>NW_026606562.1:3577500-3660000 GCF_029890125.1 Rhinichthys klamathensis goyatoka | reverse complement strand
TGTTGTAGCCCATCCGCCTCAAGGTTGTGCGTGTTGTGGCTTCACAAATGCTTTGCTGCATACCTCGGTTGTAACGAGTGGTTATTTCAGTCACTGTTGCCCTTCTATCAGCTCGAACCAGTTTGGCCATTCTCCTCTGACCTCTGGCATCAACAAGGCATTTCCGCCCACAGAACTGCCGCTCACTGGATGTTTTTTCTTTTTCGGACCATTCTCTGTAAACCCTAGAGATGGTTGTGCGTGAAAATCCCAGTAGATTAGCAGTTTCTGAAATACTCAGACCAGCCCTTCTGGCACCAACAATCATGCCACGTTCAAAGTCACTCAAATCACCTTTCTTCCCCATACTGATGCTCGGTTTGAACTGCAGGAGATTGTCTTGACCATGTCTACATGCCTAAATGCACTGAGTTGCCGCCATGTGATTGGCTGCTTAGAAATTAAGTGTTAACGAGCAGTTGGACAGGTGTACCTAATAAAGTGGCCGGTGAGTGTATATATTATTTGAGACACTGGTTTAAGGTGAATTGGGGATGTTAATGAAAGTGAAAAGCTTTTTATGCATAATTGTTTTTTAATCATCCAAATTAAACATGCAAAAGATGTCTTTAAACCTTTTTCAAAGCTCTGTTTTTTTAGACAACTCAGTGGGATAGACTTATTTTTCAACACTTACCTATTTGTCATAGATGCATTATTTTTCACTTTGAGACATTGATGGATCCTTTGAAGCAGCTCTAGTTCATGTATTAAACATTATCTAACCGTGAGCAATACATTAGTTACTGTATTTGTTCATCTTTATTAATGTTAGTAAATAAAAATACAGCTGTGCATTATTTCATGTTAGGTCACAATGCATTAACTAATAACAAATAACTTTTTTGATTTTAATAATGTATTAGTAAATGTTGAAATGAACAAAGAAGATTAATAAATGCTGTAAAAGTGCAGTTCATGTTAACTAATGAAACCTTATTGTAAAGTGTTACACAAACACTCTCTCTCTGTATATATATATATATAGAATTATAGCTTTCATTGAGATATTGGTTTAAGGTGAATTGGGGATGGTGATAAAAGCTAAAATAGTTTTTATGCATAATAGTTTATTAATCATCCAAATCAAACATGCAAAAGATGTCTTTAAACCTTTTTCAAAGCTCTGTTTTTTTAGACAATTCAGTGGGATAGACTTATTTTTCAACACTTACCTATTTGTCATAGATGCATTATTTTTCACTTTGAGACATTGATGGATCCTTTGAAGCAGCTCTTGAAAGGATTTTAAAGAAAGCATCTTTCCATGGCGTGCTGAGCCAGCAGCCGTCTGACCTGTATATGTCTGATCGCTTTAGTTTACGCTATTGCACTTGAATACATTAACGTCCACAATTCCTCTCAACCCGGTAATATAATATTAAACGCAACTGCGAGTTGTTTTGTGCATTTTTCTAACTAAAAGGGCCGCATCTAGTTCTTTCAGGTACAGCACGGTTCGTTTGGCAGAAAAACAACTCGAACCCAACAAAATAAGCTTGCTCAAGTAACAACGCTACAGATTTTCATGTTCACATGAAACGTGTTCCAGCTGCAAATGAAATCTCAGGTCGCACAACAAGGTTATTTATTTACAAGCACGTGAATCCCTTTGCAGCTCGGGGTTGTTGTGCTAGCATGTTTTTGTACGCTGTTGGCTAATTCTTTTTTGCCCTTTTTGTCGTTTCGAATCACAAGTTTGGTCCCCGGGGCGTAGCCAGGGATCGGGTGTTTCGGGGGTTCGGCTGGTAGCAGTCCATCGACCCAGAGCACTTCACTGTAAGCTAGCCTGATGCTCTTATGGCGCAGGAAATGGAAGACACAAGTAATGAAATATTAATGCGGATTCATGAAGAGGGTCCAATGAAATCCATTAAAGCGAGGAAAATCAATGAAACATGGCCCCACTGCTTCTCAGCTGGGCTGATGAGTTGACCGGATCTGGTGATGTAGTTTTCTTCGTCTTTATGGACCTTCGGTAAGAACACGCATGAACGAGACCATACCAGAGTTCAGCCATTAGTGACACATGGGGTCTTCAAACCACTATAGAGTGTATTAGTGCCCGCACACTTTTCCAGCGGCGCTGGGTCCGGAAGTATGTTTTCCATTCATTTCTCCCATTGGGATTGTAAAATAGTCTTTGTTAAAGAGGGTTAGACCCTAGACCCTAACCCTAGACCAGCCAATCAGCTACGAGGTAAATCACAACACTACAAACAAAAAGATAACGGTACAAGACTGTTTACCTAACCGCTCTACTGAGGGAAAGAACTACAATCCCATGAAGCATTGCAAATAGCATAATCGAGTTAAAAATGGACAAACATAAAACTACTCAATTGCAAATGTTGATTATATGTGTACAAATATATTTTAAGTTTATTGCGAAATATGCATATATATTCAAACATTTCAGTATTTTGATCGACTCGATTACGTCATCCGCAGTGCTTCGTTAGAGTGGGCGGAGCTAACGAGATCTTTTGGTGCTTGTTTCGACTCTGATTGGTGGGATTTTCTGTACAGCATTATGGGTAATGTAGTTTGTCATTAGGAATTCCGCTGCTAAAATAATGCAGGTTTTACCATCGATTAACAACCATGTAGCTTTTAAAGGTTTATATGTTGTCGTTTAAAATTATTTTCCTTATGGAGAAAATGGAGAAAATGAATGGAGTTTTTACTTCCGGAACTCAATTGTTGCACTTTATTGCAGCTCTTAGGCTACGTCTACATTAATCCGGATACCTTTGAAAACGCCTTTTTCATTTCAAAACACTCTCCGTCCACGCTAGCGTTTGTTGTCCACACTGAAATGTCGTAGAATGCTAAAATCATCTTAATGTGTTTGCGTAAAAGCTCACTAACGAGGGACCAGGCATAATTGATCTTATTAGCAAAGTATCTCACCCCTTACTGGTACGTCCAGGTCGGACTCAATTGTCATTCCATGTTTGGTCTAAAACGCAATTGCTCTCATGTTTTGCCAATGTATTTATCATTAGCAAGACTGATGTGTTGTGAATGGCACATACCTACATAAACACGCATCTATCGGTACGATATGCGCCACATGACTTAACATGCGTTTTCAAAGTCCACATTATAGCTCGAAAACGGCGTTTTTAAAAGTATCCACCCTTGGAGAGCGTCGTAGTTTCCGCAGGACAAAAACGCTGTCTCTGTGTGGGCGAAAGGCCAAACGTAGAGAAAAAGATGCGCTTTCAAATGTATCTGGATTAGTGTAGACCAGGGTTCCTCAAATCCTGTCCCGGAGGGCCGATGTCCTGCATATTTTAGCTCCAATCAAAACCTCGCCTGCCATAGCCTTCTAGTAATCACGATGACACTGATTAGCTTGTTCAGGTGTCTCTGATTGTGATTGGAGCGAAACTCTGCAGGACAGTGGCCCTCTTGGACCAGCTTTGAGGAACCTGTATAGGCGACGTAGCCTTAGACCTCTAGAATTGCAATTGCGTGTGTCTTTTTATATTTATAAAAGAAAGAAACGTGTTGGCTTGATGTTTGACTCGATATTATTCTCCCTCCACAGATCTTCCAGAATCATTGAGACCCAAACATCTGATCCCAAATCAGCTGCCCTACACCCTTTGATCCGTTCACATGCTCCAAAGAGGGCATGCACATGGATTCCTAGTAAAGCTTGCAGGATATGGTGCAACCACACATCACCAGCAGTCCCGCGGTCCCGAAAGGCTTGGCAGATGATGTCAGCTGAGCCCGGGCTTTGCATTCTGTCCGCCAGGCATGTGGCGTTGTGGCTTTTGGCCGTCACATGTATCTGTGACATACCTACCATATTGCTTTAGGCATTGTTACACGACTACAAAGAAAGCTGCTCATCGCTGTCGGGAGCTTATGGCCCCGTCTCGCCAATCCGACTCCGTTAAGTCAGGGACGGGAATCTCCCAGAAACAATTGTCGACTGTTTTGTCCAGATAAGATTGCGGGTGTATTTTTAAACCATGAAGCAGCACAATAGAGCAGGCAGTGCGACCCTGTGGAGACGTGACTGAACAACGCTCGCTCAATCTCACTAAACGCATCAAGACAATGTTGCACCCCATGATATACACACTACCGTTCAAAAGTAGAACGTGTTCCTGCATCAATATCCTTGTTGACCCTGGAACAACATCCCAACCAGCCAATTAGATTTGAGGGATAGGTTTATAGTTTGTCTTCTAGTCCATTCTTATTTTCCTATCATTTCCCTCTGATTTTAGGGGTAGGACTATGTTTTTAGACTATATTTTGTTCCAGGATCAACATAAGAACAACGTCTTGCCAGAACAGCAATTTAAAATAACTGTTTTCTATTTTAAGATGTAATTTATTCCTGTGATCAAAGCTGCATTTTCAGCATCTGATTGGTCTTCAGTGTCACATGATCCTTCAGGAATCATTCAGGCTCTGTCCCAGAAGACTTACTTCACGTGCACTTGTGGCCCACAATATATATATTATATCATTTAATTGTGTTGTGCCTGAACGCGTTCATGAACTCGTTCATATTTTGGGCGAACGTGAACTGAACGTGCTGTATTACTGCCTGATGTACATTACTGTGAACGCGTTCATTCTGGTGTCTGTGATCGCACGCTCTCTCGGTTTAACTTCGTTCAATAGGGTGCCAGATTTCTATAGAGCCTTTAAGGCGAAAACCCGGCTAAAAATTCTTCAAAACCATACATTTTTTGTAAATAAGTTGTTTACACAAAACAACTTAATTACAAAAAAAATTATGGTTTTGAAAAAATTTTTTGGTCAATTTAGTCAGCTTTTTCATTAAACCAGAAAGAAACTTTGAGAAGAAGGATAATGGAACAGTCTCCATGCTACACAATAACCAATAATAGTAGTAAGGCTTTCCTCGGTGTACACATATCCTTGCAAGTACAATTTTGCCTGTATTATTGGTGTCCCCTTCAAAAATTGCTCTTGAGAATTGTTATGTTTATTGTCCCCCCCAACATTCGTCATTTTAAACGTTCCGCTCCGTCTCTCGCACAGTCGAGCGCGTGAGCATTTTAAAGGCGCCGTCCCATATGGCACACTTCATATGCACTTTCGGTCTTGTGAACTTACAATTGCTAGCGTGTGCGCGTGTCCGTCAAGTCTATGAGACCGTGGGGTGTCCCATTTGTCATTTTAGGTTTCAGGAGGGTGCTCACGAGTGCCCCCTTTGCGGTCGATATTATTTCAATGTTGAAAACCGTCGTGCTGCTTTATATTTTCGTGGAAAGTTCTGGAAACCGACACTTTTTTCCCCCTGGATTCTTTAATGAATAGAAAGTTTCAAATAACAGCTTTTATTTGAAATTGAAATCTTTAATAACAATGTAAAAGTGATTACTGATTTTGATGAATTTAATGCATGCTTGCCAAATAAAGTATTGATTTCTTAAAATTTTATTGACCCCAAATTTTCGAATGGTATTAAGCCAGTTTGTAGGACGTATCGTAATGTAATGCGTCCATATGTTCTACCTTGGTTATTTTTTTTTTTTTTTGTATTCTTATTTTTCTCATGTGTACATGTGTGTATATATACATATAATTACAATACATTTAATTCAAATGTGATATGGATATGATTTTGTGGTATTGTCTCAAAGGCTTCAGTTAAGACACCATCAAATTTAAGAAAACCCATGAAGCGATCCATTCGATTTGTAGATTTGTTAACACCAGTCTAACACTTTTAAGTTGCCTTAGGGGAAGTGCATGTATCCCATTTCTAATTAGAAGTAAATGTTAATAAAGAGCATGGTTTACAGCAGGGAGACTGTCCGAGGGGAGCTGTTTGAACTTATGATACAGCATTTTCCATTAACAAGCATGGGCAGTCTATAAAGCTGTTATTAACTGCAATTATGTAATGGCAAATCAATGAAATTAGTGCTTTCGATATTGTTTTCCCGCACTCTCTGCCATTGCACATTGATCTCTCCACATACAAATACATAATACACAAATACTCTACTAGTACAACATTTGAAATAATAATCATTTAGATGTTTAAATGTTTTAGAACAAAGTCTCTTCTGCTCACCAAGGCTGCATTTGTTTGATAAAAAAAACAGTAATATGGTGAAATATTATTTCATTTTAAAATAATTGTTTTTTATTGTAATGTATGTTAAAATATAATTTATTCCTGTGATCAAAGCTGAATTTTAAGCATCATTACTGCCGTCTTCAGTGTCACATGATCTTTCAGAAATCATATAAAATGCTGATTTCATGATCAATAAACTTTTCTGATCATCAATGTTGAAAACAGTTGTTTTCATATTTTTGTGGAGACCATGATAAACTACCATTCAAATGTTATAAGATTTTTAAAAAAGAAAGAAATGAATTCTTTTCTTCAGCGAGGATGCATTAAGTTGATCCAAAGTGACAGTAAAGACTTTTACATTGTTAAAAAAATAATAATAATTCAGTTTCAAATAAATGCTATTCATAAAATAATCCTGTAAAAATATATTAGCAATTTCCACAAAAATATGAAGCAGCACAACTGTTTTCAACATCAATAATCTTGTTTCTTGATCAAATCATCTTATTAGAATGAAAACTGGAATAAATGCATCTTAAAATGTATTCAAATAGTTCACAATATTACCGTTTTTAGATCAAATAAATGCAGCCTTGGTGAGCAGAAGAGACTTCTTTCAAAAACAATACAAACAAATCTTAATTTTTCTTATTTAGTGTACAAAAAATAAATAGATTTAAGCTGATGGATTTGGATTGTATTTATTAAAAGGCCTGAGATTTCCAAAAAACGAATGCCTATCCATATCTCACAGGTCTAACGGAGTGCACTCCGAGACCAGCACATCTGTACATGTTACAGTCGTTCTCCCCCTGTAGATGAGCAGATGGTCCAGGTCATTCCCCTCCTCCTGTTTCAGACCCTGGGATTGATCCCGTTTTCTGATGGGACACTGGGAGAGAAGCTTCAGAGGCCTTTGATCAGAGGTGAGGAGTTTACAGTATTGGATTGAGGGTTTGGTGACACGTCATTCAGCCGCTTCCTCTGAGCTGCAAAGGAAGCTTCAGTTCTTCAGAAGGGTTGTGTTGATAACCAGGTCATTCAGTGGAGCCTTTCACAGTTTGTTTTGCATATAGTGAATGGGAAGGCAGTTTGTACATGACGTGTGTGTATAGCTTGATAAATGGGCTGTGTGCTCAGCGCGCTAGTGAACGAGCGTGAGGGACAGACCCCTGTGTTTAATCGCTTAACACGCAGACCTCTGTCTGTGCTGAAAACCCTCATTGTCGCTGATTGTAGGATTGCTGAATGAGTTTCAGATCCGCCAGTGTGACTCACTCTCATAGACGCGTAATTACAGGGACGGAGAACGAACCCACGCGCTTTGTGCCGTCTCGTGGATCCAAATAGTGGTTAGGAAGGGGGGAAATTCCACTCAGTTAAAACTGCAGTCGCTTTAAAACGCATGTGCAGTATTCCCTGTCGAAACGGGCAGTGCGAGCTAAACATATTTGAAGAGCTCATCATTTTTTTTATAGCCTTAATTTGCAGCAGGTGGTATTAAAGTGCCCCTATTATGCTGTTTTAAAGGCTCTTTATTTTGTTTTGAAGGTCTCCTACAACAGGTTTACATAAATCCAAGGTCATAAAATAATTACATTTTCACATTATATAGGCTACATTTGCAGCATCACCTCATTTCTCACAGATTCCGAAATTGTTCTGGATCTGCTCTGATTGGTCAGATGGTCCAGTCTGTTGTGATTGGTCTACTCTACTGTGATTGGTCAGATGACTCAGTCTGTTGTGATTGGTCTACTCTGCTCTGATTGGTCAGATGGCCCAGTCTGTTGTGATTGGTCTACTCTGCTCTGATTGGTCAGATGACTCAGTCTGTTGTGATTGGTCTACTCTGCTCTGATTGGTCAGATGGCCCAGTCTGTTGTGATTGGTCTACTCTGCTCTGATTGGTCAGATGACTCAGTCTGTTGTGATTGGTCTACTCTGCTCTGATTGGTCAGATGGTCCAGTCTGTTGTGATTGGTCTACTCTGCTCTGATTGGTCAGTTGGCTTAGTCTGCTGAGATTGCTCAACTATTTGACCATTTTTATTTCATCTTTAAACTAATTGTGTAAAATAAATTTCCTAGCCCTAGAGGCGCATATTAAAGACAGTTTATTTAGCTTATTTACTGTTAGTCATCTGCTATTTTATTTCAATCCTAATCATTTATGAACTGAAGTGTATGATTAATTAGTATTTCATTGTTGCATTCTGACGACAGAGAACCAAATCTTAACATAACAGGATAGCAAAATCTTGAATGAGGAGGTGTTTTATGAAATTCTCAAAAACACTCAAAAAGTAAAGTCTTCCTCAAATGTAATAAACAATTTGGTTTGTCATATAAATCCCACTTTCTTCTTCATTCAATATTAGATTTTTTTTTTCTTTTCAGTGTGTAGCAGTTTGAAGCACATTAGCACCCTGCAAAATTTCATCATTCATTAACAGGTCACCCGAGGCCTCGGTGCCTTTGATCGTCTTTTTGATCTTAGAGGAATGAGGCTATTATACAGACCTTGGTTTTTTCATTGAACCTCTAAACAGACCCAGTCCACATGGATAATGACGTGTAATTGTGTATCCCATGATGCCTCTTGCCCTGCCTTGGACAAATGAATGGCTGTGTGTGTAGCATTGGAGGCAAAAGGTCACTCTAATGTGAAGGACATCAAATATATTAGTCACAGAACTCTTGTGACCATTTTGCGATTTCAACAGGGCGTCAGAACGACCAGGAATGACGGTACAGTGTTATGTTAGGTTTATTTTGAATTAGATTGTATTTTTTAGTTTTTGTTCATTTTAGATACATTTTTAGTAATTGTATTACATTTTTTTTAAATATTGCTATTTAGGTTTAATTTGTTTATTAAATTTTAGTTTTTTTTTTTTATTTCCAGTGAATCATTTTAGTGCTTATATTGTCACAAGGCAACATTTCTAATATTTGTTTAGTTTAAGGTTTTTTATAAAAAAAAAAAATGTCAGCTTTATTTCAATTAACAGAAATGTTTTAAGCAGTTTTAGTTAATGATAATAACTCTGTAACGATAACAGTTTAATGCAAACACTTTGAGATACTATTATCGTTTTTTACTTTTTTAAAACTATATAATAGTATCATTACTATAGTTTTTAGTAATTTTATGTAAAAAAGTGTAAAAATAAAAAATTATTTTAATAAGTTTCTTTTTTAGATTTTATTTCAGTGAAAGTTTCTTTTATTTAAAGTTTTTTATTTTTTATGCTTTAAGTATAATAACCCTGCTTGTAAAAGCACTTAATCACATTTACAGTGATGCTCTTACAATGGAATTATTGTGGGGTTTAAATGTAAGGCTAGTGTAATAAACCATGTCTGTGCAAAATGACAGCTATTTTCTATCTTTATAATGGTATGAACTGGAAAACTTTAAAATATTATAAACTTTTTAATGCATAAACTGTTCCATATTTGTTTCTGTTTTCATCTTGCATTGCCTGAATACAGAAATTAGACATTTGCCTTTAAAAATATAAGATTTTAAACTTGGTAGACCTTGGTTATCAACATCATTAGATCAGACTTGCATATATGCTACAACTTGGCAACTAAGGCCAAATCCAGGGCAATATGCATAGAGTAAATCAATACAACTTATGCATCTCAAGAACATTTCCACGTTACGGTGGGAGATTTGGCCTGTTAATAGAAAATGGTGAAGTTGCTGTTTTCAGTTTCATAATATTGTACAGGCTTTCACATTGCCTCTAGGGAAGGTCACAGTGGCCCTAAATCATTCTAGATAGCTTAAGGCTAAAAATACACTCTAGTTTCTTTTTAATGGGCTGAGCTGGATTTCAGTTTCCTGTGAATTCCATTCCAATTTCCATGTTTTTCCCCCCCAATCCATGAGCTTTTATTCGCATGCCAAACCCACGAGTGTTCGTTCACACCACAGCCAAATGGCCACCACATAATTACTGGCTTCCGTTTCAAACCGCTTTGTCTCCAGATTGTCTTTAATTGTTGGTAAATTGCAAGTATTATTCCACTCACTGGCTGTAGGAGGTTACTGTTGCATAATTACTCTTGTAAAGTGTGCGTCTCAGACCGTGGACATCAATTGGAGGACGCCAAACCTGGTGGGTTTTTCTTGCGCGAGATGTCACGGATTGCCGTGTGTGTGTGGGCATCAGCGAGTTCCTTTGTGAGAGATGTAGACTGTGTTTAGGCTGTCATTACACTCACCCCCACCCGTTCGGGACAGAAAACCCCGCCTGTAAGAATTTGTTTGTGTTTGAGCAGCTGCTGTGAGGTGTAAGCTTTATTCATAGACTGCTTTCATCTCTGGCGTCGTTGCATTCATTGGCGTGATGGCAAACCGCCATGGGCGGCACTCTCAGCCCAGGTTGCACTGGGATAGTAAGATAGAGGGGTGGCTGATGTGTCAGCATGTTATTATAGCTGAGTTTGTTTATTATACAGATGAATTTCGGCAATCTCTGTTGAGATTCAGCTGTACTGCTCTCGAGAGGCCCTTCCTCAGAAATGAAAACACACCGTCTGCACTGAGTGACACAATAGAGACTTGTTCAAACAAAGTGGGATGTCTTATTTTAGACTGCTTGTTTTAACGGCCCACTGCGCAATGGCTTTTTAATTAGCTTTTGAGAGGATGCTAACCTTGTAAAAACGTAACGTCAATGTTGACAGACCAGGCAAATCTTCTAATGACAGTGTGTTGGCATTAATACTGCATAATGCAGTGTTTCTCAACTGGTGGGTCGCGAGACCGTTCTGAGTGTGTGTCAAGGTCTAGTGTGCAGTCAAAGAAACTACATCAACAACAAAAAACGTAATTCTAAATGTTTTGCCGATGCAAGACTTTTATTTTGAAAGACTTACGTGAAAGCTGTTGACAGTTCTGTCAGAGCCCAAATGCCTGAGAAAAACGCGTTGTCCTGATTCAGTAGCTGCTGTCAAATGAAATGTTGTCAGGCTATATGTCAGTGTCATTATTGTAACGTTATTTGCGTAGCTTGTTTCGAACTTTCCTGTCCGTTATGCTGCGCTAGTAGCGCTCACTCTTCAATTGCATATCGCTTCGCTATATAAAGTGCAAAAAACTAAGAGCGTGCAACGTCGTTAAGTTGTCAATTGGTAAGTCACAAAATACAAGCAATATACCAATAAATCATGTTACTGGCACGTCATGTGTTAGCTGAGAAGGATTTGCATGCTGGTATGATGTTCATTCTGTTCATCAGGAGCAGTTTCCATGTTTCATTAACAGTTCATGTTAGTATTGTGTATTCTCCATGGCAACTGTTGTTTCTATAACCCCAAAATGCCAACAGAAACTAGTTTGGGACTGCTATTTAATAGCTTTACCTCATAGGACTTAGCCATATTCTTACAATGTATGTGTATGTTAAGTTAAAGGGGGATGGTACTTGTGTGCGTGTCAATCATTTTTGTGGAATAAATTTGCTTGTTTTTAAAAAAAAATTGTTTTAATTTTTTTTATAATAGGTCTATATATAATTCATTATAAAGTGCGTCGCGGCTTAATGACCATGGGAAAATGTGGGTCCCATGGCCAAACGAGTTGAGAACCACTGGCATAATGAATGCTAAGAAATGCTGATTTGAAGACTTATTTCACCAATAGCATTTTAACCTTTCATGACAGATGTAGTGTGAGATTAGTGACGGTATATGCTTCGGTAGAAGCAATTTCAACGCTATTAAACACAAAAAAAATGAATAGTCAAATTCTAGTGAAAAACTAATCTAAACTGCGTGAAAAGATGATTGTCCACTTTCATGAAGCTTTCTAGATTTACATCGAGTCAGTCTCAAATTACTTGTTGAAAATATCTAAATATTTTGCATAAAATGTATGATGTAGCGGAAGTAGCGACAGATCTGTTCTTCTGTATTGTGGCGTACATCATTATGGCGTGTATCAGATTATGGAAAAAGGAAAAAAAATGCAGATCTGGGGTGCATTTTCCGAAAGCAACTATGGTTGCAAGTTCCCTTGTTATCAGCATAGTTAAACGAGTCTGTGTTTCCCGAAACCATCGTTCTAACGAACATTCGCAAACAGCATCGCAAAGTTGCGTGGTTGGAACGACAGCTCTCGACCCGTGGTTAGAAGCATAGTTTCTGGTTTGCATTTGACATGTGGACTCAATAAATCCTTATCTTGAGCAAAATAAGCAAGCTCACATTCAGTACAATCTATATAATTTATTTTGAATATACATGTCATTTACGTCTCTTAGTTTTTTTAACTAATTTTTAAAGCGTGAGCATGTGCATACGTGTTCTAGTACATACGAACGATTGTTGCGTCCCTTTTGAGCTGAGAGGTCCCGGGTTCAGATCCCGGACGAGCCCCCATTTGTTACCCCCATGGCTCAAAACGGACACAATCAAAATTGGGACACATGAGATAGCCGAACTTTAAACCCAAAAAAAATTTTTACAATAGGAAACCTATATATATATATATATACACACAATACAATTTCGGGACTAGCTAGTTGATTTCTTCAACTATGCATAGTACTATGGTAGTGAAGCAGTGAGTTACGTCGTTGGCGGGAAACGCACTCCTGAATTCGAACTTTGTTTGAAAGGGGCGGGGTTTACGCGGATGAAACGATTGGAGAAGTCCATTATACATCATCAGAAAAGTGTGTCGTTTAACTGGAAGATCTTATGTTATGACATTTTGATTAAGAATTGCAAGGTCAAAAAAAGTAAATAAATGAAACGCGTGCATGTATGAATCATTCACAAAAAGATCTATAACATGCATTTAGAAAATCTATTTCATGCCAACTTTAAACTTAAAATATATAGTTTTAATACTAAGCAATTGCCATCCCCTGGTTTCACAGACAAGGCTTAACCCTAGTTCCAGACTAACATGCATGTTTGAGCTGTTTCAACTGAAAGCAACTTGCACTGATATATCTTCAAATATGTCCGTGCAGTGCCAATTTGTCTCAAGATGCACTCCAGTAATGTTTATTTTTATTTTTATAATGCACATTTATAAAAGCTCCTCAAATGTCCTAATTGAACCAAGGCCTAATTCTGGTTTAATCTATGCCACGTCTGTGAAACCAGGCCTATATGTCTGAAATGTTATAGTTTCTGATTCAATTATGTCATTACCAATTTGTTTTGCTTAAAAGCAAAGTTTTGAGATCCTAGTTGGTTTGGTACTCTACATCACTGCAGGCTTTAATGATATGACGAAAATTAATATTGCTGTCTTGTATTACATTACTGTCGCTGCTGTTTCATGCAAGCAACATGGCACTGGAGGTTATCCAGTACACTGATGTTACCAAGGGTCAAACACCCTAACCCATGATAAAATCACTGCGATGTAATGGCCTTGAGTGGATTATTGCTTTAATAAAACACACACTGTACCTTAAGGCTTAGTTTTAATTGCTTGTTTACTTGAGGTCTCGAGTTTAAACTCGTTTCAGGTCTAAAGTTCCAAATAAAAAAAATTAACTATAATAAATGAATATTTAAAAAGATCAGACTGTGCATTGTTAGTCACTGTGACTATCCCAGCATGCACACACTTAGCTATTAATGATAATGTTGTTCCATTTCACGCAGCTGAAAAAGAACAAAAGAGACTGGATTACGTTAATACAGTATTGTTTTTATTCATTTTTATGGCATTGATGAATAAAACTAAAACAAGAGTTGCATTTATGCCAAGGCTGACAAACGAAACCTCGTGTGAATCCAAAAACCAGACTTTGGATAATTCAAGCATCTGCACAGTTTTCAAACCTTGTCCGGCTATCGTGGAATTATCACGGTGAAGGGTGACAGTGCGTTTCAAAGCCACACGGTGTCATTTCATAGAGTGTGTAAGAGAGGGTGGTTATGTGTTAGGCTTTGGAATGGGAAATATGAATATAATATAACATATATTTATATATTTATGTATATATATTATACATAGCATGGTTCATAAATTTGAGAGCATCGTTGTCCTTGAATTCCGTCTTTGCCAATAGCCCTTTCCCACTGGTGGTTTATTTAGGGCCATCTATGAAGCATGACACAGGATACCTCACTGAACCGCCCCCGAGATGTTTTGCATAGACGCCAAGTTAAATTCATGCAAATGAGTATGGGACAGACGTTTGAAAAGATCTAAACGAAACAAAAAAAACGTTACGATAAAGAAAAAAATGACAAACACGAGTCAAGGTTATACTGCATCTACCACATGAATGAATTGTGTGAGTGGTCACATTCAATTTTTTTAGGACTCTAGTTTTAGAAAAATAAGTGTGATTATTTCTATATTAAAAAAAGAAAAGAAAAAGACAGTCCACGTAATATACTCTGTGATTGAGCATAATGATTACTGTAGCTACACTTGAAGCATGTTTATGTGTAGATCTGCCATATGTGTATATTTTAGTACTTTCAGACGAATATTGCTCTTCTGCAGCACTGCCTATTTTTAACGCCATCAACAAAGAGACCTACGCGTTAGCTATCTTTGCTAGTGTGTATGTGTGAGGGGCCAAGTCAACATGCAGCATTAGGTTCCGACGAGGGCAGTCACCATGCATAGTAGTCATTTTATGCCATTAGAAATGGTGAAAGAACCTCCCTGAAACAATAATGTTCATACTCAGCCATGGCTAGCCAAGTTTTGAAATGAATTTGTTAGCCGTTTAGTATTTGGATATTTATACCAGAATTCACCGTGGCACCATTCACTTCCCATATAAAGCAAAGAAACCCTCTACCTAAACTAATGTCTTGTTCGAGGTTACTCAGACATGTGTCTTTTTCAGGACGTATGTAATTCGAGTGGAAGAAATGTCTGCAGCCGTTACAGAAAAAACAAACATTGACTGTAAAAGAAACACTCCGCACAATAAATAAAATAAATAACATTTCAAAACGAATGTGAACAAAACGTAAAAATGTAACACAAAAGCAAGGTTTAGATCTTATGTCATTTTAAAAACATTTCTTTTTTTCATATTTTTGTTTTAATACATCATTTAAAGATTTCTAAAAAAATCAGGAAGTTGTATACAGAAGCATTCACAGACATCATTGTATAAAAGCTGATACATAAGAGATTAGCATCAGTCAACAGTGTTCTACGTTATAAACTCTTTGCGGGAATATTTCATTGTTATCAATAAATATGAGTAGACAATAAACGCGTGTAAAGATTTCGGGAAAATAGGAGATTAGGAATAGTCTATGGCTTTAGCGGCTACCTCAGCCAAAAACATCAACAAACAAACAAAACAAAAAAAACGTTAATTTATGCCATTATTTTCCTACCGTTTTTTCAGGACAAGTTACTAAACCAAAAAAAAAAAAAAAAAAAAAATTGGTACCGTCTGTTTCTACACAGCTACATCAGGCTAGAAGAGAATAACCCTCAAAGTATTCCTCTCCTGTTTGTTGTCTCGGAAACAAAGGAGGTACTGGCTAGTTCCTCTCAGCGAACTTCAGTAGGGCGCAAACTTCTGTCGCTCTGGTTTCTTGATGCCGTTGGCGGAGGAGATCTTGGCGGTGTAGGAAGCCAAGGTGCCGTGGGCAGGGGCAGCGGCGGCGGCGGCGGCGGCAGCAGCAGCTTGGGCAGCAGGGGCCGAGAGTGCCAGGAAGGGGACGGATTTGATTCCCAGGAGGCTGGAGAGGGGGAGGGTATAGGGGGCGCCCAAGATTGGAGCGTGGGGCAGGCCGCCCATCGCTGCCAGGGCTGCGGCAGAGGACGATGCAGGGGGAGCAGTCTGGGTGAAGCTCATGTTGAGGTCTACAGGGGTCGACATGGAGGAGGACTGGGCAGTGGATTTGGCGGTCTCTAAACTGTACGAGGGAGGGAAGGAAGGAGGTGGAGGAGAGGAGGGTGGAGGGACAAGGGAGGGGAGCCGGATGGAGAAGGGTTAGAAGGTTAAATAAAAGACATGTTAAACAAAAATTGAGAGAGATAAAAAAAAAAAATCAAAAAACAGAAACAAAAAAATCATAAGAGAGGTGTGTTTTGCTGGTGGTTGCAACAGATTATTTGAGGGGGGACCTTGGCACTCATGGGAAAGGAGCTGTTTAATTCAGGGTGATGGCTTGGGTAGGGGCTTTGGGAAAAGAAACAAAATGATTTCAATTTTTAGTAGCATTTTCTTTATCTTTTATCAAAAAGATGCATTTGTCAACATGGTACTCATTGCAAATGCATGTAATCAAACGTGCTCTGCCATTAAGGTATTTCGAGGGCGTAGGACTGATTTCTCATTATCACGTAGGGGGTGTGTTCAATATGCAGAACGTTCTGATGCAATGCATTGAAACGAGACGTCTGTCTCGTAGGAAGCATTCTTAGAGAGTGACACTGATTGGGGGTGACGTCTCCAGACTTCTTCTAGGACATGAATAATCATGTTTGATTTTTAATGGCTTGTTGGAGCTGACTAGTTAAGGAAATATTCTGACGCTAGAGTGCCTTGGGTTGCTCCGAGACCGCCGTTTGTTGCCGTCACTTGGCAAAAAACCAAACTGATAGGAATTCAACTGATGAGAAACCAGTAAAAATCAATAATATTAAGACAGAAGCAAAACAACAAAAGCTTTCTTAAAATATCTTGAAATCAAAATAGTCATTTTTCCATGCAGGAAGCCTGAGTAACATATTTCAAATAAAGGGCTTCTCAGAGTGAGTTTGACATTCTGCACCGGTCTGCTTGTTGAACACACCTGAGCCAAGCATAAATATTCCATTCAAGACCCAATTATTGCTCTCTTGTCGACTTGCTGAGTCATAATATGCTAGAAGAATTAATATATAACTTTGTACATGACACTGCATCTGTTGGAAATCTTAATTTATTGGCTAGCCAATACAGAAAATGCAATAACTGATTGTTAAAGAAGCCACTAATTTGGAGTGTGGTCTTATTCGGTTTCTTCATTAGTATTCATTAATTCATATTCTCCCGTCAACTGATTTGAACTCTTTACAAACAAGAACTATAAAAATGTTCTTGTGGTTTGAATTGTTTATGTGTGTTTTGCAAATTCTACCTTAGGTTAATTGAACTGACGTTATAAGTATAAAACGATCATTTTCATTAGCCTGAATAAAGAACAGAACTATTAATTTTGTTACATTAGCAAATTAAATTTTGCCCCAGCGTTGACGGAGAAGTCTTTGCCGAGAAACTGAGCTGTCAGGAATTTACTGCTTTCTTGCCTGACACAACATTTGATCAAATTGCAACCGCATAGATCACGTGGGAGAAAAATACAGTTTGTCTATGAGGCGGCCAAAATGCTCTGCCTTTAAGCTTTAACAAGATTCTGGCTTGAAACTTGGCCAATTAATCCCTCAGCCTGGCTTCTTTCTGCCACATCTTCTTGCTTTTTAGTTGTTCAATGCCTTTGCTCAAGAGTGCTTCTTTTTTTGCCAGCAACTGTGGACTAGAAAGACCCCTGATTGAATATTCCCAGAGGTTTTGTCAGGGTCTCCTACTTCAGGGTCCTCTAGAGCATTATGGTGTAAAATATGCCACATAAACACATGGAGTGGTCAAGTACAAACACCCTGAATCTGTTAGTGGGATGGGATGGCTTCCAGTGCTTACCAGGATGTGATTAGATACTGGGCCAAGTTGATGCTGATTGGGGAGCCAGTGATGGTGACGTGTCGGTCACTAGTGCTGTCCAGTTGACTGCCAATCTTGATCTGAGCCCCCGACACCTGGCGGATCTCGTTGATTTTGGTACCCTGCCTGCCGATTATTGAACCAATCAGCTGAAAGGAAAGTACAAAACCAATCAGATCAATAATAGATTTAAACAGCTATTCTATGACACTATTTCCCTCCAAGACAAGGGTGTCCAGTCCTGCTTCTGGTGGGCCAAAGTCCTGCAGAGTTTATCTCCAATACACCTGCCAGGAGGTTTCTTGAAATCGCGATTAGCTGGATCAAGTGTGCTTAATTCAGGTTGGAGCTAAACTCAGCAGGACAGTGGCCCTCCTGGAGTAGGATTAGATACCATAGTTCATGGTACAAAATTGCACCATGATAAACATTGACAACATGATCGGTTTGAAGAAAGCCAAATTTATTTTACATCTGGATAATTTACGTCGCTTGGTCAACAGCAATCCTGAAATTCATAAAGCATGACTTACAGCCCAACTGCCCACGTGTGGTTAAGTAACTATTAATTTCAGGGACAGTGTTTGCACCCTCATGCCTGTATCTAATGTGTTCATTGACAAACACTTTAATCTCTCTTTGGGTGCATGTCATCATGCTTGGCTCTGAAATGCCAGTTTATATGTTTGTTCATCTGGACCTGAGATGACAAGGCTGTGTCTGTGCATGGCATTGTCTATGTAACAAGCATCTGCTAATAGTTCTGTGGATCTAGACGGCCAGTTTAAACCAACAACAGGTGGTGCTGAACTAATTCATCCTACTGTGACAGCATCAAGTTTTTAAAAAAAGTTGTGGGCCTGCAGCTCCTTAAACTCATTGTATGAATCCAGATGATGTATACAGTTGTTCCTGTACATTCTGTGGAAGGTGTCCAAAGCTTGAAGGAAAAGGACCAAGGGGGTTGGGTGACCCTAGGGATTGGTGTCAAGCCTGAACAATGATAAAGTGAAGTGACCCCCGACTGGGATGAGTTAACAGTTTATCATTCAAATGACTGACAGCTTGTCTTTTGTCCACCCTGCATCCCAACCCCCAACCCTCACTTTGAGTGTGAGTTGGATTATGTGGGCAAGAATTGCTCCACAAAGCATTCCTTTCCTCACGAGTCATATGGACGTCAAAGCTCCTGATTTGTCACACCGCTCTCCCTGGTGCCCAGGGGCTATTAATGGCTCAGCTGATTGTGGTTAAGTGCTTGCAGTCGACCGCCAGGTCTCGCTGCCACCCTGACATAAAGGATTCCAGCATGTCCTTTGCACTGCACCACATATTTGCCCAATGACATCCTTCATTTTTAGAAATCTATGAATTATATATCCTCAAGCAATAGGATAATGCAGCAAAGTACCGTCACCCACACAGCCTCCTCCAACCTTCAAGTTTACCAAAGAAAAAAAATCACTTTGGTTTGTTTTATTGATTTCTTTTTGTCCACTGAAATCAAGGTGCAATCTATGGCTCAAATCTGTCTAAAGCAAGAGACAGGTATATATAACCTAGCCAAGCTGGAGACAGGCCTATTTTAGGTGAATCTACTTCTTCTTAGGTCTTAGTTTTGAAAGTCTGAGGAGCGAGGACACGTCTCCTTACAGCAAAAAACTGGTGTCACTGACAGGCTCGTCCACCTCTCACAGGCCAATCTTTAAACAGGTAGAGTTCTGACCCAGCTTCATCCGCTGTGCTCTCGAGCCCTGATCCGATCCCAATCTAATTGTAGCATGTTTCAGGAGATTTAGGGGGGGATGGTTCACCATGGAGAAACTGCTCCTCTATAGAGAGAAACCTGATTGCGAATGATAAACAACTTAGCCTGCCAGCCGTTTGATGTCTGTTTGATGTCGCCTTGCCTTGGAATTGCATCGCTGTGAGGGAATTTCAATAATACATGCTTTCCATCACCCTGCTTTATGCAGGAATATGAATATACAAGCATGCTAAATTAGCCCTTGATTGAAGAAATGGTTGAAGTTGCTTTGAAGTTTATCATGTATGATGAGGTTAAGAACCATTCAGTAAGTCAAGTTTTATTTGAAGCTAGTGTCAATTTGACAAGAGCTGACTCTTTTTCTGTTCATGTGCATCAAGGTAGTCAATGACTTCACTCTAGACTCTAGATAATGCATTCACTTCATTTGTCTGCCATTACAGCTGTACAAGAAATCAAAAATGCTGATACACTCCGTAAGCGAAAAAACTCAAACCTGTTTAGTATGTCGGCTTGTACAACTAAAATATTTTTTAAAATGCTGGATATATAAATATTTACATGAAGATTTTATGTGTTGCAAATATACTCACTTGCTGTTCTCATTGAATAAATATATTATTTTTTGTATTTAATTTTGCCATGTCAAAAGGATATAAATGTAAAATTATCTAAAACCATCCGATTTTGACATTAATTTACAGTACAACAAGTATTTCTTATTGTTTTCATTCTATGAGTAGGTCCATTCTATTGATACTACATTTACTGAGACAACAGCACATTGTGCAAATACTTATGTTCAAAAAAAGTACAACAGCATGGAACAACAGTTTTACTTTTAAAAAACATGTTTTGAGACCTGTTTTTAACTGGAGACCAATCAGATCATGGGAAAAAGTCAAAGAATAGAGTCGGGCATGAAGCTTTAAAATAACAAAACAATGGGAGTTGAAAATATGTATCGAGTACTGAGTCCACAGCTGGGCCCTTCGCCAGTCGATTAATCCTGTGATCTCAGAGAGACGTGGAGGCGGGAGGGAGCCCTGGTCAGCAGGCATGAAGGGAACGTCCCGTTCGCCCCCGGGGTGCAACCTAGAGCTCTGACAAAAGGCTCTGGCTTTATTTACCGTCTCTGTTTTGACAGCAGAGGAGTGCTAAGCATGTCAGACGCCATGACAGGATTGAATTGGACAGGGGGTGGACAGATTGAAATAAAAAGTTTCAGAATTTCTGCAAGGCCAAAGTGTGCCATGAAAGGTGCTCTCAAGAATATCAAGAACATGACTTTTATCATTTCTAAAACACATATCTGACCATTCTCAAAGGCTTAATAAAGTCTTCATGTAAGACATAAACACAATTAAGCATTATTACAAAATATCAATGAGTATCTTGAGCAATGCGATACTTGCAAAAAAGACGTTTTACTTACGTCATTTGGAATGAGAAGTTCTTGTGATGCTGTCTGGGAACTGGAGTCAATGCCTGCAGGGAGAGGAACAGGTACCACGTTAACAAACCATAGGATAATTCACTGTAGTTTGTTTGCTTTCTTCTTTCCCTTTCTTCAATGGCCTCAACATAGGCCTATTTCTGACCCACAATTATCTTCTGTTGATCTGCATTGGGCCACAAATTCTCAGGGGAAAATTTTACTTATTGAACCCAGAATATTCCTTTAAGCGATCTCCTATCTGTTAGCTGGATGCTATCACCTAATCGGAGCTAGCCTGTATCTCTTTCCCTTTACTTCCTGTCTCAGCAGGAGGCCCAGACCCAGCAGTGCCTCCAAGCCCAACAGGGGCCTATTTAATAGACTGAAACATTGCCTTGACTGATGAGCTTTTTACCTCCGACATAATCGAATTCCCCAGCCATATCATGATAGGATGTGCTCTTGTAATTTTAGCGGCGGGGGGCAACTATTACATTTGTTTCGACCCTTCAATTCCTTGAAAGGGCTTTTTGATTCTCACATTTGCACCGAAAGTGCTTATTTACCATAATGTTCAACAGTCTGTTGGCTTTAAGAGATCCTACACAACAAACCTTTCACAAATGTTGGGTATCTCCGGGCAGCTTGAAAGACATCACTGAAAAACTTGGGGTGGCTGTATAATTGGATGTCTGGTTGTGAGCAAGAAAAAAAGAAAGGGAACAAGAAAAGGAGAGCTTTAGCTGGACATTTATCACAGCTCTGAGAAGCCCCAGGAGCTGACTGTGGAGCCTTGTAAAGTTTGGCCCCGTTTTTGCAGCTGTAATCTGCATGTGCCATATGCTCCATGGAGCTCAGGTGTATTACCTTGAACATGGGTGGCCTATGGGTCTTTGGGAGGTTTGTTTGAATCTACTAGCTTGAGTTCTCTGGTGGAATTGTGTCACATCCACAATCGCTGTACACAGAGATTTACCACTGCTAAAGCAGACTTGTGCTCCTGGGTAAATATAGGGTGTTTTCACACTTAAGTTCACTTTATAAGAAGTTTAAACCACTTCAGTATACTACAAACTTAACTGAGTGATCAAAAAAACCTACTTCTCTTTTCATTCGCACTGTTCCTGGCCTTGAAACCGAGTCAGATCACTTTTGATCTTTTTCAAAGAATTAACTCTGATCGTTGACCAAATTACTAATTCATGTGAACCTTGAAAAATGGAAGTCCTGCATGTGTGAGTAAGGTGGCGACAAGTCTAAGCCACTGTCTAACCCATCCCAACCCCTTATCTTCCTCTTCAAAGAGACTTGGATTGGCAAAACATACCGGACAGAACTTGGGTGGCCGTGGGCTGAGCCATGGGGGCAAGACCCTGCTGCATGGACAACTGGTGCAACTTGGCCAACTGAGATAAAAGAAAAACGGAAGGGAAATGTCACTTCATTCTAATGAAAAGGTTTTATTACTCTTATCAGAAGACACAGCTGAGTATTGAATCATTTAATTAATTCACAAGTGTAAAACAGGCTCATTTACTTCACAAAAGGACACTCGACTAATGGGAGTTATGCAGTATGAGGATGGTTCTCAGAAATTCTCTCTAAAGCTTCTTACCTCTGAGTGTGGAATGCCATATTGGTTTTGTACAGTATAAGCCTGAAAAAGAAATAGCGGAGAGTGTTATAATGGAGAACATCGTATTCAACCATTCTCTTTTAAAGATCCTCATAGTTATTTTAAACAACTAAAAAACTAGAAACAGGGTAATTCTGTTGCAGTGTTTGATTTTTCTGAATAACTGGAAGTTACAACCGACTTAACTTCAGTGTTTTTACATATTTCCAAGTGGAACTGAATATTGAATAGAGGGCAGGGTTTTATTTTAGCGCACCTCCTCTCCATCCCTCGCTCGCAGCAGAGTGACGGTTGGAGGGGAGCTGTTAAAGATATACAACCCAAGCTGTCAAACTGGCATCATCAGAGAAGGAATGCCATTCCAAAGGGGAAGCATATTGTCAAGTTTTGATTAAAGGGATACTCCACTTTTTTTGGAAATAGGCTCATTTTACAACTCCCCCAGAGTTAAACTGTTCGAGTTTTACCGTTTTTGAATCCATTCAGCCTATCTCCGGTTCTGGCGGTACCACTTTTAGCATAGCTTAGCATACATCATTGAAGTAGACAAGACCATTAGCATTTCTCAACAAAAAAATGACCAAAGAGTTTCGATTATTTTTCCTATTTAAAACTTGACTCTTCTGTAGTTACATCGTGCACTAAGACCGACGGAAAATGTAAAGTTGCGATTTTCTAGGCTGATATGGCTAGGAACTATACTCTCATTCCTGCGTAGTAATCAAGAAACTTTACTGCCGTACCATGAGAGCAGCAGGCGTAATGATATGACGCAGCGCCTGAAAATAGTCCCCAGCTCGGTAACTTTCAACGTGACCGGGACTACGTTTGTTATATCATTACGCCTGCTGTATTAATGGTACGGCAGTAAAGTTTCTTGATTATTACACAGGAATGAGAGTATAGTTCCTAGCCATATCAGCCTAGAAAATCGCAACTTTACATTTTCCGTCGGTCTTAGTGTACGATGTAACTACAAAAGAGTCAAGCTTTAAATAGGAAAAATATCAAAACACTTTTTTTTTTTTTTTTTTTAAATGCTAATGGTCTTGTCCACTTCAATGATGTATGCTAAGCTATGCTAAAAGTGGTACCGCCAGAACCGGAGATCGGCTGAATGGATTCAAAAATGGTAAAACTCAACAGTTTAACTCTGGGCGAGTTGTAAAATGAGCCTATTTCCAAAAAAAGTGGAGTATCCCTTTAAAGATTACCACGACAAGCAAATTTTTGTTCACCACAAGACTAGTAATGTAAAACTTTTTTCTCACTGACCCTAATCATTAATAGGGTTGTTTGTTCTGTCTTTAAACTCAACATGAAATCAGAATTTACTAAAATATAAAACATTTCACCCAACATTGTTTTCTTTCACAGAATATACAATTTACTTAGAAATGACACAAATTAAATAATAGATGGGTTAGACCAGCCAGTTCATGTTGACATTGACTTCAATTTGTAATTGAAACTTAACATGCATATACTTTTCATACTGTTGTTCATCAAGGCGGGATGAGTTACTAAATTATAAATATGCATTGAGATATATGTACATTCCAGCCTGAATTTGTTAGCTTGTCTTTGCTGATCTGTTGGCTGATTCTAGAGGGGTTTTCGGGCACTTGTCGTCTGGTTAGTCCAGAACTAGGGGGTCTCTGCCGCCACCACACTCACTCTCATAGTTCAAAAACTGTCGAAAGGGGACAGATGTGAAACTAGAAGATCTCTGAATCAAGGCTTCTGCATCAAAGAGAATAAGAAGCCAAATAGCCAGACGCAAAAGCTACAGAGAACGCTACGTGCTAGTCCCAGAGGTTCTCTTGCATAAGCCTGTTTAAAAGTTTAAACACGTGGAAGAGAGATGGAGAGAAAGAAACCGAGGGAGGATAAAATGGAAAATAAAATAAAAAGATCAGTGAGGCAGAAATGGCAGTCCATGTTGAAGAGCAACCCTAGTTTGTGTCTCTGGGAGCCACGTTAATGAAAATGATTGGTCACAGTTCTCAATGAAAACGTTGTTTAGGGGGCAAAACATGACCTTTCTTTGTCAGGACGGATTTAGCTTGTCTCCGGAGGTGAGCTCAGAATCTTCTACGTGACTGCCACCCCTACCCTTCAATGTCTCTGGTATACTCCCATTTTGTCTTGCTATCTCTATTGTTTAGCCTCCTTTTCAATGTGTGCTAAAAATGTTACAAATATGAATTGCTTGTTTCCATGGAGCACAAAAAAGGGGTTTTAAAGATCAGAAGGTCCAGCTAAAGCCGGGCTCAGACTACAGGAGTTTTTAAATCTTAACCGATTGGGAAATCTGGTTGCATCACGCACATATGGAGAATCTAAACAGATTTTCTTCTTTCAGATCTCAAACCAGCACACACAACAAGATTTGAAAATCATGGTGTATTACACACTACAAGATATTCTTAAGATTATCATGCCAGATTTAGCACCTCAGGCAATCTCACGAAGAAGCGGATGTAAACAAAATAGATACTGTATCGCGGCAACTTGCTGTGGACTTCATATGAGGAGACATTATAAAGATTTTTATGTCCGATTCTTTCATCTCCACCACACCCGTACAGCTGCTTGTTGGTTCACGGTCGCCATTTCAAAAGTTCTGTTGCTCCGTCTCCTTGTAGACTTGTCTCTGATTGGCTATTGTGGAAGTACTGACATAATCATAGTTGTCATGTTGAAACAAAATGAGGGTGAGTAGCCTACATAATGATAATAATAATAATAAACATGAATTTATTTTGGGTAAACTATTATTTTAAAATGTAACACAATGCTTCCAAATGCTTGGCAACGTACATGTGCTTACCAGGGTCCAAGGACTTAAGGTAGCGAAAAAGGGGAAGGCGAAGCTTCTATCATTTTTAGTAATTTCCTTATTATTTCTTTCCTTCCTGTTCACCGAGCTCAGAACGCTCGTAAATAATGTAGAAAAGCATTAATCGCCTGGCTGAGCCACTTAACGCTGCGTAATCCTTATGCACACACACACGTACGTGGGACCTTCATTAGCGAGAGCCGTGGTGATGTTGTCAGTCCCGTCTCCTGGCAGACAGCATTTATCTCCGCTCGTTTAAGAGAATGTCACTGCTCGGGCCTGACACCTCGTCCTTACAGCTCTCCAAGTAGAGTGCGTGTATTGGAAGGTCACATGGTTCCCCGTTTTAGCCTTCACATCAGCATTAGTCAGAGAAGGCTGACACTTAAAGGAATAGTTCACCGAAAAATGAAAATTCTGTCATTATTACTTTACTCTCAAAACACACTGGATGATTTATTTAATATGTATGCAGTTGCTTTCCATACAACTAAATATTCCTGTAAAGGAGAACAAAATTCGAGTTGTTTTTCTGAAAATGTTTTTCTAAATTCAAAATTGGCATATTATATGCATTATGCTAACAAAACAAAAGAAAATTACAACAAATGCCTTTTAAAAAATTTAAAACAATACAGCATTCTGCTAAACATCTCCTTTTGCGTTTCACAGCGGAAGGAATATCATAGATTTCCAATGATAATTTTTTACTTTAACACATGCTTAATAGTTTTGGCCTTGATATTTTGCGTCTCTAGGCTATGATAAACATTCTTTCATCAGTATGTTTAACTGCTGACTTGGGGTTTTGGTGATGCTATCAACCGTTCCTGTTAATCTTCATAGTAAAACATGCGCATACACACTGATGATTGTCTGCCTAAAAGACCGAGAGATTAACAGTCATTCACACCATCATAGTGTCCTCAAATGAACTTTCCACACTGGCAGAGAATCCTGTAACTGTAAAACATCAAGAATAGATGTTTATTCCTAACATAAATGTCAGTGATAAACACCTCTTAAAGTGTGATATTTTTCTGCCCTGTAATTACACACTTCAAAGCCAAGTTGTTTGCAAAATTGGGGAGTGAGATGAAAATTCAAGACAATTCAAATTGAGGTCAGATCCTCACTCAAACTATGGATTATGGATTTATGAGGGGGAGGGGGAGGGGGGCTTATAGTTGTATGGACAAGAGCTAACTGTTTTGGGGTAAACAATCTCTTAAATAGTGAATCTTAAATTTTGTAAATACAATAGGACCAAAGCCATAGCCTTGGGGGACACCGTTTACCTGATACCTGTAAAGTTTACACAACTTTACAAAGTCAAGTCAAAACACAATGCTCTGCAAAAATCAAGACAATTGCAGTGGGTCGAGGGGTAAAGCCATGCCCAAATGGCAAAACAATCTCATATCTAAAAACAGTAATTGCTGTATAGTCTCGCTCCCTTACTCAAGTGGGCAGGACACTGGCTGCAACATGCGGCAAGAGGAATGACAGAGGGGAACAGAATTCCCATCTCCATGCAGGGGCGGAAGAGGCAAATAAAGAAAGAGTGGGAAGCACAGCTCCCTATATTATCCGTCATGGATAAATAATACTCACTTGTTGCAGATCCAGCCCTCCCTGAGCCACTGAGAAAAGCGGGTGAGACGCAAACTCTGACGTTTCGAAAACCTTAAAAAGGCAAATAGGGGACAGAGACACAAACCAAGGCTTCATTCGCATGTCATTACTCATTAGTCTTACGAATATGCATATTTTGCTGTTACTGCTGTCATTACCAAGCGTGATTTGAATACAGACAGAAAAGGGTTAATAAGGGGGAAAAAAAGATGTTCTCTGATATGAAGCAATGAACATTAATTTCATTATTAGACATTAATCTTGCTCTTTTTACGACAGACACATAAATATATCAAACAGACGATGTATCATAAGTATGCACGTCAAAGTTTCTACCACTGCGATTAATTACACCATTGGCGAAAGACTCCAAAGCACTTATAATGGTGAGGAATATTCATGAGCCTGATTGATCTTAATGCTACTGTTATTCATGCATAGGAGTGTTGATAATGAATAGCCGTGTCAACATGAATAAACATAACGGCCTCTCCACTCTCTTCGGGAGACGTGTTAGAGAATTATGTGAAGTGAATAACAGGGAAAACGATAGATTAAAGAGTGAAACAATAGACCTTAGTCCGGGTAGACGGCATACTTCATTTGACAGGGACGAAAACAAGGCTGTGAAGGATGGAAGCACAGTTTGTTCAATGGCCATTCAATTAAATCTGACAGCCTAGTTAGGAATAGCTAGTAACACTTTATTTGACAGTGTCCTTGTTACACATGTACCTACTATAGCAATAACAGTAGATTATGCATAATTGCTTGCAACTAACCCCATAGTAAGTGCATTTTGTTAACTAATATTTCTCAGAACTTAAATGTATAATTACACTGTAACAAAGACACCTTAAAATAAAGTATAGCCGAATAGTTTTACGAAGGATTTCGATCAAATTTGGACTTATTCAATCATGAATTCAATTATTTGCACACAAATTTGTTCAGTTTGTGTTACACATATGAGGTTCTTTGAATAGACATTGAATGTACCGGTACTTCCATCCCTCAGCCTCGCTTTTCGTTTGCATCAAATTAAATATGCCGTTCACACTGAATAAGGTCTATTGAGGTTTTTCGCAATATGTATTAGTACATTAGCTGCAGGTTTAAATTCGAACATGACACATTTATAAGCGTGTAAACTAATAAATGGAACTAAACATCTTTATACATGTTTGCAATACTTACACTCCATGACATTTATAATAGCACACACAACAAGCAAGCTTCAGAAATATTTCATAAACACAGACAGCCCCCCACCAACACCCTTCATTGATGGACAGCCTCGTTTTATTAAAGGAAATGGAGGCAACATGCTGTCAGCTGTGTTGGGCTTTATGAAACTCTACTATATTAAGAATCAAATTAATAAATATTTTCAGTGCACAAAGCATATTTACAGGTGGGTTTTATGTTTTTGGATCTGCTTAATCCCATTAATTATATTTGAGACAATTAGGCCTTGTTCCCACAGGCATAAAAAATCTTTTTTTTTCTTTTCTTTTGTAGACTAGACTACATTCATGCTTGGTAAAGCCATAATTGACATCCACAATGACAACTTTAAAGCTAATTTCCTCTGTAGAAGAAGCACCTATCTTGGCATCATGGTGACACCTACGTCATGACTGTCACAATCGCTGTAGCTGTAGCAGACATCGACGACACTGTCTGAACAAATAGATTCCAATTTCATACCTTGCAAAATGTCAGTTTGGACCAGCAGTCCTGAAGACTGGATTTGAAAAACAAATCAGATTTGTGTGCAGCGAGAACAAGGCCTTGAAGGAATATAGTTTCGTCCCCAAATTAAATTTGACTTGGAATATAGTACACGCTTTCTGGGCCACTTTTTGTGATTGGTTTGTCATTTTGTAGCTTGACAACCCATTCACTTTCAGTACTCTGGAAAAAGAGCTCTGGGGTATTCAAAATATCACCTATTTTCCACAGAAGGAAAAAGTCATACAGGTATGAAACTACATGAGGGTGAGTAAATTATGAAAAAAAAAAGTTTTTTTTTTTTTTTTGAGTGAACTATTCATTTAATGCTTATTAAAGGTGCACTATGAAAGGTTTGCCAAGTTGGAGCTTAAATGGATCATGAATTAAAAACATCCTGTAAATTTAAATTTAAATTGAAACCAAGCTCAGAAAACGACTTATTTCGAATTCACATTAGGACTTAATAGTGTGACGAAAGACCGCCTCTACAGAATCAAATCAACGCCTACTTCTACATCATCACATCTTTGGCCCCGCCCACTGGAGCAGTAGTGAGATGAGAAGAGAAGAGTGATACAGGATCACTGGACTAAAAATAACATGACCTTCCAAAGGATCCTAATGCTAAGTGCTTATTTATTTTCAACTATGTGAATGTCTTTTATTTGTTTATTGGGTACATTTCACTGTGGATCAGTCATAATTTCGGCGCAGGCTTTGCAAAACAGACTTTTACTGTAAGATATGGACCTGACAGTAATATCACAACATGTAAATAACCGTGTTAATTCTATTTCCTGATCTGTGAATTCTGATGTAATTTATGTACAGTCAGACGTTCTTTGTCTCAAAATCGTTTAATGCCGTTTATGCATCAGTAAATCAAGCCAGTGACTAAACGGGCAACTTTGACATCGTTTCTCTCAGTAGCATGAAAAAAATCTGTTATTTAAATTGTGAGTAAATACAGAAAGATTATATTATATACCCATCATAATCAACGACTCTTATTTACATCGTGTTTACACTGTTAGTTATGATGAAAGCATTCGTGAGAGTTGCAATAATCGAGCTGCAATGATCACTGCATTCAAGCGCTCAACAGTCATATGTCTGTCGTCGGCTACAAGCTCATCGCTGCAACCTTTCATGCCAGGGTAGTAGATCTAAATATAATGCTATAATCAACACTTTTCATGATTCGTTAATCTCGTAAGCTGTAATAGTAAAGGCCATTGCACACTGAGTCCGAAATTCGCATCCGAAATTTTCGCACGTTAAAAAATAAATACGACCTCACGTTATGTCAATCACCCTTGCACACTGCCTCCGAAACTTTCGTCCGTCAGAAAAAAAATCGAATCGGGTTCGATTTTCTGCGTTTTTCGCATCCGTAGCAATCAGTTTGAGTGGTGTTTGAATGATGTTTTGACAATTCAGAGCCACCGAATCTCGAATACGAAAAACCGCATATGAAAATTTCGGACTCAGTGTGCAATGGCCTTAAAAACAGTAAAAGTTTTCAAGATGTGGATGAGTTCCACATGTAATACTTGTTTCAAATGTAAAGATGTTAGCCAATCACAGCAGTGGGCGTTTACATTGAAATCTCACAGCAGACACGCCATTTCAAAATAGAGAGCTGATATCAGGGTCGAAAATAGCCTTTTATTTCTAAATCTTGACAATTGCAATTGCAGGAAACATCAAATAATTTTAAAACTGCAAGTTAATCGTGGAGAATTGTATAGGTGAGTTTGGTTTCAGCTGAGGATATGATGGATTGAGGTTTACCAGATTACCAGTGGTTACAGGCGCTCAGTTTATCACAGCAAATGTCAACATTTACATAAATAATACCTCTTGAGTATGCGAGTCTTCCACTGTTGTATTAACTCATTGAAAACAATTGTTTTAAAATAGATAATGTTACAAAATGTATGAACTTGACAACCACACAAAGACAATTTATGTTAAGATGACACTTCCTGCAAAATATGACCCGACAGCTTAAATTATATTTCAATATTATAAGAAGATTCATTGTGAATCGGGGTAAGGCAAGGAGACTTGCTCAAATCAATTTTGTTCATTTGAATAAATAAAAAACAAAAAAAACTTTCATAGTGCACCTTTAAATGTTGCGATTTTTATGAGAAGAAAAGTGGGACACTTAGTATAGTTGATGAAAGAACCACATTATGCCATGTTGATGTGTATTTTTACCTGATTTCCAGCAAGAAGAACTGTCCCTGGAGCAGGACTGGGGCGGTACGGAATTGTAGCACCCTTTGGAGGAGACTGCAAACATATAATAAAGAAATTGGTAACTTTAAATCAGGACTATACAGATTCACCCACAGGTTTCTCTTACCTAAAGCAGAGTCATTTGGTCATATTATCCTTAATGACTGGAAATGCTGACACGGTGCACAAATGCAACATTTATCGATCAGCTCTTCATCGGATCACTTAAAAGCATACCATTATCCTCTCACAGGAAGTCATTTGGCCAGATAATTTCAGAATGCTATTAATGCTTGCTCATGATATCCTCAGATGGAAAACTTGCAATGCAGAAAATGCAGCCGAACTTTGTTTTTTGTTTCTTTGATGATGCTACTCTACGAGCCTGTTGTTCAAACCCAGATTATAACTTCAAAAAATAATAAAATACTTTTACAAAATGACTGTTGAATCTCTTTTGGCCCTCTGAGACAAGGTGTCATCAGAATATCTTAAAACACATCTTACACAAAACAACAACAGATCACTATCGTTAACTAACTACATCTGCTCATATTAAGTAATTTGATGCCAAAATGCCAAATACAAGAGGTCAGAATAAGGCCAAACCCTAAAAAAGATAAAATGAAAACCCAGTGAAGCACATCCCCCCATGCTTGCTCAACCTAACAAAAAGAATATTTTTAAATATTCATTGGGTTACTTTGCATAATTTGCATCCTGGAGCGAGCAGACAGTTGAGGATTCCTAAAATGGGTAGTGTCGCAGTCAACAATCTGGCCCTCATCCGGTCCATTAAAAATTAAACAGAACGACCAGGACACATGCATTACAATCCACTGAATAAAAAACGCTAAAAGTCTTTTTCTGAACCATTTATGTGCAAAAGAAAACCATTTGAGAGGAAATGCATCTCATGCTGTGGGAGATCTGAGAGAACACATTCAATAATCATTACTGTAATGATTTGTAATGTGCAGTTAGTTAGATCAAGTATCTTTGAAAAAAGTATGTGACAGCTGCAAAAAGCAATAAAAATATATGTTTAGGCTACAGAAATGTATCGTATCCATTCTTTTCAATGCCACTGAAGCTACTACTGAAACCAGTGTGCCGTCTTTGAAGCGCAGAAGCCTTTGAAGTCTTGTAGATTAAGAATATCACATAATAGTCATCCACAACAGTTTTTCAAGGCCAATGCATGCATAAAAATGTGTTAATGAAGCCAAATGGATTTGCTTGGAGTCAAATTACCTCCAGTATTACAGTGCAGATGAGCTTGACACACTGGATGATGGCGTCCTGACTGCCAGATATCGTCACGCCTCTCTCTGTGGAGTTAGGGAGCAGATCTCCTGCCACCTGTACCTGAGCCCCTGTTTTCTGGCACACAACGGAAGAACAGATCATTAGTACACTGTTTTACATAGGTCAGGTGTCAAATCTTGCTCCTGGAGAGCCAGCTTCATGCAGAGTTTGGCTCCCACACACCTGTCTGAAAGTTTCGAGTAATCCTTAAGACCTTGATTAGCATGTTTAAGTTCAGGCGTCTTTATTTAGGGTTGGTGATCCACCAAGAGCAGCATTGGCTCCTGCACGAAAGCTCAACCCAAAGTTTTGCTGACCTTTAAAGATGGTGCCGAAAGCAAACGCTTGTATTATCATTTCCTCTGCCTCCATTGCAAATGACGCCGTTTTTACTTCCTTTTCGGCCTAATCTTTTCCGGGCCAGTACGTCTACCTTTGGTTGTTTCGCCAAGTTTTTAGTGTAAATGAAGATATCGGATATGGGTCACTTTTAAAAGAAGTTGTAAGCTGGTCGTCAACAAATCTGTTTACCTGGTGCTGCTAACTTGAAAGCCTCCAACCAAATAAAAACCAAACCCAGTTTTAAAACAAGCTCTATTGATTTGATTATTTTAACGCACTTTATATTCCCCTAACTCCAACAACCTTCCCATTGCCCACACCCCCCTTCAACTGCATTACAGAACACTCCAAATTTAGCGTGACAGACCATTCACCATTACCTCATACCGTCCTGACAGCCCAGAGACCATAAATGTAAAATAAATGGGCTTTTACCGGCATCCAAACCCATGAAATATGCAACAGCGCAAGTAGTCCTAACATGGACGTCATGGGGCAGAGAAAAGAAAGATAAGGATATGGAAAAGCACTCACCTCTCGGATCTCTTTAATTTTGGAGCCGCCCTTGCCGATGAGGGAACCGCACTGACTGGCCGGGATGACCAGCCGCAGCGTAACTGGAGGCTTACTAGTGACTGTGCCATTCGCCACAAGAGCAGCCAAGTCCTTGAGGGCCAAACATAGAACGGATGACGTGTTAACTGAAAGTTGTGGTGTGACTTATAAAGGATCTTTCAAAAGAGCAAATGTGATTCAGGGTGGTTTGGAACCAGGATAAAGATCTGGTTGGGTAACTAGAACGTTTCAGGTTTAAACCTGCAAGCAGTGATCCATAATCTATCACCATTATTCCCCTTTGAACAAGAGATTAAACCCCAGGTTACTCCCTGAGGGAACTGGCCATTTGATATGCTTCTTCTACCAAGACTGCTACTATCGGCTTAACCTGGATTTTCCAGATGGGATCAAACAAAAGTATATATGCAATATATTTATTTGCTGAGCTATCGAAGTTGGAGTTAAGAGTTGTGTTATTTCACTATCTAAAATGTTGTGCCATTCTCTTATTTATTAGAACCACTGGCCCGACCAGTAGAAGAAAAAAAAAAATCCTTAGTATTGAGCCTGGCATTCTTCAACAAGATTCGAGGCACACCACGAGTTAATCTGGTGATTCCCATTTGAATGATGTCCTCATAATTCACAAGGATCGTTAACGTACATTCTTTGTTCCCAGGTTTGAAAATGTCATTGTGCACCACTGACCCTTCATGGCTTTTGATTGCAATCTGATGAAACGTTCTTTACCAAAGCCACTTTAATCAATTTCTCTATTCAGAGTTTGCAGATCGATGTCCCCACTAACAAAAGGTTATAGCCGACTGCACCGCCATCGAAGACACCCATTGATTTTTATGACCGAATTAAATGATATTTACCAACCTGTCATCCCCACTTGTCTCTATCAAGGTGTGACTTGTATTTGCAAGGTGGACTACATAAAAAAAAAACCCCGTCAATAAGTTTTCGGAAGTTTGCTGAATGTCTGCATAAGACAAGTTGTATGAAACAATCTTATGATACTTTTATGGTCCATTTTTGGTGTTATTTGATCCCTTTCAGAGCTTTACATGTGGTCACATAATCATTCAATGAAAAAACTGCATGAAGTTTTTAAATGACATGAGAACCTTCATTTAACTCAACAATCTGAATGCCAAAATTTATTTTTAGCTGACCTATCCCTTTAAGCAGAGGAGGACAACTTGTGTTCCACTCTTATATTCCTGGCACTACAAGAAATCAGCTTCAACGTCCATTATTCAGCCAGTGCAGATTCAGAGGCTTTCTCTTTAATTAAACCAGGTAATAAATATCAGCCCGAATCGTGGCCCACCACTGCTGCAATCAATTAGGGCTAAGCCGGAATCTTGCAGAGTTTGAAATGTAAATAGTGTGTGCCGTCTCTCTGCCCATCAACCCAGACCTCACCTACGTGAGCAGAATGAATACGCCTCAAATGGCGTCTCGGAAAGTAGAGCTAGCGAGTCTTTTTCTTCTCTGTTTAGCGTTTCCATCAGCGCTAGGGGTTTGAAGACGCTGTTGTTGTGTTCTTTCAACGTCTCGCCCTGAAACCTCCAGAGAACGAAGGGGAGGTGGAAAAAAAGAAAACCGTGCATCTTTTCTTGCTAGAGTTTCAGGGGGAAAATAAGAGAAGGAATTTCCAAATTATATTCTCCATTTCTATCTTGTCCTTCTTTGTGGCTTTCTGTAGCCTTTTCTCTTTAGAATTAGTAGAGATATTATAATGCCCCAGTCTTAATAAGGGTGACTAAATCCCCTGATTCATTCTTAATGTTAGGCGTCACACAAACCCTTTACCGGTCATACCTCTCGTCTCATTTAACAACCCTCCATAATAAAATATCAATTTAGATATTACACTCAGCAGATTGACTCTGTCTTATTTGCATATTATCTGTAGAGTAAGCGGGTCCTGGCCCAGAATTTATGACAATTTACAGTGTAAGGTCTCTTGATCTGATGCAACTAAGGAGCTGTTTTAAAGCTGCAATCTAAAGCATATGCAACAACAACTCAGGGTTGAAAAGGTGAACCTGATTTCACCAAGTACATGTTACTGGATCAGATTTGAGTGACAAGTCTACAGTTTATGTCAAGTTTAGGCTTGCAACCAGGGTTAGGAGCTTCTACATCAGAGTTATTCACCTATCGCCTATCAAGTTATAGGCAGGGTTAGGTTTAGAGGTAGGGATAGGGTTAGGACTAAATTTTCAGACAAGAATGTTGTTCCAGAATCAACACAATATGTTGAACCAGGAACATGTCTTACTTGGCAAAATCACGGTGACGCAGAACCTGATTTCACCAAGTGCAACCTGTTCTTGGATCAACATATTTGTTGATCCTGGACCAACATTTCAATCAACCAATCATATTTGAGGGACAATTTTTCAGTTATGTCAAGTTTAGGCTTACAACCAGGGTTAGGTGCTTCTACATCAGTGTTATTCACCTACCATTTCCCTCTGATTTTAGGGATAACTTATAGGTAGGGTTAGGTTAAGGGGTAGGGATAGGGTTAGGACTAAATTTTCAGACAAGAATGTTGTTCCAGGATCAAAAAAATATGTGGACCCAGGAACATGTCTTACTTGGCAAAATCACAGTGACTGGGTTGAAAGCATGCAAAGAAAAATTCTGATGCAGCACAAGGAATTGAATTATTTTCTTGTTTAGTGCCATTCATTTCCCTTCTGTTGTTGTAGTACCACAAATAAACAGCGGCAATATGGCCTTCAAATAATATAATGTGCAAACATTTCCGCACAAAAGAACCTTGTGCAATTATTATTGAATAGAATCTAGTATCTCATGACATTTTTTCAAGTCTAGACTTTCACAGTCTTCTCCCAACTGTCTATTCTATCATATCTCATCCAAAACTCAGTGAGACATGGCTTTTAGATGTCATCCGTGTTCTCAGCTGACTGCAAGAGCAGCGAAAACATTCTGGATCAAAGCCGGGCCAGACCTCAATAGAGCTTCTTGTAAAATTCAACCAGTAATGCACATGATATTCTCGGCATAAACGAACCCCACTCTTCAGACTCTTCACACGGACTTGTGCGGCGGACATGGAGATTCCTAACAGATGTTTAATGAATGGCTCCATGCCTTCTATGAAAGGATATCAAATACATAATGGATTCAGCAGGAGTGAGAAGATTCATTATTACTTGGTGGGTGTAGAGCTGACATCCTTCAGGCAGACAGAAACACCTCATTGACTGCCAGTTATATAACTCTACTGATGCTATTAATACATATGAATGTGTGATGCATCAATATGTGTTTCTATAAACGACTGTGTGTTTTCAGGTTTGCATTTGCATTTGTATTTACCTTTAACTTTTTCATTGTACAATTTCCTCCAAATTTACTTAAAGCTTAACTCTTTCCCCACCAGCGTTTACTAAAATAGTTGCCAGTCAGAAGCAGCATTTTCTATCATTTTCACAAAATTGACATGGTCCACAGAATATTACACTCAGTATATCAGAAGAAAGAAGAGTCTCTGCTATATTCTAGCTTCATTCATTCTTTTTTTTATCAACACTTGGGTTTGACATTTTTTTTCGGTAAATTTAGGCAGGTTTGAACTCCTTTAATAGATTATTTAATAATTTAATTAAGGTGTATACAAGCTAGTTTCCATGACGGAGTTCAAGATACATCTTTTCATTACTATTGGAGCTGCCAGTTTGCTAAGTTTCAAATGTTTATTAAATAGCACAATCTATGCAAACACCGGATTCACTCACTCGTTTTCGTTCACTCCTTCAAGTGGACTATATTAGTTAAGTAATGTAGGGAATAGTGAACGAGGGTATAGGGGGATGATTTCGAACACACCACTGGTTTATGAAGATGTTTTTCTTTGCTTTGTTTTTGGATCCGGAGATTCTGTACTCTTTCAGAAGATTCGTAAGAGCGCCCCCTACCGTATAACAGTGAAAACATGGACTGCCGAAAAACGTGTCAATGGCGGGGAAAGGGTTAAGACTGCCATTGTTCGGCAAAACAGACCACGCCTCCGAACTCATACCATTGGTTGCCGTCAGGCAAGAAAGTATTTGAAGTATATCAGCTTCAAATATTTGTTTTTTTTGTTTAGTCCCATCGCATTTTAGGACGTCTAGCATTTTTCAGAGAGCTGTATTTCTCTTTTCAGTAAACGTTCACTGGCATCACCAAGGGAACGTAACGTGTAGGGGTTCAAATAACATTTCTGAGGCTATCCTACAACAGATAGGCACCCCACTGCGATGGGACCGACTGACGATATAAGAAAACTACCCACGACTGTTTCATCCAGCTGCTCTTACAAACCATCTCTCAAAATTGCTGAAATTCAAATAGTTCAAAGGAGTTCACCCTGACAGCTTTATTGCTGCAAATCGAACAGAAATGATCCAAGTCGGTTATTTGCAGAGACTGCTGGCAAAGTAATTATACATTGGGATTGACATCTGTTAAAATAATTGTATATGTTATTATTTATACAAAAATATAGAAATAAATAGATGTTTTAACGAAGCAAATACGGCCAATTTTTTCATGGGAACATTTCTCTAATGCATGTTTATGTCACATTTTATGGTTATTGCTCTGCATGATTGTATATGCAAGAGCAGTTTTGTTGTACTGACCTCTTCCAGTTTGATTGTGATCATAGTGAAGGCTCTGAACACACATTCTGTGGCGCCCGTGATGGTGATGATTCTTTCTGGGCACGAGCCTTCTGAGATGTTGATACGTGCACTGCTCTGTATGGATGGAATAGTTAAAGCACATAAATGAATGGGGTGTACACTTTAAAAAAATCGTGTAGAAATGTTCTACTCAGAAATTGCTAGAAATTTCACAAATAATTAGTAACACATTGAATTAGGCATAAAATTCTTAAGTATAAAGACAACATTTTCTTGTAAAACATACTCCATTGATCTTTGTTTTACTTACAACTTCGAAAAATCATCATCATAATAAGAATAACCCAAACATTATACTTTTTCTCTCACCTCATTCTCTAAAGCATAGTTTTGCTCAAATACATAGGTGAAGCAGTGGCCTTGCATTTCTTGTCCTCTAAAATGAAATATGCAGAAAGTGTGTGCGTGCGTGTGTGTGTTTAAAGTGGGCCTTTTGAAATATGTGCCTTAGAAACGTTTTTTCTTGTGTGTGTGTGTGTGTGAAAGTGCACTTTTTAGCACATAAAATATTAACAAAAATGTATTTTCTTTCTACATCAGGTGGGATGCCAGCACTACTTGAACCAACAACTGTTATTTTACACTGCAAGTTGGGGAAAACACCTTAATCCATAATGAAGGTGCACTAGGCAATGCAACAACACATTTAGTTTTAGTTTCGGTATTCAACCTTGCGAAAAAATAATAAACCACAGCACATTCCTATCCAGACGAGATTAGATTTCTCAGAGGATGCTTGAGAAAATAGTAGGCAATTTGTTCTGTTTTTGTGTGAGAAAAACACAGGCGTGTTCGATTCGGATGGGATTAAACTCAAAGTACGTCTATGAAACACAAATGTACCTGACCTCCTCAGGGAAACTAGTTCTGTTGGCCTTCTGTTAGATGTGCATATCGCGTGTGTAGTGTCCAAACGTGTGGATCTCCAGCAGAGCTCTGACTGTCAGCTTCACTTAAACTGATCTCTCTATCAATCATGCACAAATGCATGCAAATGCAACTGTTTATCGGCAGTATAATTTACATATTTAATGCAATTTATGTATAATGTACAGTATACATATATATCTATATATATATATTTTTTTTATCAAGTGTATAGACATTTATATCTTTACTTAATATATGCAGTGTTTAGTGTAGTTATAATAAACAAAAATGATCACATAACAGTAATGCAATTTATCTCTATGGATTTAAAGGGTTTATTTACCGGTAAGTTTTGCTTTATTTATGAATGTAATAATAAACTGATTTATTCAACAATGCAATTTTGACCTGCTGTGACTTAAAGTATAGTTCAGGTATGACTTATTTTCCAGAAAATATTTTAGTAATACAATGTTGGACTGTTTGTGGTTTGAACTTTGCAGACAAAAAGACAAGGTATTTTTTATAAATAAATAAATATATATATTTATATATATAAGTAATTTACCTCAAAAACTACTTGTCATATTTTACTCACATTCATGTCATTCTAAACCAGTTTCTTCAGAAGATTTGGATTATAGTGCACTTTTCTTGTGCTTTTTTGCTAGCTTTAAAGTCCCTGGTAACTATCTTTGTTGTACGGAATACAGAAGTGTGAACATTCTTCAAAATGTCTCCTTTTGCATTCCACAGAAGAAAGAAAATCCTTTGGAATTGGTGTGACATGGGTCACACCCATGTACATGATGACAGACTTTCTTTTCAGGAAGAGCTATTTCCTAGTTATAGCACTGAACAGCAGATAAAAACATCCAATTGCAATATGTTCTGTTAATGACATCTATCGGGCCCAGAATTGACCCCTGTGGTGCCCCAACTAATGCAATAGAACATGCATCGTGTGCAGGCTTGCGTTCACATTTTCCACCCTCAAACCATTAATTAGGTCGAAGAAAACAGTATTTTTGTCATTTTATGTTGTAAGAAAGCAAAAAACTTTAGGTAAGGGTGCAAGCGAGCTAGAGAATAAGAGACTATGTGTGCTTTTGTTAGCTCATGAAGAATGTCTACTGATCATCAGTGCCAGAAAAAAAAAAAATATATATATATATATATATTCATTCTCGGAGGGACACGTTCACCCACGCCTGGGTTTTTCTCCCTGGTAACCCACTTCAATCTTTATCCGGAAGCTATTGTTATTAGCAGCTACCTTGAAAATACCAACGCATTCATATCAAACTAATGAATTAGTGGTCGCAGAGTGTGCGCTGTCATGCGCCCTTGAGATGAAAGGCTTCATTTAAATATTAATGTCTTCTGCAGTCTTTCAGCTTTAATGTGGCGGACATCAACTGTTTTGTGGACGTATGTGTGGAAATAAGGCCGTTTCGGTGTCTTTTTTCCAGCTTAAAACCACATTTATGTGTAGAATTCCATGTGGCGCTAGCTTCAAAGGAATGCCGTCTGTTCTGCATGCATGATGCATGCTGGGAAGCGGAGAAAGACAACATCTATGAGTAGCATGTGGCTTACCTCCTCTCGTATCCTTTTCACCGTCTCTCCTTTCTGTAGGGGGAGAAAAAAAGAAGATCATAAAGCACTCATTGTCTTTCTCTCATGTTTGTTTGTGTGATATATTGTTTCCCCAGAGTGAATGTCTTTCACAATGGCTTATAGTGGAGGATAAAGTGAGTTTGACTAGTTGAACAGATAGCTGAAATTAATATCAATTCTGCTTCGCTACACAGCAATATGGCATCTGCATGCATAGGCCTCAGGGGAACAGGTTTTCCAATCGAAGGCTCTGCAATTGGACTGACTAGGGAATCAATAGTCCATGAATCACTTAGATAGCCTCAGATAGTGTCTCGCTATCTCAGACACAGAAGCTAACGTGTACGGCATAGTCATGACTGAAGATCTGAGGATCTGCTTTAACACGCTTGACTGGCGTTTCATTGTCTTTAGATGGGCTAAAAGGATGATTGGATGTGTCATAACAGAGGTGAAGTGGGACTTGGGTGGTTTTAATTTATCAAGGAAATTGAAATTTCACATGAGATGTTTTCGAGACCACCCATCTTATAAATCTACCCTTAATGCCAATAAAAATATCATGCCACATGCCACAAAGTTCTTTAAAACTGCTGACACCATATTTAGTTTGATTTGAACAAAAACAAGGCTGTGGAAGAACACAAGTACAGTTTTTTACAATATGTCGTACAGTTGCGTACTTGTGTGTTGATCACTTGGCCAATGAAACTTAAATAACAAAATTAATTATAATGAAATTTTTATTATGTTTTTGGTATTCATCAATGTAGGGTTGTTAGTTAGCCAAAACTAAAACCACATATATAAAAAATATATATTTTTGCTACTTGAATAAAATTGTATCTAAAATAAAATATTTATAATAATACTTAAGACTTATTTCATTTCTCATTTTCATTTAGTTTACCTTGATGTACTAAAATAACTAAAAATTAACTATATATTCATACTATAAAAATAATATAAATGACAAACACAAAATAAAATTACTAAAACTTTAACAAAAATGTAAATGAAACAGAAAAATATAAGAGAAAAAAATAATTCAAACTATTAATATAAACTATAATAGTATCTCAATGATACTAAAATCTTCCTTTGTTTTTTTATATTTTTGTACATAATGTATTTTTGTCAACTAAATTCAGAACTTTAGAAATGTTTGTCAAAAGGCTAAATCTATGACTACAACAAATAATAAAATGAAAAATCAGTGTTTCCATGCATAACGTAAATATATATATATTTTTTTTAACAATTAATGCAAGAATGATTTACGAACAAAGAAGCTAGCATGAACAAAAACAAGACTGCGGAAGATGCCTTGTGTTTCATGAATGACGCCAACTGAACGACTAAATCCGTTACTCTTTTTTTATTCATGTCAAATAAAACATCGTCAACTGTGGCCGAGCTCTCTCTCTCCTTATAATACACAATTAACTTTCATTTCTTTCTCCTGAAGACGCATTGCGAATAGTAATCGACTCTAGATAGCCCTCCCCCACGAATATCTCCAATGAAGATTTGTGATGGAGAACCACAGGTAACGGCACAGATTTAGTCTAAGACTGTGTTTAATCTTTGTCCGGGAAACCAAGCCTTGATATATTGATTTCACAGTGAGGAGATCTACACCACAGGCCTTCATTCATTTACTATTGCTTCAGAGAAAAAACAAGAGAGGGAAAAAGAAGACAACAGAGGATGTCAAAGTCATCGTTTAGCTGATCTTATACTGGAACGTGATTAAGCATTACATGATCATCATTCCACAAATGTCCCCCAAAAGCCCTGCATATGGATTCAACCCACGACGAGAGACGTACCATTTAAATTAGCCCAATGAAACGACAAACTGTGGCATAAATTAATGCATCAAACAGATGAGGGCTTTTTGATACAGCAATGTTACACTTTGATTTAGGAAATTTGCCAGTACTGGGAACTACTGCCAGAAAACTACTCTACACAAGTATTTAAATGCAGACACAAATGCCTGGCCAACGAGCAGAAACAGCGCATAACCTCGATACTCAAGGGGTGATAGAGTTATCAATGTGTTATGACTCGGCTAGATAGATATAAACATGGTTTGTTTGATCAAAATATTGTTCTGCCATGATAGTAGTTAGTCTGAAAAAAAAAAAACTGGATGTAGTAGAATATAATGTAAGAGCCAACGACAACTATAGCGCCCCTTGTGGCAATGCTGAAAATGAAACGCACATGATGAGCGATGCTAACTCAATTTTTTTGCTTCGCTGCTGTGGGGAACAGGACGAGGGCCGAGGGAGAACGGCGCGAGGCCGGTGGCGTGATTAATGATGAGCGAATGTATCTCTCACGGAGGAGCAGAAGCATAAAAGGAGGAGCGACGACAGTGGAGGATGAGAGAGGCCAGGCCTGCATTTTACGTTTTGTTTATGTTTTATTACGTGACAGCAGTCGTCCGTGAGGGACTGCTGCCTTTACTTTCGTTTTGTATTTGTTCTATTTTGTTATTAAAAGTCTGTTGAATGTTCGCCGGTTCCCGCCTCCTTCTTCCCACAACAACATACTGTGTTACAGCTGCATTTCCAAAAGTGTCAGAACACAATATAAAATATAGTTTGTGTAGCAAGGAATGTTTACTTGCGACTTGTAACTACTGTTCAAAATTCTGGCAATTTCGTATAAATTCGTGCAATCTCATTTGTACATTTTCGTACAATCTGGTTACGCCCCCCCTGATGGTTACATAGGTTTAGGAGTGGACCTTCATAGTTAGGTGTTTTGCTTCGCCATGATAGTAATTGATCCGAAATCAAAAAGTAGAATATAAATTAAGCTAACTACAACTATAGCACCCCCTGTGGTAACGCTGAAAATGAAATGCACACGACAAGTTACACAAACTCTATGTTTTTGGTTCACTGAGATTCCAAAAGTGTCCGAATGAAATATGTATCAAGGAACATTTACTCAAGCGGCCAGTAGAGTTATCAACATGTTATGGTTCAGTTAGCTATCTATAAACATGTTGACGCATTAGCTAACTTTAACAAACTTGTTCAGCCAGATTGTCTTTAAACTGTTGTTCTGGCATAAAAGTAGTTGATCTGAAATCGAAAACCGACTGTAGTAGATAATATTTTACGCTAACAACAACAACTAAAGAACCCCTTGTGGCAACGCTGAAAATTAAACGCATAAAGTTTGTCAAACAAGGAACATTTACTCAAGGGCGATAGAGTTATCAACGTGTTGTGATTCAGTTAGCCACCTATAAAGCTATATTAGCACTCTAGCACGTGCGGCAGCACTGAGAATTAAATGCGCAGGTTGAGCTTCTGTTGAGCTACTGCCTTCCCAAAAGTGTCAGAACATCGAATTTACGTGGCAAGGACATTTCCATTCACATATTTGCGTTAGAAAAATGCGCTTGGGCCCTACTTGTTGCAGCTAGGCTCTATTTTATCGATCGATCAGATCCCTGCAACAGGAAGTGCAGCCAAGCTTGTTCTTGATTTATTGTTTGGCTGTTGTGATCTGAAGATAGCACCTTTAGGACATTGCAACATACTTTGTTTACTTTTCGATTCTTTTTGTGCAAGACAACAGAGTGCACTGTGTTTTCGAGAAGACGTATTTGCAGCAGCGGAGACCCCGTGGAGCTCAGAGCGGGTCTGTATCCTTCTGTCTGCCTCTGGTCCTGAGGCCAAGCTCTGGCAAAGGCCCAGAGACCTATTAGCAGGCCAGTTCTGAAGAGAGCTTTGTTTCGCAAGAGATTAATTTAGAGCCAAATAAATGCCAACAACTGTGTGTATTTGTGTTTTGTAGCTCCAGGACCTGGAGTTGGCCGAAGTAGGGAACAAAAATCCCACAAAAATCATCTCATCAGTAGCTGACACACTGTTTACTAATCATTGTGACATCTACATTGGGCCTCTCCAAGAGATTGTGCCATGTTTAGACAATTGCACTCGCTCTGGGGATAAACAGAGCTAGCTGTAGAATTTAACAATGCAATATATCCAGATTATTAATACATATGATTTACGACTCGTCGCATTTAACAATCCATTTGCTAGAAAACATCAAGTCTTGTATTGATGCATTCTGTGGGTTTCTAATCTGCGGTTTTTGGATTGTAACCTAAAGGTTTGAGAGAAAGATTGCAAGAACAATCTAATACAGAGGGAAAACAAACAAACCCAATAGTGACATAAAATCTCAAGACGCATCCACGAAATCTAATAAGTCAACAGCAGGGACAACGGGAACAAAGAGAATCGCTCACCTTGCCTATGATGCTGCCGACCTCCTGTGAAAAGAGAAATAAAGCAAATGTCAGCTTATTGATTAGCGAGCTCACTCCCCGCTCATCTGTCTATGGGTTTTGATGAGGTAGGCCGGGTCTGGAGTATCTGTGCATTCGGGATCACGTGGAACCATATTAGCACAGGGCCCTCCAGGCTCCGGAAGCACTCTGTACCTTTTAAATGTCCCATCTCAGGTTTAAAGTCAGCACAAGATGGTGTCTATAACCCCATTTGATTAATGTTACCAAAAAGTGCGATATCTAAGAACAAATCTATCAGGTACGAATTTGGATTGTGAGAGTTGTCACAGTAGTGATGTGAGCCAAAGTCATTTTAAAGGCGAAGCATGTTTTAATCTCATTTCATTTTGATTTAAATATTAAAAAGCCAAATTTTTCTTTTCAAAAACTGTTCAGAATTTGTATTGATTTCATGTTGAAGATTAGGGTTAGTTCACCCAAAAATATAAATGCTGTCATGTATTACTCACCTCCATGTCTTTCCAAGACTTTCGTTCATCTTCGGAACACAAATAAAGATCTTTCTGATGAAATCTGAGAGCTTTATGTCCCTCCATTGGCAGTTTACGCAACTACCACTTTCAAGACCCAGAGAGGTAGTAAAGACATCATAAAAGTAATCCATGTGACTCCAGTGGTGTAACCTCAATTGAGACGCGAGATTTCATTAAACTCTCTCAGAGATCTCTCAGATTTCAGCGAAAATATCTTCATTTGTGAACTAATGAACTAATGTCTTACGGGTTTGGAACGACATGGAGTTATTGATGAAAATCACACCCAAGAGTGTCAAAGCGCAAAGCACATTTTAGATTGTCAGGTGGCTCAACACCCTCTTATCGCAATTTAGCTATTTAAAAATTTGGTGAATTGGTGGCAAATTCTTATAAATTTGTACAATCTCATTAATGCGTTTTCGTGCGATCTGGTTACGACCCTCTTGATAGTATTGGGGTGAACCTTCATGCACTCTTAAAACCATGTTTTTCTTATGTTATGAACATATTTTGATAATCTAAAGAACTTTTTTCCACTATAAAGAGACTTTTGTGCATTGGAAAGGTTCCATGGATGGTATAGATTCCTTAGGGAACGTCAATGCTAATGAAGGACCTTTATTTTCAGTGTTTTTTTGTTTGTTTTTAAATCATACTTTTCAATACAAATCTATTCTTCGAATTCCTACGAAATCTGTACCCCATAAAACAGTGATGTTTTCTCATGAGCTTAGGTTGGGTTGCTTTTGATTTGTGTTATAACTGGCTGAAAAAAGTTTGAAGGATGATGTCATGCACCACTTATTAAGTTGTGACATCATGTCCGAATGTTTCTAGAAAAGTTTTCAGCAAGGATGTGTGCTTTGAGCTGCCAAGATTGTAAGGGATCACTTAAGTCTTGAAGGATCTCTGTTTATCCTCATTGAAAGATCAAGTTACAATCTGTTGATGAGAATTATGGTAAAATAAATTGGCACATAAATCATATAAACGTGGCAGTTTATTAACGGTTCATTATGTTTTCATTGGTTTTTCATGACTGTTTTTAATGACTCATTCCTTTTTAGAGATATGCAAATGAGAAATATCAAGGAGTTTTAGGCACGTGGAAGGAAATCTGTCACTGGCAGCTGGCTGACAGTTAAACGAACATGTTGACAACACTGTAATGACATGGCAATGAAATCTACAACCATTTGTTCACTGAGAACTTGAATTCAAGTAGATTCAAAATATTTGGAAGAAGTAAAATACACTGAAGAATCTAGTTGCAAATAATCATGGCATGATTCCCACACTGTTTTTCACTAAACGAACAAGAATTATCTAATTAATAGTTAATCAGAAATGTTCATATTTAATAAATGTACTTACACCAATGTATCAATACACAGCAATATATGATGCATTCATTTGATCCAATTCAGGTTAAATCAGAGATTGTATTAAATTATCTCTGTATTGACAGGTTGAGCCATTGAGTAGGTGCGAAACTAGTCTACTGACACTGAGTTTAAGATGTTTTCATTAGAAGTTTCGGTACAAAGCAGCATCACTTTGAAATGTACATGTCGATGTCAGGTTCGTCTTGCACTGAATATACTAAATGTTTGTGGTGTCTATGTGTGTTTACCTTTCCGTGCATGAGCAGCCGGAGAGTTAGAGTGACGTTCATGCCTCCATCTCCAAAATCCTGCTCACAGTTCATCCTGACGTGGGATTCGGACCCAGGGAGACGCATGAAAGATGCTCTACGGATGATGGAATGGGCAGGGAGGGGGGGGAAGCAGGACTCTCTCTTTCCACTCACCACTCTGGAAAGACAACACAAAACATTCGTCAATAACTTAAAAGTGCCCATATTATGCTTTTTTAAATGTTGATCATTTGTTTTTGAAGGTCTCCTACAATAGATTTACATGCATCGATGGTCAAAAAACACTTATTTTCTCATAATATGCATTGCAGATCACCTCATTTCTCAAAGCGTTTAAAAAACGGTTCGTTCAAAGATTCGGTCACTCTAAACTCCTCCTTTCTGAGAGTCTAATATGCTGTGATTGGTCGATTCTGCTCTGATTGGTCAGATGGCCCAGTCTGTTGTGAATGGTCTACTCTGCTCTGATTGGTCAGATGGCTCAGTCTGTTGTGATTGGTCTACTCTACTTTGATTGGTCAGATGGCCAGTCTGTTGTGATTGGTCTACTCTGCTCTGATTGGTCAGATGGCCAGTCTGTTATGATTGGTCTACTCTGCTCTGATTGGTCAGATGGCTCAGTCTGTTGTGATTGGTCTACTCTGCTCTGATTGGTCAGATGGCCCAGGCTGTTGTGATTGGTCTACTCTGCTCTGATTGGTCAGATGGCCAGTCTGTTGTGATTGGTCTACTCTGCTCTGATTGGTCAGATGACCCAGTCTGTTATGATTGGTCTACTCTACTTTGATTGGTCAGATGGCCAGTCTGTTGTGATTGGTCTACTCTGCTCTGATTGGTCAGATGGCCCAGTCTGTTTTATACACAGTGATACAAACAGTTAGCCTGGGAAAACCCAGACAACTTCCGGCAAATTAGATTTGCTCTGAAAGTTAGTCTGGCAAAGAGCTCATTCAAGCCCATTTCCAATCCGTCGAAATCGAGGCACCAATCAGGGGTGCGTTTCCCGAAAGCATCGTTAGCCAACTATGGTCGCAAGTTCCGTCGTTACCAATAGAGTTCAATGGGATTTGCGACCAACTTGCGACCATAGTTGGCTAACGATACTTTCGGGAAATGCACCCCAGAAACGTTGGGGCGGGCTTTACACGATGACGACAGCACTGGGATTTTGAAACAGATTTTGTAGCCTACATTACAAAGATGGATGCCGCCATCGAACATCACTCGTTCGAATCAGCTATCGCGTCTGTTTTAAGCGATTTGAATGTTTCCTTTTTGTTAAAAACCGAGCAAAGAACAACAGTCGGAGATGTTTCTCCGCCGCTCTGCATACGTCATCTCCTTCATCGCTCTGATTGGGTTTAGGTCTATCCGCGACGTCCGTTGGTGACGCCCCTCTGGAAATGATTTGTCTATGACGCTTTGCCAGACCATAACTCAGTTACAACTGAGAATGGTCTGGTTTTAACCAGGCTAACAAACAGTAACAATGGCATTGCTTATTCTGTATCAGTTCCAGCCAGAGTCCTCATCCTTTCGGAAGTGCATGCTGAATTCATGCAACAGTGTCTTTTCGACATGTCGACAATACAAACCAACCACAATTGCTGACAGCTCGTTTTGGCAGATCAGAATCAATTCTTTCTTCTAGGAGACAACTTTATTTGTCATGGACTTTGATCTTTGAAACTTTGCAGACCTTTTACATTCACAAACTATTATATTACACACTGCATGAAAGGTAATGTTCAAAAAAGCATAATGGGTCACTTTACCACTGGAATAAAATATACTTTTGTTTTATTTAACCTGTTGCAGAAATGACAACTACTTCTATATTTATGTGCATTTTGCCTTCATTGGGACTTAAAAAGATGGATGGGATTGGGAAACAACCCCAACCCAGATTCAAACTGGTGTTGGTTTCTGTTTGCCTTGACAGGAGTCTGCGTGTCTCACAGCGGTAAATAAGACGATCTGTAATTGCCACGCCATCTGCCCTTGTGTGCAAAGTATTCGGTTAAGTGAGGACAACCATGACAAGTGAATCCAACAATGCCTCAGCAGCTGAATTATGACAATGAGGTGTTCTGTTACAGTGTCACCAAAGTCAGCATCACCAATTTAGCCAATCTCACAAAGCAGGAGAGGACGACTGTAAGTGCTTGTTGAAATGATCCCCACTGCATGCTCCACGTTTTTTGGTGAAGGCCCAGAAGTGGAGTAAGAGGTGAAGCTGGTTTGGGCAATTTTGTTCTTTTTGAAACAAGAAATTGCAGTTTTTGTGCACCCCTGCCTCTACATGAAAGAAAAACCACAGGTTCTATTGAGACCATCTGATGGCTTTTTTAGGCAGTGTTGTGTAAAGAGCAGTTGGATAGCAAATATAAAGTCCAAGTTTGCAGTAATGACTGTATATGCATTCTACAATCCCGGAATCACACATACCAACAACAGAGATGATTTTTGGAGGAAGGATGTCATGTGGTGCGACCAGTAAAGTCATGAAATCCAACCAACACTCTGAATGAATAAATAAATAAGCAAGAAATTATATTATAGACCCTTATGAATATGTCAAGGTCAAAAATATCAGATAATTTTACCTTTTTAATGACAAGGCAAGGTTAGTTCAGGTTGTAAAATGCCATGTGGCGAGCTCTCCACAAAATGTTGATAGAGAAAAAGAGTTGATGTTGATAAAGAAATAAAAAGCATTGCAAAATGTTTTGCTTGTAACTACATCTCCCGAGAGATCGGAATCAAGCTTACTTAGCACTCACAAATTTCAGTCAGCTTCTAAACGTCCCCAAAATTAGACTGCATGAGTCATAATTTAAAACTTGATTGGCAAGTGTTGTTGAAGCTTCGGGGTGAATGAAACAAGCTCTCAACTCTCAGAGGACCTGCTACATCAGACGTCTCGAGTCCTAAAACAGCGATATCACAGCATGCTAATGGCAAACTTGGTTGAGCAGTTGATGATTCATAGAATCAAACACACCAACATCTGCTCGTCGTAACACCACTCAGATTCACCCACATTGCGGTTTTCTGAAAACTGCCGACAGGTTAATTAAAGCTGCCATTGATGTGGCCGCTCAATTAAAGGTGTGGGTGCATGTTTTCAGATAACACTGGAAGACATCCAAGATTTCGACGTCAGTCGGGGCTCCAAAAAAAGTAGGTCAGAAATCCAAAAAGCAAAGCAGAAGCCCACGAGAGGCATCGATGAGGCTGTCGTGTAAGAGTTTAGCAGTGTGTCATTTGGACACTCATGTCCACGGGTGGTGCTGGCATATGCATGTCATTAGTGCAAAGCGATCGCTACTTGTGCCTGTCTCGTTTTCTTCTCTTCCCTCAAGGCGATCCACCAACCTATTAGAAGAAGAGAGAGCGAGATGAACAGGAGATAGAACGTGCCCACTGGTTTGCACCTGTGGTCGCAGGGATTTTGCCAAGTTGAATGTGTTTCTGGATCTTCTGTTGGTCCTGTCACAACATCCTGTTAAGCAACCGCCAAAGCCCTATAATCTAGGGCCCTATGAAACAGGGTTGTCATTAACTAAAACTAAAATCTTATATTTTTAAATATTAAAAAAATATAAACATTAACTGAAATAAAATACAATATAAAACAACATATGTTTTCGTTCCAAGGCAACATTCCTAATTTTTATTTAGTTTAACAATGTACTAAAATAACTAAAACTGAAATAAAAATGCGTAAAAACTATATAAAAAGTGTGTATTTTGCCATTTTTATTAAATAAAAAACTACCCAATATGAAAATTTAAAAAACGAATTGAAAATATTAATAATTCTATTATAATATCCCAGTAATACTAAAATAACACTGCTATGACATTTGTTTTATTTTTTCCCAAATTCTGTTTTATTTTATTTTTTCAAATTCCATGCACTTCTATTTCAATTTCTATTTGTCTATTTAACAATTTTATATGTCTATTTAATTAATATCTTAATACTATAACAATTGTATTATTATCATTTTTTTTTTAAGTTTAACAATAGTGCTCTATGAAATGTATTTTCTTTTTTCAGAAATTATTTGTGTTAAATATAATTTTCAGAATTTTGGGGGGGATATTTTGTCTGGATTCAGTGTTTCATGATTTAATAGAAATTTAAAATAAAAAATTATAGTGATAAATCTTTTTTGTTTAAAGTATGAAATTTGAACAATTCCTTTCCTTTTTTTGGCAAACAAAGTGCAGAGTTTGCTGTTTAAAATAAAACATAGATGACTTTTTTTTTCCTTCGTTTTAATAAACGGTATTATTAGTATTATCACTTTAAGAAGTCCATTATACTGCACAATATTACATGTCTTTGTCATAATTTCTTTAAACTAAACCAAACTTGTATTTTGGCGGTTTGTGGTTTGTATCTTTGTGTCTCAAATGATAGTTTTTATCAAATGAAATAGTGAAATGCTTGTGAACTGACTCTCAGAGCAGCTCTGGATATGAAATTCATGTCCTTATATAGTGAGACAACGCTGAAAACACCATGAGCGTCACATGTTTTATTCAGAGACAGACTTTATATTTAAATAGCAGCCATTTTGTAGTTTAAAATCAACAGACACTAGTACTGATGTCAACTTTGTCTGTGTTCCTACCAATTTCAACAGAAATGCAACCAAGAAATATATGCAAATTATGTCGGTAGGTATTAAAACAACTGCCTGAACTTGTTTGAATAAAAAATTCAGTGCCGACTGTTAAGGCTCCCTGCTAGCCAATAATCAATCACATAAGAGTGTCAAAGCCATTCTAACTTAGTTTACTATGACTTTGGCGCTTTTGGGTGTTCCCTTGTTCCCTGCCCCCGTCCACCCACCACCACTAAACCACAGCCCAAACCCTAAAATGAAGCCAGAAATGTTGTTCCTAGACCAACAACGTTTATGCATCATACTGTTTATCTTCATATACTGTAAGATCATTTACACCTGTATATATAAGAACCTGTAGCAATATCTCTGTTGGAACACAATCTCTCATCTATTTAATGCGAATCACTTGTAAATCTCTCTACTCTTTATGTGTAATACACACACACATCTAACGAAGATTAATTAGCAGTGCTAATTGACGCTTCGCCACCCTGTAGTGTGTGAAAATATGGATTGTCAAGACTGGCCACAGTCTATTACAGAAGAGCTCTATGTTCTATGCATCTTAATGCATCTCTACACTATTGACAATATAAAATTGATCTTTTTCCCATCAATTTTTGGTAAAATTTCGCTACTGTGGCCAACCAAATATTAATTTTCTTCAATATCTGAAGTTTTTAGCTCTTTATTATCACCCAGATTTATCCTTGTTTGGACATGCACAGATTTGAATAATAAGCATTTACACTGTAAAAAATATTTTAGCAATTTAGTTATTTCAACTTATTTTTTTGTGTAGAGATAACTAGATTGTCCAGACAACAAGAAATTTTAAGTTTTCTTGTCCTCAACTTATCGAAATAAGTTAGTTAAACAAAAAAAAAAAAAACATGCAAAAAGATAACACAAAATAATGAGTTTTTACAGTGTATGATGGATTTTCTGAAAAAGGTGTTTGCATGGCCTAAAATAAAGCAAAATTATACACGTGTAATTCCAACACGATCTCACGGCAATTCATACTTATTTTACGAGGTAGCTAATTCGTACGAATTCCTACAACCTCACTCGTACGAATTCGTAAGATTTTTGCTAAATCGTACATATTTTACGAGTTGCCCAATTCGTAAGAATGACCTCCCCCTGACCCCGCCCCTAAACCTACCCATCACTGGGGTTCAGACAAATCGTACGATATCGTACGAGTGAGGTGGTACGAATTTGTACGAATTAGCCACCTCGTACGAATTCATGTGAATTGGTCGTGAGATAGCGTTGGGTATTCGGATTCTAGAAACCAGAAATTTGGCTTAATCTGGTTTATAGCAATCAATGCATTTATGATGCTTACATAATCGGAATATGACCAAATTCTGATTAAAACAAAAATATACATGTGTTATTCAGATTCAAGAAATCGGAATGTTTACTTAATCTGGTTATAGTGATCAAAAAAAAAATGTACATAATCGGAATATGACCAAATTCGGATTAATATCAGAATAATGCATGCAAATGCAACCAGTGATGATATCAGAATGTAATACCATAAGCAATTCCATTGTATGTACATGGTACCCCAAGGGAAACATTATGATGGTAAGCATGTCTAAACCTTATAAATAAAACACCTCACGTGTCCTTATATAAATTTAACATGTAACATTGACCAATTGGCGTGAGCTGGTATCCCAAACGCATTTCAGAGCCCAGCTTGAGATCGATATATGCTCTCGCACTGACATTAAGAAGCACCTGCCCTCACGCTGGGAAGGGTTTGGATATGAACACAAACTCAGGATTCATTCAAAGCATCTGTATGCAGGGAGGTGTTCTAGGTCACGGCAGAGCGCTGATATTTGCATTGGTCTGGTTTTCTCTTTCGCTCTCTCTCTCTCTCTCTCTCTCTCTCTCTCTCTCTCTCTCTCTCTCTCTCTCTCTCTCTCTCTCTCTCTTCTTTCCATGTTTGACACGCAGCTCAAATACACACCCTGCCAGTCAAGGCCGCACACGCTAATGTCTCGGTTCACTGCGTGCTTGTCCTGCAGCTCCCCCCCCCCCCTTCACCCCCGTCAACATTCATAATGGCGCATTCCATGAATACAAGAGCTGTTACAGGAAACCACCAAACTGAGAAGGGAAGGGGAGCCCTAGACACTAGGACACTAGGAATGATGTCAACTTTATTAAGTATGAGGCATATTGTTTTACATGCTTTGTTGTTTAAATGAGCCACTGTAGTTTTCTTTCCTGAAAAAATCCACTTAAAGGTTTACTGCACCAAAAACAAGCTTTTGCTGCTGTACCTTTAAATGTATATATGCAAATAAGATGGGTTGTGATTAGCTAATCTCTTTGCAAATTAAATGACTAACACTTTCCTATTGATTGGAGGTTTAGTGCAAAAAAAAATATCCTCCTGAGACCCAGAAAAAAAACGTTTTTTGAATTAAGTTTTTTTCCATGTCATCACACTGTTTAGAGCACAATAAACAAATGGTAAAAAAAACATAAATAATATTTTATTCATACGTTATGCTATGTCCTCTGTAGTGGACGCCAGGACTAAGTTGTTTAAAAAATAAAATGACATGAAATTATATGTATAGGCAAAAACAATGGGATTTTTTTTCAATCACCGATAAATTTTGGGGTTTCAGGATTTTTTTCAACCAACATTTGTATAAAGATTATTCTCAACTATGTTATGAAAGAAATAATGGAATAAATTGATACACCATTTTACTTTTTGCAATATGTGGGTAAAATGGCCATAAATGAATATTCCCATTCAATGCAATGTATCTATTTTGCACATTAATGTGTTCTTGGAGCAACATTTAATGAAAAAAGAAGTGTAATAATTGGAGTAATATTTGGCAACATTTTAATAATAATATCTAATATTTCATAGGAATATTGATGTATAATTTATTTCCATATTCACTTGTTGTGTCTCCCAAATGCCTGATAAACATGATTTTAGTCCTGATGTCCTCTACAGTGGACACGTTTGAAATCAATGCCCTGTTTTGTAACAGAAAGTATTTTTTTAATTTGAAACCCCTTAACATTTTCCTGAGATGTTGTTTTATGAAATACAATTAGAAAAAGTAGTCCAATTTAAATTATAATTACAATATATTATCATATTGCTACATTTGATCACTAAATTAATGTCAGACATTTCTAAAGACCAAGGAGAAGTTGTTTTCATGGTGAAACCTCCAAACATTTGGGATCTCTGAAAAGTCCTGAATGTGCTCTTTACAGGACACCCAGGTTGTGTCATGTGACATGTATGATGTCAGAGAAATTCACTAAAATATAATGTCCACTACAGTGGACAAAAGTCTATTCTTGGGTCCCAGGAGGCTATATATATATATATATATATATATATATATATAGGTAAGAAAAATCGAATAAAATCTCTTTAATATCTCAAATGCATCTCATTTGCTTTTATCTTATTTGTAATAAAAGGCGAACACTATAATACTCTCTCATTTACTGTCAGCAAACAGCAATTACGCATTCATATCATTTAAACTAATCTTTGAATATCTAATAAACATTTCCCAGACAGCAACACAGTGTCGGCCCAGATCCGGCCCACATCTACATGTTGAATCCACATGTACCAGACGTGGCCCGGATCTGGGCCGACACTGTGTTGCTGTCTGGGTTCATTTCACAAAACCTTGCAGACTTGCGGACAGGAGAGTTCACATTTACCGGAGATGCACAAATCAACAAACCTTAAACCCTTGATTTCAAACTATGCTGTTATAATAAATAACTATATAATCTTTACATCGGCCATCAGCAACCCTGCTCTCCCAGATATCGCCATCGGCCGTCAAAAATTAAATCAATATTGGTTGACCACTATTTAGAAGTGGCCCACGATATTTCACTAATGTGACTGCGCCTTTACTGCAACTGCAAACGCCATTATGTTTTCAAGCTACAACAAAGCTATAAAAGTAGTGGGATGTTTCATCCAGAGCTGATTTGAGATAAACGGTTAACTGAGCTCATACACCGTTACCTTCTAAGCTTGTAGATACTGTATGAGCTGGATTCATCTCAAATTTAAAGGACTTTCTCGGACGTCCATCAGCACACAACGGAGTTTCTATTACACCCAATGAGACTTCGTCTCAGTGTACATGAATTATGAAACTGATTTCGAATACTTGTAAGGTGGGGTTAAATCCCAGTCGACCCCCAATTCCCTCTTTCCAAGTGCCCCACGGATGACGGATTCACGGCCTGTCCCGAGGGTTGTTTGGCAATATCCCTCATCACTCCACCAAATCATACAAGCTCCTGTCTCTTTAAACGCTGTGCTGTCCTTGGACTAGACGCTTTATTAACATCACACAAGGGCTGAGTTAATGTTATTGTTGGGTGAATTGCATTGATGATATGAAAAGAAGCTGTTTAAAAGCACTGGGTGTAATCTCTAAAGCAGGACAACAATGAGACAGCAGGCCTTGGGTAAATAATGTTTTCTCTGCTGGAAAAAAAGCATTTGTTGTTATATTTAAATTTGCTAAAAAATCCCCACATGAACCCATTGCAAAACTGAGTCTGTAGCATTAAAATGCATGCAGATAGTGTATTATATACAAGAAAATAACTCTATTTTATGAATTTTATACTGCAGATATTTTTTTTGCTCCAATTAGCAGTGCACTGATTGTCATTAATGAACTCGTTAATCAGTTTTCAGAAACAGATCCTTAAAAACGGGACATTAATTGGAAAATTTGTTCGGAGATCATGTAATAATGAATACATAGAATGGAAGTGGAAATACTTCAATTAAAAAATAAATACAAAAATAAAAAATGCATTAACACAGACTTATGTAATATATATATATATATTTATGCATATTTTAATACATGTTTATTTAATGTATTTTTAATGTAATCCTTGTGTACTACTCTGATCTGTAAATATCCTGAATTAAAAAGAAAAATCAAACAAGTCAAATATACATATTGCATAAGTGTCCCAATTATGAATGCATACGGCAAATATCTAATCTCGAATGTGTTTTGCCATGTACGCACATGGAACAACATCCAATCGGCGGGAGAAAATTTTTTTATAGAAAAAAACAAGTGGAAATTACTTAATAAAAATAAATAAATACATGAAAATTACATAAACACACACTTATGTATTAAACAAAAATATATCCCAAAAACTACCCTCACTGATTCTATGTAGTTGTTTATTCAATATGTTTATTTATTGGATTTTGTAATTACTGTTATCTGTCATCCATCACATATCCGAATTATGCTAAATCTGACACAAATATAAAACCAAAAATCAGTGGCAATTATGAACGCCAAATACTTAATCTAACATTTTTTTTTTTTTTTTTGCTGTTTACACACAAACGAGATCCAATCAGTGGTAGTTTGGAACTGAATGCCAATGTAAGTTAAAATGGATTTGCCTAAAAAACTAGTTATTAAAAAGAAAAACCACACCTAACATGTGCTTTACTCCGCATATATCTTGCAGAGAGGAGTATTCACACTATATAACTCGCCGAAGTGTAGGGTAACACGTCTCCGCTCTGACAGAACACAAAGACAAAACAAGATCATGCAGTTTCGCCTTTCCTCCCTCCACCCACTCCATCCATCCTCACGTCTCGCCCTCCCTCTCCTTCCATCACTCATCCCGCGCTCATGATCACTATAATTATGCTGAGTGGGATAGCAGGGGCGTTGAAGAGCTCTCGGAAGAAGTGCACGTGCTTAAGTACAAAGCAGTCAGACTCGATTTAGGCTGATTTCTTTTGTGACAGTTGCATCACAATCGTGCATCATTACGTTTTGTTACGATAATTGCCGCGAGTGGCGGCGCGGACTGCGAGAGCGGGCGAGTTAAGGATGAATTTTCTGATTGCTCTCTTTTCTGAATCAATTTCCTTCGCTGACAGCTCGTGCTCTACAACAACTTAAAGGTCAATAAATGCGTTCGCAAGCCCCTGAGGTAAAGATAACACCACGTTATCAGGGAGCCGAGAGCCATTTCACTGTTAAAGACTTAGCATAATTACAGCGCGGCGGAGATCTGACTTGAAACGCAAACTGAAGTGACAGTACTTTTGTCGCTGTGATATTATTTACTCTCTCGCTTGGTGTCTTTATGTCCCTCTCTCTTGTTCTCGGCAGAGAGCTGAGTGTGCAGCTCAGGGTAATGTTGCTTTTTTTCTGTGAAAGCAAGCTCTGCCGGATGACTGACAGCTAAACGGCGTCGGTGACCTTGGCCGCCGAGGGGCTCCGGCCGTCTGAGATTTATGTGACAGGTCTGAAAACAACTCGGCGAAGGGACCGGGGCCCGGAGGAGGAATCCTGCATGCTGCTGACGGCCCCTCCACGCCACAAGGGGCAAATGTGCAGAAGTGCACCGAATACACAGAACGCAACTGTGAATACAGACACAAACCAATGCAAAATGTCACACTCAATTGGAAAAAGAAAATGCAAAAGGAATAGTTAAAAAAAATTAACATTGTCATTATCTACTCGACTTCATGATACTTTAAAATATTTTCGAGCAGCTTATTTCTATACAATGCCAAAAAGATAAAGCACTATAAAAAACATCCATATTAATAATAATAATAATAATTCTTAATAATAACTTTAATCAAAATGTACATTACATCAACACTAATATATATATATATATTCCATTTATAAAAAATAATAATTATATAATAATATATAATACTAATTTAATACAAATTTACATGAATAATTACATATTTATAAAAAACTAATATTAATAATGAATAATAATAACTATATTTAATACAATATTAATATTATTAGTTTTTTATTGTTATTAAATTAAAGGACTGTTATATTATTATTACTGCTACTGTTAATAATACTAAACCTATTACTAATAATAATATTATGCTAATAAAATAACAATATTAATACAAATGTCGATTAATAATTATACTAAACTAATATATATATATATATATATATATATATATATATATATATATATATCGAAAGAGAAACAACTATTAATAATAATTATTATATTGAATACACTATATATATTTCATATTTATATATTTCATATATCAATATTATTGTTATTATGCATTGCTATTAAATAAAATTACTGTTATATTATTATTATTATTATTATTTGCGTACACATAGATGGGCGTCGCCATCTAAACATTCCCAAAAACGACAGAAAAAAAGACTGAGTAAATCTGTGCCAAAGGTGACATGACTCATGAGATCACAGCCACGCTGAGTTTTCCACATAGTGCTGATCTGGAATCAGCCTCCTCAAAAGAAAACAAACAAACACATGTGGTAGAGGAGGAGTAGCAAACATACTCCTGAACTCAGATCAGTGAACAAGAGCATAGAATCGGAACTGCTGTTTGCACAGGGACAAAGAGAAACAAATTGCTGGGTAAAATTCAAATTATGGACACCAAACATTTGAATCTCAGCACTGGAAAGCCATGATCAACATACTTCAGCTACTGCACATAAATAAAATGACTAGTTCATAGGGATAATGCCATGTCATTCTAAATTAAACCCGTGTAGTTTTACAAGGACTGTTTTCTAATGTGGATCTGATACTATTGATCGTCTGCGCCAAAATGACCTCTACTTCCTTTACAGTCTCTTATTGCATTTAAGGACATTTTACCAGCACAAATGTAGCCTAATCATGGACTGCATAAGCTGCACAGGACACAAACCTTTACCACAAAATCTAAAGTGGTTAGCAAATGAGTTAGCTTAGATGCTAATGCTAATGACATTTTTATTCTTTGCTTATTGATTGTGTGTCAGATTGTCATCCTATATTGCTTCGCATTAGATTTTACCCCTGATGGGCTTCTTCTGTCAGAGTCTCTCGTAAAAAAGAAAAATAGCCGTGTGATTAGCGCCGCCACCTAAATTATATGGTGTGTGTCCCAATTCAAATACTTCAAGGCAAGGGTACACAGTGCGTAGTTTAAGTTCATATTGTAGTGTGTCATGTGGGACTTTCTCTTTGCATTTTGTGGAAATGACAATCACATATGTTCCCCATGTAAAATCTAAAGATTTAACAAGCTACTTAGCTTAAATGCTAATGCTATCAACAGGGTTAATGTTTTGTTTATTACTGCTCACGTGTGTGTGATTGTCGCCCTGCGCTTTTCATTGCTTTTTGAATACATGTTTGTATCAAGTTAGCTTAATGCTAATGCTACCAACAAGGTTGCTGTTTTTGCTTATTGTTTGTGTGTCTGGTTCTCATCCTATTTGAATTTTCTGGGTAATATTTTTGCCTCCAATAGGTTTGTGTCACCACTTGTAAGAGAAAAAGTCAGGAATACTTTTTCTTGCCAAGTTCCACCATCTTAATTATATCCTCTTATTGCATTTATAGGCATTTTCTTGGAAAACATCAGCCTATTCATGAGCTACAAAATAAACAGATTTTTACCACATAAAATCTAAAGCTACTTAGACTAAAAGTGTATGCTAATGACATGTTTATTGTCCTTCAATTTCATCCTTTATGGTTTTCTTGTGTCAGGATCACTCCTAAAAAAGGAAAAAAGTCAGACAGGGACAGGGTTCAAAGAGACTTCATGGATAGTGCCGCCACCTAAATTACCTCTCAGTATCCTGGCTGTGGAATTACAGGTTTAGCATGGATCAGGCTCAAGTTATGATTCAATCGGTCAGATGGCGGATTATAATGTGTGTGAGAGAGTAGCCCACGTGGTGAGCGTGGAGTGTGCCGTCAAGGCCTTTCTAATGTAGCACACATTATTTGGTCATTAAAATTACAGAACGACATAAACATGCATCTATAGAAATCTGATTATTAAGATGGTCTATTTCTTGTTAAGCAGAAAATGAAACTGTGTGAATAACTCCACATTGGCTGGTTGTGAAATTGTTGAGGACAGCATACTCTCTTATTGCAAATGAAGCACTTAAACCCAGAAGTAAAATTGTAATTTTGCACATAATAGAAGTAGTTAACAAAGTCAAACACATGACCACTAATCCAACCGCTGTGCCTGGCATCTGAAGGTATCAGCGATTTCCCTAATGCTTAAACCCAATGCAATTCTACTCATCATATTTTCTCATTTTGTGCAAAAGGCTCTAGCTGAGTGGCGGTGCAGAATTAAATTTGTCCAGTGATCTCAGACTCCAAGCAAAGGAGTACAACTTTGCTTGGAGTACAAGGACTGGGTAGGTACTTAATGAGTGTAGGCAATAAACTGAAACTGCCCTATTTTGATTTAATTAGATGCTCGGCAAAGGCAGCAGAGTTATTTATCCTTCCTGAGGCTGTGCCGATGGGTTTGGCGTACCCGGCAGGAAACTACATTTCCATTTCTCTTTTCTTAGCTTTCATTTCTTACCCCTCGGTTTCTCGGCCGCCACTTAAATCTGGGTGAAGGTCACCGGCCGAGAATATTGGCAGAGGAAAATTACACCAGCTTCTTTTCTTATTTTCTATCTCTGACTCGGTTCGGAAGTGGCAAAGGATTACTCGCAAACCAAAGGATGGCGGTGTAAATACAACGGAGATTGGAAAGAAGGGACCAGAGAAGCAATGTAAAGGAGTTATTGGATTTTCAGAGTTCCCATTTGCTTCCCGTGAAACTACACTGAGATCACGAGGGGTGGGTAATCTGCCATTAGTTGGACATCCGTAAGTGCTTCCTCTTGACCAAAGCCATACTGCATAGACTTGTGATTGCTACTGTGGAAGACTTCCAAAGAGAAATTGTCAAATGAACCCGGCACTTTATTCCAGACGGTTTCTGAAAGCAGACTTGAGAACTCCTATCGTGTTGCTTGCCATACACAGAGATTATGGGAAACTTTGCTCTTGATGAGCCAACCCCAGCCTTCCTGACACAAACTGACCCAAATACATAATATACAAGCACTGCAGTGCATCTTCCATTGGAATTAACTTGCGACTGACGCCTTCAGTTGCCATCATGACTCAGGCTTCTCTTTTTTTCAAGGGGTGGCTTGTGATATCCTTGCCATTAGAGGTCTGTGTCAGCCAGCCCTTCCAATGACAGATATGTGGTAGGTTTAGAGACTTGACGCCTGAGCCCAGTGGAGCATGGTGCTAAAACAACACGGCGTGCCACCCACCCTTCACACAGGGGTGGATTCCAGGGCTGCTGCACAAAGCAAACTGAGTGGGGCTGGGCAGAGGGACAGGGTAGGGCTTTTGTCAGCTGCACAAGCAGAGTGGTTCGGGCGTGTGCCTCTGATCTTTGGGAAGCTCCTCAGCTGTTCCCTGCTGGACAGCTGGACCCCTGAGGGATCCAGACAGCCTGCTCAAATTAGAGTACAGGCGACAGGACTCGATGCATTTCCCTTGTGAAAACAGGTCTTGCTTTTGCTACACAGAACTGCACAAATTCCACCAATAACCACCTTTTTAATTATTCAAAGTGCATAATTGTGAACTAGGTGATGTCACCAAGTAGGACCTATTGCTGGATCAATATCCTTTGGACTAACATTCCTGAAACAATGATGTTATCCTCTATTACTTAATTAAAAATGTATATTACAGGGATAGTTTACCCCCCAAAAATTAAATTCAGTCATAATTTACTCACCCTCATGTCGTTCCAAACCTGAAACTAATTAAAGATCATTTGAGAAATGTCTCAATGTTTTTTTGTTCATACAGTGGAAGTGAATGGTCACCGAAATGGTTCGGTGTTTGGTTACCAACATTATTCAAAATATTGTACCTTCTTTAGTGTTCCGCATAAGAAAAGAAAGTAATACAGGTTTCCAAGTTTATTTTTTTTTTGGGGGGGGGGGGGGGACTATCCCTTTAAAAAAAGCAGTTTACACATTCAATGATGATGAACAAGTTCTGTATTAAACATATAGGGGAGGGAGGCATAAAGTCAAAATTGGCAGAGTGAGACAACTGTCATGACATCATAAATAATTTTGTTTTAAATTAAAGCTCAAGTAGCTTGATTTACTCCTCTAGTATAATTTCTTAGAAAATAAAATCATGAAATTATCTTTATATTTTAACAGATTATTTTAATTGGATACCATGCAACTGTAAAACTGTAGTTGGAAGCTTACAAAACCAAGTAAACCATAAAAATTCTGACGGTTGGGTCTACTACATCTAATCGATACATAGCAATCCTAGGCTCTGTTTACACCTGGTATTAAGATCTGTTTTGGTCGATCGGATCACAAGTGGACGAAGCTAAATACAGGTGTAAATGGGGTCTAAAACGTTTTGAGCTTGTCCGCTTTCAACCACTTCCAGAGGTAGTCGAAAACGCATTCAACCGGATTGCTTTCGTAGTGTAAACGCTCATGTGTTCAAACAGCCACAAAAACCACCTACTCTCCGCCAACTGATCTAACGTGTAAACATTATGGGAAGCGCTCTAGCCAGACGGGATTTAAACTTTGTCAGCTGAAGACCCAAGTTTGGTTTGAAGATGAAAACCGTGCCAAGCACAATGTTCTCACACCATTCCCTATTTCTAACACACACTCAAAGTGTTCGGTGTGATCTTGCGGCTTTCAGAGCAGAAATGAAAGCTGATGCTCTCCATATGTTTTTCCGTCGTCTCCATGTGCGTTCATATGTAAATTGCGTAAGCTTATTTCTGAAAAAGTTCTGAAAAAGCCCATTCATTTACCCCCTCATAGACCACCCCTTAAAGAAATCAGGACAGAAGTGGTTGAAAGGGGACAATAGAGACTTTTAAGATTAAAATGTAGATTTTAATCTAAGATCAGATGTAAAAAGGAATATGTCTACCATGTCTACTTGTGATTCGATCGACCAAATCACATCTTAATACCAGGTGTAAACAGGGCCTTAGTTGTAGGCACCCCTGTGCCTAATCTTATCCCAAACCCTACCTCCACAATCAATACTGATTTTGATACTGATTCACAGGGGCTCAAATACAGTAACTGTAAAAACACTAATCCCATTGGTTTATAGGAATGATGTTCTAAGAATTATCTTCACAAAGTTGTAATTGTATGAAGCAGTTAAAAGACACTCTGCCTACATCCTTAACTGCACCACAGGGGTGACAAAGAACACAAGAAATTCATAACCATCCCCTCTAATATTTGCTTCTTTGAAGGCCTGGCCACTTTAACTTCAACCAAGCACTACTCTTCAATTGAAGAGTGGTCAGACTCACACCACTTCTCCTCAAGGTTTTAATGAGGTCCGCGGGGAGCAAAGCAGCCTGCTCGCCGTGCCCTAACACTCTGTAAGAGCGCTGACCTCCTGCCCCATCATACTGTCAAACTGTGTCATAAGAGACCCAAGAACTATTAAAACCAAATGAGAAATGAAAAATGAGTTGCAAAACTTGCGCCGCTAATGATCCGTTCAGTGTACATGTTGGCTTGCCGCTGTTTATTTCTCAATTTCGCTCAAAGATAAGCCAGGCTGATTAATGTTCAGTCACATGGAGGTGATGATAATTACCCCGACTGATAAAATGTCACAGATGTTAAAGGTTACATTCGGCCCTGTTCTTGATAACTGGCTTCCTTACCATTTAATCCCTCCAGAGATATTTTTACTCTATATCATAGCCATTTTGATTACTAATCTTACCTAATCTCCTTTAATGATCAAACGTTATGGTAAAAGAAGCTATTTTTGCCACACAACCATCTGTCCTATAATCTTCGTTCAAGCATTGCTCTTTCATTTCCAGTGTTTTGCCATGAAGAATACGCCTTAAAAGTGAGGTAATTTCAATGTTAAAATTACCTTCTCATTCAGACCAATATAAAGTTTTAAATAAAGTTATCAGTATATTGGTTCACGGAAAGTGCAAGTTCTGCCTCTGTGATGTTTTCAAAACATTTCTCTGTTTGATTGAGTAGCCCGACAACAGCAGAATTGACCTCATCCAATGGGGTGAGTTTGGGGCGGGGCTATCTATTTTACAGACCAATGGCAGACAGGGAGTGTTTCAGTTTGAAAACCCCCTTATTAAGTGTAGTGACACTAGCAGTGTAGGAATTACACACCTTCATCTTTAAATAGAGATAATTAATTGATCTTTCTAACAAATCAATGCATAAACATGACGCATCAAGCATGCTACTTGAGTTTGCACGTACAACGAGCAAGTGTGTGTGTGCATTAATGAGACAGAGATGGCCTTTTGATTTATTTGCATTACAAAGCAGGCACAAAGACCGACTGTAATCCATCAAAACAAGGCAATCTGATTCTCCGAAAAGCATTCTTCAGATAAACAAAATTACGGCTTTAAAAGACCTGCGCCCCGTCGAATCTTGCACTCCTGGTGTTCAGAAAGATTGCTTTGGAGAAATATAAATAGATATCTTACAAACAGATACGTCTGATTAAAAATCCTCTTTAAATAATGTCGCAAATGAATGTATCGTCACAGGCGAGTCTCATTATTCCTTCAGATGACAAATGGTAAACCCAGGTTTCAATATCCATATCCTGGATCCCGTCGAGATTTAATAAATGCACTGCTGACATTTACGCATCTTTATCTTATTAGTATAACAACAAAATATTAGTGCTAAATGAGGAGCAGCATAATAACCCAACGCAACACAGTACCAATTAGGTGAAGGGACAAAATGATCTAATTATATAATTGTAATTCTGGGGGTTTTATGCTATGACGGGCGAAGAAGCGAGGACGGCAGACAGGCTTGTTAAGCCATGTCATTTTAATTGTGATTTACAGCTCTGTTCAGTCAATGCGTGTGTATGAGTGTGTGATGGAGGTGTCTGACGGGCTGAATGGCCTGCTCTCATTAGTAAATGTCTCCCTTCATTGGTACCAAAGAATAGAAAGCACTGACCGCTATATGCGCGGTGTCGTTTTAACCATCCTAGGGGCTGGGCAAGGCTTGGATGCACTGTTGGTTTTTTAGCAATTATCAGTGCCGACGAAGCAGGTAAACGTAGTCCTCACAGAAGCGTGAAGTAGTGCTGGACCGCATGCTTCAGCGCATGGCCGGCTTGTTAAGAAGTTCACGTGGTGTTAGCCCTTGCTAATTTACACATTGCTTGGTATAAAATCCTAACTTGCAGTGTTACATTCCAGCGTTGTTAAAAATAAAACTGCGTCGCGACGTTGACTCGATTGACTAGCGCTGAGCTCAGCCGCCCGTGTCTGGACGGCGAGAGCATGTCAGTCCATGTTTCGTCTATTGAGTGAACACTCTGTCTCCGTCTCCAGGGGGTCCGTCGAGTACTAGAACACAGTCTGGCCCCTATCCAGCTAACCTACGGCTAAGCTTTCCAGATAGCATGCAAACTCTTCTACGAAACGCACATCTGCCTCATTAACCCCTACAGCACCTATTGATTTTTTTACCCCCCATGATTTTAAGGATCTTCAAGCTTTCCACAGCCATTGTGCTAAATCCAAATTACAAGGGATAATATAATGCTGGGCTTCCTGCGTCTGCTGCAATCCACCAAGACAATAAGTCAAGATAATTTAGCCATCTGTTGTATTTGTGCTGAGACCGCAAAAGTGTGTCTTCCAGTTCAGTGTTCCAGTCTAAAGATTGAATAAATGTTTTAAAATTGCCTTTATATTTCACTTAGAAATAATAATAATAATGTAAAATGCATTCCAATAACTAAATTGTGCATCTACACAGAGTGAGTTTATGTCATTTGAAACATTAAAACATAGTTTGGGCTAAATTCAATGCAAGCCCTGGCAGGTTGTAGTGGTTGCACATGGATAAAGCTCATTGTTTATGTCACCTGTTGTTTTAAGGCCCAAAAATAACCACCATAAATCAGTCGCCTGGCCCTAAAACAAAAATTGCTCTGTTACATTGCTACTCGAGTTAAAGTGCTGCTGTAATATTCAGTGATGGCATGTTACCGCATTCGGTCTAAGTTTGTGTCTCATTTTATTTTCCTTGATTAAAATCATCCATTATATTGGACATTATAATTATTAGAACCAGTAATCCCAAGCTTTGACTATTAATCAGGAAAAAAAAAAAGCTCAAAATATGAAAGTCTTGAGCGGATTAATTTGTGAGTTAATTAAGGGGGTACGATTTATTTGCTTAGGAAGAAATGGCTCATAAAAAGCATCTCCTCAACCCTATGGTCCTAACCACACTGCCAAAATTGTAACAAAATCATAAAAAAATAAAAAAAATCATCACACATTTATATCAGATTTTCCTTTCGATCACAATGCTTAATCACCTAAATGTTAGAGGAACAAACCACAGTTAAAATGCCGCTAAGACAAATTCTCTCATATCCTCCAAACAAGCAACTGGTGTGAAATAAAAACCATAGACAACACAATTATGAACCTAGAAATATCTAAAACACTGGTATTGAAAAGGATGGAAACCAGAAACCTTTCAAAACAAATACGAGGCTTTGTCGCTGAGCTCGGCGTCTCCACAACCCAGACTACAGTCCCTGTGAGAGCTACAATGTCACATAAAAATACCCCTTTTGTCATTCTAAATGACACTGGAATGAAGCGAGCCTCGACGGACGGTGACCACTTCTGAGCTCATCTAGCAACATGTGAACTTCGCACTTGTACATGACTGAAAGTCATAGCAAAATGGTTAAAAGTCGACATTTAAAATAGGCCCTATTTATTCGAACACGTGGTCTTATTGCAAACGATTCAACAGGGAACACAAAGTATGGCTCGCAAACGCCTTTTCTCTAAGAATGTTTAAGGACAGCGCAGAAGAGGGATCTCATTATAATTTTATAGACGGAGGAGACATTAATGCACCAACAGGAAGACATTAATAGTTCTACCACTTAGAACAGAGGCAAAGTGGAATGTTTTGACCAGGAATAGCTTCTCATCCCTGTACGTTACCTCTTCCTGTCTTATCTCCTTCTCCCTCAAGTAGGCAGTCTGCTGTTCCTTACTCTCAATTAAAGTAATGGACATCTGGACAGCAATCGGGACGGCCCCTCTGGGTAAAAACACCCACAAAGGATCTGCACGTCTCGTCTCTTGCTAGACAGTGGGCTTAAATCGATGAGCTCAGAAGACTAATTGTAGAACACACTACAGCAATACAGAATCCCGTTAAGATCCGAGTCATCATTTCCTCTCACTTCCCAAATGAAATTCCTCCCATGCCCATTTAAAGCCCGTTAAAAATAATTTCAAGGCCATTTTTTTTAATTTGCGTTTAGTACAATTCATAATGTGACGGAGGCCAGTTAGTAAGAGCTGTGCTAGTAAACCTCACTCCCCAGGCCTCAAGAGGCGCACTAGCAACCTTGTAAACACGCCCACCTCTCATGCGGGAAACGTCGGTTCAAATCCCACTCGGAGCGGTGCGTGTTCAACCAAAGGGGTCACGTTGGTGCCGTGACCCGGATGGGAGAAAGCAGAGGCTAGTCTTGCGTAGCCAGACCTTCAGACTGATAGCTGAAGGTCTGGAATTCATAGCAGCTTTCTTTGGCCAAGGCCCGCCCATAAGGCCGTTTGACCGACATGTCAAACAACCAATTACAGTTCGTTTCGTTCAGCGTCACGTTTCGGGGCGTGGAAATGTCCCCGCAACAACAGACCGGCGTGCAACAAGTCAGTCAGCATAGAAAATCAAAGAAGGAGAAGAAAACTTCAAGAGTCTATGCCGTGAACCTCGCATACTTTTGAGAATCCTACGTTTAGCTGATCTTGATAAATGCTCATTGTCACTCATGTAAACACAACAGTTTTTCTTCCGCAATCACACGTCTGCGCTTTGTTTCCCGGCGGACCGAAAATAAACGCGACACTCGCGCCCCCCGGAAATCCGATAAAATTCAACGAATCAGATGACGACTTCGACATTCCTGAAGTGTTTCCAGTTAAGTGTACCATAAGCATCAGACGTTTAGCCAACGTCCCGTGGGCGTGACGTCTGAGGCTGAGACTAAGCAGAGGCCAGCTTGTAAGAGCTGTGCGAGTAAATAAAGCCCACAAGATGCTCACTAGCGACTGACACTAAATGCTGAAGTCTTTAGCGTCCTTGTTTGCTCACCTGCCGGAAACATCGCTTTGAATCCCGCTCAGAGCAGTGCAAGTAGAACTGGAAAGGTTACATTGGTGCCGTGACCCAGATGGGAGTGAGGTAACGAAATGTTTTCTGGAATGTGCTACAACACAATTGTATATAAGCTCGATTTCAGGTTTCTTTTTAAAATGTGTCTGAACACAATTCGTAAACCCACGTAGGTGCGTGTTGAATTCTTAGTACTGTTGCAAGTAATGCTATAATGGGCATTCAAATATCTTCCTCATTATAAACAAATCTTGACTTACCTTAAAACCAATTTAATCAAGCTCCAAAAACAGCTCATTTTGATATTAGGGGACGATATATTTGCATGAGTTTCTTTCTTCTGTTGAACACAATAGAAGATATTTTAAAGAATGTTGGTAACCAGAGAGTTGATGGACCCCATTGACTTCCATTGTATTTTTGACTATGGAAGTCAATGGGTGCTGTCAACTTTCTGCTCACCAACATTCTTTAAAGTATCTTCTATTGTGTTAAACAGAAGAAAGAAACTTATACAGGTTTGGAACAACTTGAGGGAGAGTAAATGATGACAGAATGTTCATTTTCAGGGTGAACTATCCCTTTGAGTAAATGATTTATCTGTAAATGACGGTTTTATATTGATGTTTTCAGAAAACACGTGTAATAGCGAGTGGCCATTGATATGGTTTCCTATGCAATGGCGATGTTAGCCAATCATAACAACGGCCATTTACTGACAAGCCTTAAAGGAGCCGCCCCTTAAAAAACGATCATTTCAGAGGGTCAGAATCAGGGTTGAAGATAATAATTTTTCCATTTATTTGTTTGTTTCTTTTTGTGCTAACTTTATTAACATTATAAGTGAACCTCAAGGAACATGTATATATATATATATATATATAAAAAATGCGTGTCATGTATATACAATGAAGCTACATTGGCTAGTAGCTCACATTTGCATACTTGTGCAAATTATGTTTTTGGACTAAGAGTGATAATGTGCTTTTCACTGATGAAATCCAACCTCATGTATAACGTCACAAGGCCAAGCATCTAGACGGAGTTTTCTCACAGGACACGGAACCAAGGCTCGCTAACGACACGTAGCCCTCTTCAGATCGAGCCATCATCAGTTAAAATCCTCTTCAAGCGGGGGTAAATGGGCGCTCTGCAGCGGGGACCACTTTGTTCTCACGGGACACATTAGCCCCTCAGGCGAGATCCCTACATATGCTGCCGATTCTCTCAGATTTCAACCAATTTTCTGGATGCATTCGGTTACATTGCCGACAGACACATCATAGCTAGAAAGCACATCTAAAAATATATACGATGCAGCCCTACTGGGAATTATTTCGCGTGCATTTGTTTCTTACCCTTCTGTAAAATATTACAGGCTATTTCTAGCTTTTTAATGTTTTGTTTTTTTATCCCCCTCCATTGAATTCAATGATTTAACTTATGTTCTGTTTACGGCTAAAGACATAGAATTAAAAAGTAGGACAAAAATAGAGGCACTTTCAAATGTGATACTAAAAAAAAAGCATCTCTTGCAGTTGTAACTAGAGTCCTTCGAGACTTAAGCATGCTTTATCTTACACTCTTTTAAACTATGGAAAATGAATTTCTTACCTTGCTTTCACTTATTCAATTATACAGTTGAGTATCCCTTATGTTCATCCTTCTGTAGTCCTTGTTCCAGCTCTGACCTTAAGGCATGACTATGTATGGCCTGTGATTTAGGAGAAACGCCTATGTGGACCTTTGACCTCTGCCTGGGTTGAAGGTCGTTCTATCAATCTGTCGCTTTACTCTTGTTCCACACAATGAGGATGATGCAAGCAACCCGAGAAGCCACTAGAGATGCTGGGACGGGGGTGTGGAGCCCGATGATCAATAGTTTTAGAATAGTCAGGCGGTTCAGGTTATGGATACTCACATTACTTGCTGCTTGCTTACGGGAACTGCAGATTAGGGCATGGATTTTTTTTTAAAAATTTTATAAACATGCAAAGGATAAAATAAATGACACAGTGTTTAAATATAGACTTGATACTGTAGAGAAGACAAAGGGATAATAGAGAACAGAAGTTCTTTCCAAAAATAGGGTACACAATTAGATCAAATATCTTGAATATAATACATTAAATACATGAAAATATAATATTTGGAGATTGTAGGCCAAACTAATTAGTATGGAATGTTTTCTTTAATTGGATAAATTGCATTTCTAATTTTGTATGTGGTTTGAAATTTTTGCAACTCTTAAATATAGTTTAAAATACTTTGTGCATGTTTCTAACAATAATACTGATTAATATTATTATTGTATCTTATTATTATTGTATATCTGTAATTTTATTTCATTATATATTTATTAACGGATATATAAATAAAAATGAGTAACAGGGTTGTAAATACATGTTTTATGTACATGTTTTATGAGATTATTATTATTATTATCATCGGGTTAATGGTAAACGATAGTATCTAATATCTAATAAAAAAAAGGGGGTTTGTGCCTCTAATGCTTTACAAAAAATGTATTGTGACATCCAACTGTACCTTATTCGCTGAAAGAGCCAGAAGGCGTTTTTGGAATCTTTTATAACAGGACATTGTGAGACTCGAGCGGAAAGATAAACCTGTTAATTAGCATACAGATTTCTGAATATTCCTAAGCAAGATAAATGTGTAAATTAGAAGCGTGGCGTTTCACATCTATACCAGTCATCGTATAGACCTGTCAGATCGCTTTGTTCCCTGCAGAGATGCCTGACGAGAGCCTGTCGAGATTCAAAGGTTAAGAGCAGGATAAGAACGGATAAAGAACTCCGGTGGATTGGGAAAAGACTTTCAAAAGAGTTCCAAAATAAATAAATAAAGATTTCTCTACCGCGGCTCGCTCCCGATTATCTCGCCGTAACTGATAAACTAATCCTTTGCTGAACTTTGACTCTGATCATTTTAGTGAAATAAACTTTGCAGAGGATTAAAGGTAGAGGATGTGAAGAGTACAAAGAAGGAATGAGAAGTTCCTTAACGTTTTTTTTTTTAGTACTTTTGAGGAAGACATTGCTGGAAATGAGAAATGCATTACTTAATTCATGTACTGCCCTAAAGATAGTAAACAAAAAATTGGAAACGTAATGTTACCGAATATGCCATGTAGTCTCTTAATTAATATAAAATACCACTTATTAAAACAAAGTCCCTCCATCAATGAAAGACAATGGGATTTTTCATCTTTTTCAGTGTTCAAATCCCAACCAAAGTATGAGCAAACGTAACTTAGCAAAATGTAAAAGTCCTCCGCCCTTTCTTTCTTTCTTTCTGCTTTCCCTTGATTCGTCCGTCACCTGATCTCTGAATGGCTTCACTAACCAGAAAATGTAATGAGGAAACATTACGGATATGTACGTTTTGTCCTTGCGCCTAAATTGGCCGTAATATGAGTCGAGTGATTCTTCATTCGATTACATCTGCAAGTCTCTGTTTCTTTGGCTCCTGTGTTTTTTGTTTTACCAGTCACTAAAGAGTGAGACGGCTAACAAATCATAATTTTTTTTTTTTTTTTTTTTGCCAATCGGCAGACAGCACGTCATGCTATTTTTACATTTGAAGCACTTCGGCTTGCCTGAGACCCTGTGATGGCAGGAGACGTCTTCAGTGAAGTACTTTGCTTCATGACAGAGAGAGATAGGGGAATGAAAGAGTAATATATGTCTTGCGGGAAAAGACATCTCCATCTGGCTCTGACTGATCTCTCGTTGGAGGAACCAGAGCCCTGTGGAGCGGCCAGGGTGGAAATTAAAAATGCAGGTGCACGGATGTCAAGATCCCCCTCTTCAGAACATGCAGACAGAGGGACGACTGTATTTTATTGTCTTCATTTTGTTCTGTTTGAATTGGGTGTCGCACAGAGGAGCTGTTGTTTAACTGAATCTCACTAAACCCTTTTAAGAACCCATTTTATTTCATCCCAAAAATCAAAGGAAAGAATCGAAAAAATATATAGTTATCTTAAAGAAAACAAAGCCTATTTTGGCACCATTAAGCACAATTTTTTAAGCACATTTTACCCCCTCATTCTACCCACACCCCATTCTCATTACTGTTTAAGTTATTATTATTATTACTGGAAATTGCTATTGAGAAGAGGGGTTTTTTGTATTCATATTCGAGATTTTGGGTTTTAAAAAGAGAAAGTGTAATTCGTTTTAAGACATTTTTATATTTTTTGTCTTTTGACCTTGTGACCTGAAAATGACATTTCCCTTCATTTAATTTAATTAAAATATCACGCGTATCGTCAGTTCTGGCAGGTCACGTTAGTCAAGCTCGCATCAGCTGACTCTCAGCTGATCCACGTCTACCTATAGGAATACGACGCCTATCACTGTATACATATATAAGCTCCTTCAGTATTATCAGCAGCTCTCGCGTTTCTCAGGAGATCATTACCCTCCTCCATCCCCAGCTCCGCCTCTCGTCAGTCAGTATTTGGCATTCTGATTCCCCTCGAATCAGACTAAATTCTCTACTTATGTTGTTCATTAAAATGAATTCATAATATCTGCAATACATTCATGTTGGTTCTGTTCTGTTTACCCTAAGGGGGGTTATTGCTGCATGGATGCGCAGGGAGTTCTCGCCCAGAACAGAACCATACCGCCAATCCAAACTGTATGCTAATTGTCAACCGTATTTGACGATAGTGGTCCTGACAAAAGTCCATTTATTGTAAATTTGCAGCGTGACAAATACATTTTCAAAACTATAAATATGCCATGTAGTCTCTTAATTAATATGAGGTAATCAGAACCTTTTTTCAAAATAATTAGGAGGATTAGTTCATTTATTAAAATAGTTTTATTTATTATATCACATCACACTGCTAAACGGCTCAATACAATTAAAAACAATAACACTCACTTAACCCACCTACTCACTCCCTCATTCACTCACTCCCTCATTCACTCATTCTAACTCACTCGATCATTTCACTCACACTCACACAAACTAACTCGCTTGATCATTTCACTCACTCGATCATTTCACTCACTCACTCACTGACACTCACTCACTCACACACACACTAACTCATTCGATCATTTCACTCACTCACTGAATGTCACTCACTCACTCGATCATTCACTCACTCACTCGATCATTTCACTCACTCACTGACACTTACTCACTCGATTATTTCACTCACTCACTCACTGACACTCACTCACTCACACACACACTAACTCATTCGATCATTTCACTCTCACTGACAGTCACTCACTCACTCGATCACTCACTCACTCACTCGATCATTTCACTCACTCGATCACTCACTCACTGACACTCACTCACTCACTCACTCAATCATTTCACTCACTCGATCACTCACTCACTCACTGACACTCACTCACTCACTCACTCGATCATTTCACTCACTCGATCACTCACTCACTGACACTCACTCACTCACTCACTCGATCATTTCACTCACTGACACTCACTCACTGACACTCACTCACTCACTCACTCACTGACACTCACTCACTCACTCACTCACTCACTCACTCACTCATTTCACTCACTCGATTACTCACTCACTGACACTCACTCACTCATTTCACTCACTCGATCACTCACTCACTGACTCACTCACTGACACACACTCACTCACTCACTCACTCACTCACTCGATCACTCACTCACTCACTCGACTCACTCACTCACTCACTCACTCACTCACTCGATCACTCACTCACTCACTCGATCATTTCACTCACTCGATCATTTCACTCACTCGATCACTCACTCACTGACACTCACTCACTCACTCACTCAATCATTTCACTCACTCGATCACTCACTCACTCACTGACACTCACTCACTCACTCACTCGATCATTTCACTCACTCGATCACTCACTCACTGACACTCACTCACTCACTCACTCGATCATTTCACTCACTGACACTCACTCACTAACTCGATCACTCACTCACTGACACTCACTCGATCACTCACTCACTGACACTCACTCACTCACTCACACACTCACTCACTCACTCACTCACTCACACACTCACTCGATCACTCACTCACTGACACTCACTTCACTCACTCGATCACTCACTCACTGACTCACTCACTGACACTCACTCACTCACTCAATCATTTCACTCACTCGATCACTCACTCACTCACTGACACTCACTCACTCACTCACTCGATCATTTCACTCACTCGATCACTCACTCACTGACACTCACTCACTCGATCATTTCACTCACTGACACTCACTCACTCACTCAATCACTCACTCACTGACACTCACTCACTCACTCGATCACTCACTCACTGACACTCACTCACTCACTCGATCATTTCACTCACTCGATCACTCACTCACTGACACTCACTCACTCACTCATTTCACTCACTCGATCACTCACTCACTGACTCACTCACTGACACTCACTCACTCACTCGCTCACTCACTCGATCACTCACTCGCTGACTCACTCACTGACACTCACTCACTCACTCACTCACTGACTCACTGACTCACTCACTGACACTCACTCACTCACTCACTCACTCACTCACTCACTCACTCACTCGATCACTCACTCGATCACTCACTCACTGACTCACTCACTGACACTCACTCACTCACTCACTCACTCACTCACAATCCAACCAACATTATTGATCCTAAAATAGTAAATAGAAGAAGAAAACAAACTTATTATTCCATTTTACTTGAAAAATGTAAACCAAGGGTATACATTTTTAGCATAAATTTAAGTGAACCATGTGTATATTTACTCTGTCTATACTTAAATTATGTTATGGTCACTCCTCTTTCAACACTCTTTAAACACAAATGTACACATTGCGCAGAGCAGAGACAGAGCTATGCACTGGAACACCGATTAATTTATGCTGGAGTGAAGCCACACCAATAAAACAGCAGAACCAGTGGTTAAATGTGGGCGCTTACCTTGCCCGGAATGCCAGCGCTCTAAAACGGGCACCCAAATTGGCAACTCGCAGTGTCAGGCAAAAACAATAATAACAAAAATAAAAATAATTGATGCATGATTCCAATGTGACCTGCCAGTCTGGCGTGGCCTGTGACCTTCAGTCCCTGTCCCATAAGTTAATTTAACCCACATCTATATCATGAGCCTCTGTCTTTAGAAACTACTGAGCCAAAATACTCCAATTAATGGGTTGCTTACTGGAAAACAATGTTTTAACCAGTGGTGGGTAGTAACTGATTACATGTAATCTGGATTACTTAATCAGATTCCAAAAATGTAGTACTTGTAATTTGATTATATTAAGTTTTAAAATGGTCATAATCAGATTACAGTTACATTTACAGTTACATGATTACATATTCACACAATGGCAGTAAATGATTCATAATTTTTGATTCTCATGTTTATTAGTGTGTGTTCATGTAATGCAGGGATTCCCCAAACTTTTTTTTGTCAGACAAACCCCTTAGACCTACAATATTTACTTGGAGACCCCAGAGATTTTAAAAGAGTTAGGTCAAAAGTAATCTAAAAGTAATCCAAAAGTAGTCCCAATACATTACCTAAACTGAGCAATCTAGATTACAATTTTCGTCATGTAATTTGTGACTACAATGTGCAAGCCCACCGCAACCCTGGTTTTACCCACCACAAAAGTGTGGAGGTCTTGTTTTATGACTTGTTTTGTAAGCTAAATAATCTAGGACACTAAGCAGCAAGCAAGCAATCTAAAATGTCTCGACCGCCAGTTGTATAATCTATCATGACAGTAATCCGAAAAAACAAATCTTAAAATGTACAACATCTTAGCACTAGTTCTAAAGTCAGAGAACTGGATAAAAAAGCAGCCAGCTCTCTAATGAGAAACCATCTCACAGCTACAACAAGGTCTTTTGTTTTTGGCTCTGGGAAGCCATGTGCGCCAAAACCTCATTTGAAGCCACTTGTGTGCTTGAGACACGAGGAAAAATCCTACATGCTGCTCTTCAGTCGAGAGGCACATGTCATGGCAGGTATTCAAAGCTATTCCTCAAACCGCTTGCTTTCATCTCCCCATAAATGGCACGCTTACTGGGACATATGACCTTTGAGTCTAATCCCAGACAGCATGTTTGGTGGTCACGCTTGAGGTGATATGCAGCCAAGAGGATTGGTTTGTAGGACCCGCAAGTGTCGCAATAAGCCATATTACAGTCGGGCGCTTTAGGTGACGTGCTTTAAGACATGCAGAGAAGATAATTAGACGAGACAAGCAAGAATACAACAATCTCATATCAGTTCTGAATATTAATGAAGCATATTTTGGGTTCTGGTTGCTGTGTTGGTGTCGCCAACCGCCAATCAAATGTTAAGTGCTTAACATTCATCATTGGTATTGAGAGCGACACTTCAAACCTTTCAATTAATTGTCATACGTCTCATGACATCCGTCAAGACTCCTTCGAGAAGTAATGACTCCAGATTAAACCCCATGTGGACAATGACAGCGAGCCTGTGGGAAATCATACAGCAGGACACAAACTGTTTTAGGATGAGTTCTGATTGGTCGGGGCGCAAAGGCTAAGAGAATTACGAACAGAATCTGCTCTTAGATTAGCCATTTCTAGCTAAGATTCATCTACAAATACAGGACTTTGGTCTTTCTCTCTGTCACAACAGCAGATTTCCATGTATTTTTTTTTCCTCCAGGGAGCATCCCATCCGTCTGTCATTGTGATGGACAGATGCACAGCAGGGAGAGAAGGGGAGGAAGGAAGAAAAGGTGAAAATAGACAGATCTAGGATGCATTGAAAGTGATTAACATGCACACTGATCGGTGTCCTCAGTGAATGGTGACACCTGCCAACTTCTTCAATTTGCATGCGGAATATCTTCAAAGAACCAGTCGTTGTGGAAAACAACTCGTTTTGGCCTCCATATACTGGTGGTAAGACCGAAAATTAATCAAATAAATGGAAAAGAATTAAGTACAAGAAATTTGAGTAAGAAACTGAGTAAAAAAATCATTCAAAATACATTTCCTGAAAAAAGGGGACGTGGCCAGAGCAAAGCAGGAGACACTGCTTGCAGTCAATTCAGTTTTATTGACTTCAAACCTTGCATTTTACAAAAAAAAAAACACATTGAGAACATGAAACAGGGACACTAACGCTGACCCTCATTTTATTTGTATTTTTACGCATTTTTAGATAATAATAATAAACAATTATTGTTATTATTATTACTACGTATAGGGTTTTATTTTTTAAACTACTAATTATTATTATTTTCATTATTAGTAGTAGTAGTAGTTTACAAAATAAATCACATGATAAACAAATAAATGTGTTTTATTTGTATTTGTATTTATTTTACACTATTACATAATAATAAATAATAAGTCTAAAAATCAATCAATCAATCAATCAAACAGACAAATAAACAAACAAATAAGACAATAACTTAATATATTTGTTAAAAAAAGATTCAAACAAGACATCCATATCAGAGAATAAGCTCTAGTATTCTACTTGGTGTTTTTCATCTTGAATTGAAGAGTTTTAGAGTAGCATCACTGCAACATAAATGGTATAGCCGAATCTCTACCCAGTAACACATTTCAACTGTCGGCAGGTAAATACAGTCGTACCCCGAAGACCTACTCACTGCTGGTTCTTGGCAAAGCTAAAAACTGCATCCAACTGAATTTCAGAAGTCGTCATATCATGGTTAGAAAAGAGAAAAAGCAAAGGAACGCGCACAGTGAGGGAGCATGAGCTTCCATCCAAAAATAGAACAAGCCTTGTTAAATATTTTAGGCACTCGGCAGACAGAAAGAAGAAAAAAACCCTAGCCACAAACAAAAACACTCTAGCGTTGAATGATTAAGATCCCGTCTTGCATTATAAGTGCATGAATAGGTTTAGCAGCGCGTCGCGACTGAATGGCGTCGATTTATCTGCAGCGATGAACCGTGCGCCGCTCTCACCCCCGTAAGTCCCTCCACCTCGGCCTGGGCCGGCTCTTAAAAGCCAGCACTGTTATTTAAGTGCTGGCTTTGTGGAAACTAGGAGCTTGGCGAAACAAAGTGAGATTAGCCAGTGCTAGGAAAAGCAGGCCACTTTTAGCAACGGTTAGCGACTGTCACGCCAGCAACAAACGGCTTAGTGCGGGGCGTCAGGACCGGGCCCGGGGAACCTCTGAGAGCTTGGCACTTCTCACCCGCTCTTAACAACCTATGACATTCCATCAAAACCCCCCATAGGCCATCAGGAAATTGCAGAGAGGATTTCTGGGATAGGTGCGGAGGTAATGGGCGTCAGGTTCTCTCATGGCAAGCCGAGTAAAGGCGGAGCGGAGGGGTGTCTAGAAACAGGGTTTGATCAAAGCCAGCGAGAGGTAACCAGCCGCTAGAATGATAAGCAGCTCAGTGGCGAGGTAAAAAAAAAAATGCTGCATGCCGCAGAGGAACACAAACACTGGAGTGAATAGTGTGTAACAATAAAAGTGCATGCTCAAATGCAAGTGTGCCAGCTCCTTCACCCAGAGTTGCACTGTTAGCCTCTCACAAAGTAATCGATGCTGCTTGAAAACGCATGGAGTCACATCGCCTAGCTGGCATGTTTTTGCCACGTATTTCTTTAAAAGTAAAGCGTTTCCTAAAAAACTTTTATAAAGACGACGGGCGAGGATATCACCGTCTCGTTCTGTCCACTGGATCACGCGCTTGTGTCGGACTGGTAGTGGGATTTAGACTATTTCTGAGAATTAGAAAGAGAATTAGACTATTTCCGAGGACTGCGCAGGGTACGGCCTTGATCCTGGAACGACTAGATGCCTGCTGCTAAAACTAAGCCGGAGTGCCACGAGCATCTCATCATCCCACCAGCATGGGAAACACTAAACCTCGTCCCGTTTATAAACCTCAAATCAACTAGGTCAGCCTAATCGATTTATTTTGCAGAAACCAAACGAGCTAATAACAGCGATCAGCTTGTATTTTAGCGTGAAGAGTAGGTGGGGATGGAAACAAATGCTGGTGGAGCCACGAGGGTGGATGATTATATCTTCAAAACGAGTGCAGACGTCAGCTGCAGGGCTGTCTCATCCCTAATTCATACTGACACCACATCCTCTGCGCTACATAACAGAGAGATCTGTGCAGTAATTACTAGCGCAGACATGTATATTCAAGAGAAAACAAGGAGGTGATAGGGAGAAAGAGAGAGAATAAGGAGCGCAATAAGCCGAAGAAATATTTGATTGCTCAAAGGTTGTTCTTTTATAGCTCAGGAGACGGAATAGTTCCCAGTTATGTTCATTTAAAGTCTAAATACATCATTTAATCAACCTCAAGTCATTCCAAACCCGTATGACTTTTTTTCTGAGGAACATTGTTTCTGTCCAAACAATGGAAATCAATGGTATCCAAAACAACACTGGACTTTTACTGTATGGACAATCAGAGACATGTTTCAAAATATCTTCTTTTGTGTTCCACGGAAGAAAAAGTTAATTAGCTCTCCATTTAATAGCTCTGTCATCTAAAAGAAATAATTGCGACATAAAAGAGGTATTATTTGTGATTTTTCTTTCCTACAGATGGAATGACATGACATTTGCAGTTTAGTTTATGCCACAGTCATGCATGATTGCTAACTGCTAATGCTAGTTGTGACAAGTGATATTAAAGGGTTAGTTCACCCAAAAATTCTGTCAGTAATTACTCTCCCTCATGTTGTTCCAACCCCGTAAGACCTTCGTTCATCTTCGGAACACGAATTAAGATATTTTTGATTAAATCTGAGAGTTGGATCACTCCTCCATACTAGTCCATAGGCTTCTTAAGGGATTGAAACTGCCCGGCCCAAAAGTTATGAAAGACATCGTTAAAATAGTCCAAGTGACTACAGTGGCTCAATCTTAAGTTTATCAAGCGACGAGAATACTTTTTGTGCGCAAAAACAAACAAAAATAACGACTTTATTTCAACTATTCATGTCCTTCTCTTTGGGCCTCGAGTCAGTTCACTAGTGTAATAGCGTAAGCTTCTGTTGTTGTACGTCACACGCATCACGCACATGACCAGCGCCGGACAATAGTGAGCCTACGTGTGACGTAGCTCTACGGAATCACACTACGTTAACTGACTCGAGGCCCAAAGAGAAGGACATGAATAGTTGAAATAAAGTCGTTATTTTTGTTTTGTTTTGCGCACAAAAAGTATTCTCGTCGCTTGATAAACTTAAGATTGAGCCACTGTAGTCACTTGGACTATTTTAACGATGTCTTTAATAACTTGTCGAGGCCGGCAAGTTTCAATCCCTGAAGAAGCCTATGGACTAGTATGGAGGAGTGATCCAGCTCTCAGATTTCATCAAAAATATCTTAATTCGTGTTCCGAAGATGAACGAAGGTCTTACGGGGTTGGAACAACATGAGGGTGAATAATTACTGACAGAATTTTCATTTTTAGGTGAACTTACCCTTTAATGGGAGGGGCATTCAAATTCTAGAGGGCATTTGATCATGGACATCAATATTATCCATTCTACAAACTCCTTGTCCTGTAGGTTTGTGTTGTTGTTGTTTTTTTTATCCGTTTTTCCCAAAACAGAAAGAAATTCTGATGGCCTTCAAAATCACTATTGTAGTACTCGAGACTGGACTCATGGACTCACATCATAGACTCAGAAGCATTTGCATTTCGGTCTCGACTCGGATTCAAACATCTTCAGTTCTCGTCTCAACTCGGACTCGACCCTCTTCTGGTCTCGATATCGACTCAGACTTGACCCTATTCAAGTCTCAGTCTCGACTTTGACTCAACCCTCTTCAGGTATTGTCTCGAATCGGACTCGACCCTCTTCTACTCTTAAGGCCCGTTCACACCAAGGACGATAACTATAAGAATAACGATAAAGGTATAGTTTTAAAAATCGTTATCAATATTAAAAAGGGTTCACACCACAGCTATAACGATAACGGCACAGAGAAACAATATCGTTGGAATCACTTTCAGAACGATTTCATCCAGCCGATGAACAATAAAAACGTTGGCAGCCAATCAGAATCCATCCTGCTGTAACAAGCTTGAGCATTTAAAGAGACAGACAAGCACACACTTAGAATAAACAGAATGTATCGTCCGCTGGTGTGGACGCTAATATAGTTATCGATCTTGGTGTGAACGGGCCTTTAGTCTTTACTCTGACACACCCTACCCGGGTCTCAGTCTAGACTCGAATAAGCTGGTCTCGGCAACACTGTCCAACACTGCTGGTCTCTACAACACTGTCCAAAATATGTTCCTAAAAGGACAAATGTGTGCAGTGCAGCAATAATCGAAACCCTGAACTCTCCGAAAAGAGAGGACTAAAGAAAGGGTGATGGAGAGGGAGATATAGTTGAGCAGTCGGCTGTTTCTTTTACACTGGCTCGATTGGGGTTCACAGTCAGCAATACTTCAGTCTTGAATTTTCCACCCTGCACTTTCACTGCTCGGGATGGCAACTGCCGCATCTTTGCACTACAAATAAGTCCAGATATTGGCATTTCCAAGAGCTTTTGGAGACGTGCGTGTCACTTCCTGACTCTGTAATTTATGGTAGGCCTCTCTCTCACTCCCTCTCTCACTGCTTGAGAGATTTCTGCCCGGTTTTCATTATTGAAAAGGGCC
>NW_026606562.1:3485000-3572500 GCF_029890125.1 Rhinichthys klamathensis goyatoka | reverse complement strand
CATTTTAATTTAAGTAATTTTATGTGGTTTTTTTGTCAATTCAAAGTTGTTTTTTTAAGTTTTTCATAAAATATTTATACATTGTTTCGGCATTATTTTAACAAAAACGATTCTTAATAGTTTTAATTTTAGTTTACAATAACAACACAACTGCAAAAATGAGAAAAGGTGCCATAAAAGTGTCATAACAGTAGTTCATATGACTTTGAGTAAGCTTTGTGTGAGGAATAGACTAAACTTTCAGTCATTATTATTTGAATTAACTACGAATGAATTAAGGTTTGATATCAACGACACCAAATGGCATTGGGTTTGAATATGCAGAAGTACAAATAAACCTTACGTGACATCCTGTGGCCACTGCTCTGATTATATGGAAAAGAGCAGCATGAACATTCTGCTAAACATCTTCTTTTGTGCTCCACGGAACAAAGAAAGTCATTTGGGAAACGACACGAGGGCGAGCGAATGTTCATTTGTGGCCGAAGCAATTCTTTAATTTATTTTTCCTCTTGACTAGCACTAGCTTGCAGCAGAGACAAGAAGCCGGTAATTAATTGAAGGACATCGTTAGTTGGAGAGATTCAGGGGGAAAATATCTTGCACTAATTAACATGTGTCTGTGTTTCAATTAACAATGACCTCAATCTCTCAGAAAGCAGGAAAATAAGGGGAAGCTTGTTCGGAAGAGTGGGCTGCGTTTTTACCCTTCTGCCTGCTAGAACACGTGAAACAATATATGTATTCTCTCTCTATGAAAGAAGCGTTCTGTTGGAAATGATTCAGAAGAGGCCTGTATAAACTGACTGAACAATTACACAATCCTCGCTAACTCTAACAGTCGTTATCAACGGCAGTAAACCACAAAAATCAAATAGCTCTGCGGTCTTTTATCAAAACGACAACGTTCCTTCACTTTTCGTGAGCAGGTCAAACGCGTCGCGTTTTCTGAAAGTCATTTTCAGCTGTTTGATTGCAACCTTGCCAGCTGGCTTTGATACCGATGGGAATTGGAGAGATGCGTCTTGTACGTCTTGATCTAAAAATTCTCAGAGCTCTAAATTGCAACACCTCTCTTCCAAAGAAATATATCAAAGACGCTCTGAAAAAGTTGGAAGCACAACATTGACAGTGGGCGAGAAAGGGGGGGTGGTGTTGTGACATTGATGGGAGAAAACTTCGACTGAAGCATACGAGTGTCTAACTACATGCACAACGGAGAACCTTCTAAGTTTAGATACAGTCTCTAGACAAAAGCAACAACCTTGACAATGTACGTTGGCGAAAGAGTGAGATGTGGTATGGGTTTCAAACTAATGTCCATTATTTTCATTATTGTCACCAACCCTTTTTTCCTGAAACCATTCCAGCTAACAGGGAACAGTGAACTTTAGCTACCGTTCTCTCAAAGTTCTTCAAGTAACGTTAATAGAACGTTCGTTCAAAGTTATGTGGTCTTTAACAATGTTCTCAAAACGTTATTTAAACGATTAATCGATTAATCCCGATTAATCGCATCTAACATAAATGTTTGTAAATATATACTTACAGTATATATATATCTTTTTTTTTTACACATACACTAACAGTATACATTATATATATATATATATATATATATATATATATTATATTTACAAACTTTTATATTAGATACAATTAATCGCGATTAATCGATTTGACAGCACTAAATGTTATTTATACATTGTTCATGGAACTTAAAAAAAAAAAAAAAGTTTTAGTTGGACCTTGTTCACTAGCTTTTTTGAATGTTACTAATGGTCAGACAACATTCAAAAGTAACGTTTTCATAATTTTTGCTAAATTATAAAATGGAATATTCCCTTAACATTAGTCTAACCAATAAACAAATAATTGAAACAAAAACAAACTGGACGTTTTGAGCATTTGGGGAACATTCAGAAAAAAACATTTTCATAATTTAATGGCAACCCTAGCAAAACATTCTTAGAATATGTTTGTGTAAGCTGGCATCACGCAATCTTTAGTTGAACAAAAAGAAGGCTAACAGGCTTAAAATGACACCACACAGGAAAAAATGGAGTAGGATTTACTTTTAAACGATTTTCATTTAGAAATTATTAGTAAATTTAACAAATAGAGGCAAGAACAATGACTGAAAAAGTATTTTCTTACCCCAATAATATATAAAACATGCTCCAACAACTTAAAAAAAAATAAAAAAATCACAGTGCATGTGCACACAGCAAGATCTAAAATATAAAATAAACCTTTGTATTGTCAAAAATAGATACCAATGGACCAACAAGAGAAAAAAACGGTATGAAAAATCCTGTCTGTCAAAAAGAAAATTCATAGCATTACCTATAAATGTACCAGACAGGAAAAATATACTCATGTAAGTTGACAAATTTAGCTGGAGGAAGTTCCATAGTGTGGTGGAACATTGTATCAGATTCAGCACTAAACACACTGTGACAGCAAGTTTCGTCAGAAGATCGAATTTGTTTACCTCATACGATAGACAGCCATTATGACACTATCAATCTGTCAATAAGGTGTTTTTTCTTAGAGATAATCACTCAAAAATTGAGTTCTGTCATTATTTATTCACCCTAATTTCGTTCCAAATCTGTATACTGTTATTTTTTCTGTAAAACACAAAAGGAGAATTTTTGAAGAATGTCCATGCAGCTCTTTTCCATATGTAGTCCATAATGACTGTCATGAATGAATGAATGAATGAATGAATGAATAACTATGGAAAAAAAATGGATGCCCCAAAATTCTGACTGATACTGATCATGAAGTCAATTATACTTTTTATGTCATGGCCAATAATCGATAAATGGCTGATATTAAATTCAACATTATTTTCTCTAAAAATATATGAAATTATGTAAATAAGACATCTATATAAACCATAATATAAATACAATTATTATTTTAATACTATGACAAATTAAGTGAAAAATTATTTACATGTAAAATGATTGGTGTTTTAAATGTAAAACTAGGAGGAAATAGGCCGAAATACAATAAAATATCTAATATTGATCATTATATAGGCAATATGGGCTGAAACAAATATATTTAAAACATCTCTAATATTGGTTGATAACTGATGTTGATGTGGTTCTTTGGTCAAGTATGCCTAAAAAAAATCCCTTATCTTTTTAAATGACTTATTATTACTTAAAGTAACTACAATAAAGTAATTTATTTTAATTTCAGTTATGACAAAGTTGAACGATTTAATAAAAGAGTGACGTAAAAGAAAAGTAAAGCGCTTGGTTAGGTAAAATTGTTAGTTTAGAGAAATAGTCATCGATTTGATAATAACTTGAATTACTTGAAAACAGAAACAATTTCCTCCATGAGGAGTTTTGGGAAATAAACAATCTTTCTGGGAGCTCGACTACTATGCTGTATAGAAAAGAGCAGCAAAAATGTCTATTTTCATGTTCCACGGACGAAAGAAAGTCGTACGGGTTTGTAAACGACACGAGGCTGAGCAAATAATGACAAAATTCTGTGCCTTCAACTAAAAGTCCCAGTCGTAATAGTTTTAACAGTCAGAAGTCACATTGCAGGGCAAGAGCCAGGTTTGTTGACTCCAATATACTTGCACTAGCAGTCGATATCTTCCCAAAATCTTTTTTCTTTTAAACAGAGAATCCATGTATGATCAAGTGCCCGAGGACCTCGTGAAGCGCCACACGCTGAACCATCTCAAACTCACTGGAAACAAATAAACAGTAAAGACAAGGGAGAATTTACATGAATCACATGCATGTCATGCTGATAAACTTAGCGTCCTCACGCGGAGCCTGTGCTCTTATCTTAAATGCTGGATTCCTCACAGACGCCTGCAGTGTTTTTAGGGGGTTGGGGAAGCGGGGTTGTTTTGTGGGGCTAAAAATAGTGTCGTAGATCAGAATGTTGAGGAGAATAAGGCCTCGCGCAGATTAAACTGCAGTTAATCGCCTGTCTGCCATGCCGAATTGAAGCGGGACCGTAATGCCATTGTGCGTTAGATGCCTCGTACATGGTGAACTTCAACGAGGAGGTCTCAGAAATCTCGGTGGTGTTTTTTTTTTAGAAGGATGTTTACACTTCACCCTCTTTTTTTCTCCTTCTTAAGTCATTCATCACTTTTTTTTTTTTTTTTTTCCTCTCATTTCCTCAACCAGAGAAGCAATTTGTTTTCCTATAAACTCGCTTTGAGGGAATATCAGTTTGAGGGGTATTGAGTTGACAAGGGACTTAATCAAAGAGCCAAAACTAATGTGCTTTGGTGCAGATTTGTCAAAAATTTAATGGCAACAATTACATCACCGCCACTAATTTTGTACTAGACATTTCGAGGTTGCCATAGAAGCGATGCCATAGAAGAACCATTTCTTGGTTAGAAAAAAGAACCTTTCAGTCAACAGTTCTTAAAAGAACCATGTTTTTTTCTAATGTGAAGATCATTATTATAATCTAAAGAACCTTTTTCAACTGCAAATAACCTTTTGTGCAATTGAAAGGTTCCATGGATGTTAAAGGTTCTTCATGGAACCATCAATGCCAACAAAGAACCAAAAATTGGTGTGGAAACAATGATAGATAGATAGATAGATAGATAGATAGATAGATAGATAGATAGATAGATAGATAGATAGATAGATAGATAGATAGATAGATAGATAGATAGATAGATAGATAGATAGATAGATGGTAATGTTCTTCATAAGGACAGAGCTACGAACATGTCTCAGTACACCCAATTAAAATCCAAAGTTAACTTCAAAGCTAGTTTGTACAGAGAGGCAAAAGAACGGCAACAAAGATCTCTATTCAGTGATTCAGAGAACAAGAATTAGCTGCTCACATGCCAAACAGTTCAGCAGCAAAAATGCCATGAACACAATGAGGTTTTTTATTCAACATAAGTTCAGCTGGTGCGTGCAGTCAAGCTTTTACTTAATTTCTAGGCGATGGAGAACAATTACAATAACTAATCAACTCTATTATTCTACAAACGCCTTAATATTTAGAAATACATTATATAATGTGGATGGACAGACAGATAGAAGGAACAATAGAACTATAGAACGATAGACGGACGGACAGATAGAGATAGATAGAGAGACAGACAGACAGATAGAGATAGAAAGACAGATAGACAGACAGACAGACAGACCTACAGATAGATAGATAGATAGATAGATAGATAGATAGATAGATAGATAGATAGATAGATAGATAGATAGATAGATAGATAGATAGATAGATAGATAGATAGATAGATAGATAGATAGAAACAGACAGTGAACAAAAACTCAATTCTGATTTTGACAATGACGGTGCAAAAACAAATTTGAATCCAAACAAAGATTCAATCTAGGCCTGTTGGAAAACAGCAGCATTTTGTGAAACAAACATACAATATATTCTCTGCACGGTTTCAATTACTTAGCAATAATGCTAAGTCATTCAATCACTCGCGCTGATATGTGCATGATAGTATAAAAGCTTGAGTTGTTCTTACAGTATAACCGTGAATGACAAAAGAGACTGTATTCTGTACACACAAAATCAATTAAATCAGTTTCATCTTTAGATTGAGGGGAAAAACAAAAAGGTTTGACTCTGTATGCAAATTTCTTGCAAGTCTAAATTGGAGGATTGCTGCATTTCCTGGAGCACAAATATTCAATACACTCTCCTGGATAAGTTCAATTACAAAGATGCTCAGTCATTCAGTCACTGACCCAAGCTAATTAGTATTTGCACTAATTGCGAGGGTTCGGCTCCCGGTCAACCTAATTAATTACAGCATCTAAAATCAAATCAGATGTCCAGAAGGAGTGATCACCCAGACCCCTGGCATCCGGAAACCATTAGTATCTCACTTCATCCACACCACACACGTTTATAAAGGCTCCAGTAGAACCAAAGCCTGGTGCCACATATGAAGATAAAAAGAACTTTTTAGCCCTGTATTAAATCATTAAGGAACCAATATGATGATCTAAACAAGTCCAAAACGAAAACGTTGCTTGATACCAACCAATAAAGAACCTTTATAAAGAATGAAGAACCTTTATTTTAAATGTTGAGGAGATTTGAATCAGCTCTTCTCTCGAATTAGCTCTTCTTAACCAGATTAACTAGCCTAATCTAAATTCACAAGTCAACTTGGGTCGCCTAATCTTCTACACAATATACCAGACGCAGTATATCGCTCGCTATGCTTTTGAATGTTATGTCCAGAAAGCTGCGAGTTAAAATTAATTAATACAACGTTCATAAACCTGTAAACTTCACCGTTCCAACCGGTTAGTTGTTCAACTTGTATTACTAGTGCTGCTGAAACAAACGCGCTCCGCTTTTATTGCCATAACAACAGCAGCGGTTTCCTACGGGATAACTGCGCGAGTCCGAACCATCTCTCACTTCTGTCCCGATCAGATTTACATCGGGATGCATTTACCGAGAGCTATACAGACACCATATGGATACATAAAAAGATGTCTGACATAATGATTCCGTCTTACCTGGTAATAATGAAGTTGAATGCGCTGTGAACACGACGCGAATTCGGATGATAACACTATATATTCCCCGCTGATGTCCACATTGTCAGTGCCAGGCGCTTACTGTATGAGAGAAAACCCCGATGTCAGAGAGAGAGAGAGAGAGAGAGAGAGAGAGAGAGAGGGGGAGAGGGAGAGAGAGAGAGGGGGAGAGGGAGAGAGGGAGAGAGGGAGGGCTAAAGGAGATAGGACCGACCATCCTATCCAATTACAAAAAGACAAATGAGGGTTAAAAGGAACAACAACAATGCACAACCATATGCCGAGGGCAAAACTCACTGCGTTGGTTTTTTCAACCTGTTCTTTCAAGGTAATAAGAAATTAGTCTAACATTTTCTCGAAATAGTAGCCTACCATGACTATCCTTCGCGCAAGTGCTCAAGTTAGGATATTATGAAGTCATTAGTGCCTGACTGAAAAATATTCGATTCCACAGCGCCTGACTGAAAAATATTCAATTGAACAGCGCCTGACTTAAAAATATTCAATTGAACAGCGCCTGACTGAAAAATATTCCATTCGACAGCGCCTGACTGAAAAATATTCAATTCGACAGCGCCTGACTGAAAAATATTCAATTCGACAGTCCCTGACTGAAAAATATTCGATTCGACAGTGGCAAACTGAAAAAAATTTAATTCGACAGCGCCTGACTGAAAAATATTCAATTGAACAGCGCCTGCCTGAAAAATATTCCATTCGACAGCACCTGACTGAAAAATATATCCCATTCGACAGCGCCTGACTAAAAATATTCGGTTCGACAGCGTCTGACTGAAAAATATTCGGTTCGACAGCGCCTGACTAAAAATATTCGGTTCGACAGTGTCTGACTGAAAAATATTCGGTTCAACAGCGCCTGACTGAAAAATATTTGATTCGACAGCCCCTGACTGAAAAATATTCCATTCGACAGCGCCTGACTGAAAAATATTCGATTCGACAGCCCCTGACTGAAAAATATTCCATTCGACAGCGCCTGACTAAAAATATTCGGTTCGACAGCGTCTGACTGAAAAATATTCAGTTCGACAGCGGCTGACTAAAAATATTCGGTTCAACAGCGTCTGACTGAAAAATATTCGGTTCGACAGCGCCTGACTAAAAATATTCGGTTCTCGACAGCGTCTGACTGAAAAATATTTGATTCCTCAGTGCCTGACTGAAAAATATTCCATTCGACAGCGCCTGACTGAAAAATATTTGATTCCTCAGTGCCTGACTGAAAAATATTTGATTCCTCAGTGCCTGACTGAAAAATATTCCATTCGACAGCACCTGACTGAAAAATATTCCATTCGACAGCACCTGACTAAAAATATTCGGTTCGACAGCGCCTGACTGAAAATATTCGGTTCGACAGCGCCTGACTGAAAAATATTTGATTCCACAGTGCCTGACTGAAAAATATTCGGTTCCACTGCGCCTGACTGAAAAATATTCCATTCCACAGCACCTGACTAAAAATATTCGGTTCGACAGCGCCTGACTGAAAATATTCGGTTCCACAGCACCTGACTGAAAAATATTCGGTTCCACAGTGCCTGACTGAAAAATATTCAATTCGACAGCGTCTGACTGAAAAATATTCCGTTCGACAGTGCCTGACTAAAAATATTCGGTTCGACAGCGTCTGACTGAAAAATATTCGGTTCGACAGCGCCTGACTGAAAAATATTCCATTCGACAGCGCCTGACTGAAAATATTCCATTCGACAGCGCCTGACTAAAAATATTCGGTTCGACAGCGTCTGACTGAAAAATATTCGGTTCGACAGCGCCTGACTAAAAATATTCGGTTCGACAGCGCCTGACTGAAAAATATTTGATTCCTCAGTGCCTGACTGGAAAATATTCGATTCGACAGCGCCTGACTGAAAAATATTTGATTCCTCAGTGCCTGACTGGAAAATATTTGATTCCTCAGTGTCTGACTGAAAAATATTCCATTCGACAGCACCTGACTGAAAAATATTTGATTCCTCAGTGCCTGACTGGAAAATATTCGATTCGACAGCGCCTGACTGAAAAATATTCGGTTCCACAGCGCCTGACTGAAAAATATTCGGTTGGATTCTTCACAAGTTTTCAATTTAATTCGAAATGAAAAAAAAAGAAGAGATTTGACAGGACTGATACCTTTTTTTTTGTGGATTTTGTTCAAACTGCACTTGCTACAGTGATGGGCTGAAGGAGAAACAAGATTTGTTTTTATTATTATTATGATTCTGCAGAGGCATTTGAACTGTCATTAACAGATGAAAAATAATCTATACAAAGATTCGATTTGAGTCATCAAAGGTCCTGCATCATAAATCAGGAAATATCACAAAAGAACCAAAACAGAAAAAAAAGTATTTCTTGTTGTGGTCAGTAGTATTTATAGATGCATTTAGTTTGTAAACCAGACATCAACATTTTAATAACTTAATAACTGACCTCAAAATAGTGGTTTAAGTGCACTGAAATATATTCTTATATGAAATCTATGAATATGAACATGAACCGAATATGAATCATGAATATGAATCTTCAGAACGTGCTTATTTGAATGTACACTCACCGGCCACTTTATTAGGTACACCTGTCCAACTGCTCGTTAACACTTAATTTCTAAGCAGCCAATCACATGGCGGCAACTCAGTGCATTTAGGCATGTAGACATGGTCAAGACAATCTCCTGCAGTTCAAACCGAGCATCAGTATGGGGAAGAAAGGTGATTTGAGTGACTTTGAACGTGGCATGATTGTTGGTGCCAGAAGGGCTGGTCTGAGTATTTCAGAAACTGCTAATCTACTGGGATTTTCACGCACAACCATCTCTAGGGTTTACAGAGAATGGTCCGAAAAAGAAAAAACATCCAGTGAGCGGCAGTTCTGTGGGCGGAAATGCCTTGTTGATGCCAGAGGTCAGAGGAGAATGGCCAGACTGGTTCGAGCTGATAGAAGGGCAACAGTGACTGAAATAACCACTCGTTACAACCGAGGTATGCAGCAAAGCATTTGTGAAGCCGCAACACGCACAACCTTGAGGCGGATGGGCTACAACAGCAGAAGACTCCACCGGGTACCACTCATCTCCACTACAAATAGGAAAAAGAGGCTACAATTTGCAAGAGCTCACCAAAATTGAACAGTTGAAGACTGGAAAAATGTTGCCTGGTCTGATGAGTCTCGATTTCTGTTGAGACATTCAGATGTTAGAGTCAGAATTTGGCGTAAACAGAATGAGAACATGGAACCATCATGCCTTGTTACCACTGTGCAGGCTGGTGGTGGTGGTGTAATGGTGTGGGGGATGTTTTCCTGGCACACTTTAGGCCCCTTAGTGCCAATTGGGCATCGTTTAAATGCCACGGCCTACCTGAGCATTGTTTCTGACCATGTCCATCCCTTTATGGCCACCATGTACCCATCCTCTGATGGTTACTTCCACCATGTGAGAAAGCTCTACATTTTCTTGAACATGACAATGAGTTCACTGTACTAAAATGGCCTCCACAGTCACCAGATCTCAACCCAATAGAGCATCTTTGGGATGTGGTGGAACGGGAGATTCGCATCATGGATGTGCAGCCGACAAATCTGCGGCAACTGTGTGATGCCATCATGTCAATATGGACCAAACTCCCTGAGGAATGCTTCCAGCACCTTGTTGAATCTATGCCACGAAGAATTGAGGCAGTTCTGAAGGCAAAAGGGGGTCCAACCCGTTACTAGCATGGGGTACCTAATAAAGTGGCCGGTGAGTGTATATTAACCACTATTTCAGAATGTAATTAAGCATTATACAGTGCTGCTATTTAAATTAAGGACATAAGATGGTAAACTTTAGATTTATGGTGAAACTATGATAATGAAAGTCTCATCTCATTTTGTGATCAAGTTGATCAACTTTACAGCTCATTTGCTTGCAGAATAGCCCTGATTTTATAGGCATTATAAAATCCATTTGCACACTGAAATCCATTCGGCTACCGTGGACAGACTCGTCAGTCTTCAGCTGCTTAGCATCCAGACTGAAGACACAGCATTATGCATTATATTGATCAACAATAAATAGATGAATGAATAAATTCAACATAAACAGGGCACACTGGCATGTCCTAAGAAATACTGCCATCTAGTGACAATACATCGTCTGTATATCAACACTGAAATTATTATTATAATAACCACGAACTGCACAGGCCCAACCACTATGATAAATCATTTTCAAATAATTTAATTAAACTTAATCTTAGTCTTAATAAATTGACCAGGTCAAATAAAGATTTACTGAAGATAAATCTAGTGAGACTTTTTGTCAATAACTTGATTAGCCTATATTAAATGTAAATTACTTATTCAAGTCCAAACTCAAAACACATTAATATACATGCAGATTAAATCAATTAGATGTACCTGCTGTGATTTTGAATTTGCTTGGTCATATCGCGTAAGCTCTTTCTCCCCGCAGGTGTTTCTGGACAGACAGTCTCTCGCTATCTTATGGTGTTACTGGCAGTCTTTCTCCGTCCCTGGATGTTTTAATTAATTTTCCTGCTGTAAAAATGATATAAAGTCAGCGGGAGCCTGAAGCTGCCTTTCTCAATATTCTTCGGCCTTGTAACGAGCAGCGGAGGGCCACTCTGGGTCACAGAAATCTTTCATTTCAGCCGGAGAGAGATGATTTGAACACTAGACGTGGCTTCCTGTTGATTACTAATGATCCCAGAAGTCTGCTGCCATATTCGTCACGCTAAATTCCAAAGAGATGCAAAGTGAATATTTATAGGGCTGTCCAAGCGATTACAGATTCAATCTATAGAGCTGTATGATTCTTGATGAGTTGATAATCACGCTTTTTTTTTTTTTTTTTTTTTTTTTATGATTTCGATTCTCACGCGATTCTGAACAGACGACTGAACAAAATCACATCATTTACTATAGCTTCTGACATAATGTTAATTGCTGCAGTCTATTTAAAATGTTTAATTTGAATTGAATTATTATTATTTTTTATCGGATTGAAAGAATGATTCAATGACTCACTCATAAATACTACACTTGTGTACACATTACCCAGATAGCACACGTACATCTGCAAGATGTCTGTTAAAGATCACTTCATCTGGAAAGCATCTGGTGTTTACTAACATCTGATAGACATCTTTAAGATGTCAGTTTAACATACATTCTAAATCATTACATCTTAAAGACATCTTCTAAACGTCTATTTGACATCTGACAGGAAACGTCCTATAGACGTATTGCAGATGAGCAAACACTAAAAAATACGTCTTCCAGATGTAAACACACACATCAAATAGACGTCTCTGTGATGTACGTGTGCTATCTGGGTAGCCTGGATGAATCAGCGTTTTTGAACGAATCTCTTGAATGAATGATTGAGAGTACGTTTACACGACAACGATATGCTTAAAACGGAGAAGTTTTCCTTTGAGTTTTCCGCGTACAGATCCCCTTTCACACAGATCTGCTAAAACGACTAAAAACGCTGTATTCTGCTCCAGGCCATTAGATGGCGATGACACACTATAGACTGAACACGTAATACGCATGTGCATGACGTCTCCGTTTTCAGAGATTCGCGTTTTTGTTGTTTACACGGAGACTGTTTTCAAAAACGTGCACTTTGAAACCCGTTTTCAAAAGTCTGCGTTTTCAGGAACCCAAAACGCCTTTATCGTGTAAACGAACGGCCAAAACGCATAACAAGTTGACATACGTTTTTAAGTCATTTGTCGCCACCTACTGGTGTAACGATGTAATTGATACAATCGTTATTTGAAGCAGCAAGTTACTTTCAAAAGGATTTAGTAGAAATCAGTGTTTTTATCCGAGCTATAAACTTTTATCCCAGTATACTTCTATGATAATTTGAATATTTGTAACACAGAATCAACGATACTGTGTGGTTGAAATTTTTGAATGTTACGGTATGATTTTGTCATTACAAAAAAAAAAAGTAGCTTCTGAAAGAATTATTTGATTCAACATAGAATTTATTACACACATTTTTAGGGTCTGTTTACACAACACAGTTTTCAACTAAAAACGGATTTTTATGCGTTTTGGCCGTTCATTTACACGACAATGGCGTTTTGGGGGCCTGAAAACACAAACTTTTGAAAAAAGTGCAAGTTTTTGAAAACGATACTGTCATTGTCTCCGTGTAAACTGTAAAAATTTAAATTACGTTAATTTAAATTACGCATACATATTACGTAGGCGCGTAGTGTTTCTTTATAAAGTGAAACGCCATCTACTGGCCTGGCATGCATAATACAGTGATTTTAGTCGTTTTCACCAGTGGCGGCTCCTGCAAAATCTCTCAGGGGGGGCAAATGTTTGGATGATTGATAAGGATAAGGTCCACCCATGCAATGGATAATTTAACAGCTTAAGCATGTAAAGGCAACTTCACTACTTTAAGATTGTGTCGCAGACCTGACAAAATAAATACATTTATTTTAGTTATAAAATAATTTATTTATTATAATATAAATATAGAGATACAAGGTTTTCCATCCCGACAGCAACAATGTATCAGGCAGAATCCATATTGTATTATCTCCCTATTTTTTCAAAAATTAATGCTATAGGTCACCCTTTACATCTGTCAATGTGTTTTACAAATATTTTACCAATGGAAAGCATTAAAAGAGCTTGGAAATTATTTTGGGGGAAAAAAAAGTTCTCTTTCGTTTCCTGAAAAGTAACAGTTTTGGACATACAAGGCTTCCGTCCGACAGCGCTGATGGTGTGTGTGTGTGTGTGTGTGTGTGTGTGTGTGTGTGTGTGTGTGTGTGTGTGTGTGTGTGTGTGTGTGTGTGTGTGTGTGTGTGTGTGTGTGTGTGTGTGTGTGTGTGTGTGTGTGTGTGTGTGTGTGTGTGTGTGTGTGTTATTACGTTAATTACCATTTTACCAAAATTCAAGCTCAAATGGAGTTTGACAAGGGTTTTTGACCAGTAAATGTATTTTCAATCCACTCAGATAGTTTAAGTTATTGTATTAAAGATTCCACTAGGTGGCGACAAATAATATTGTTGACTGAATCGTTGACGTGTAGGATAAAGATTGTGTTGTGTGTTCAAATGGAAATGTACAAATTTCAAAGTACAATGCTAGGAGTAAAAAAAGACTGCTACCATCCTTTCCTAAACTGATTGTAAAAACAAAGTGAGATTTTCCAACACTCGAGTATTAAAATGTTCAGCAATACCTCTTTAGACAGCCTCTGCTTGTCTTCTTCTCCCAAGGCCCTCCTAGATCGTGTTGTTCCTGTTGCTACTTGCTCCTGCTCAATGTATGCTGATAACTACGACGGGCTGAATGGTATTTATTTTAATGACACGATAAATGACTGCGTTTGCCATGACGTTGTTCAAGTTCAGCTGGCCTCAACGCGCGAGTCGCGAGATGTCCCAACAGTCTCTCTCGCTCTTGTTCTTTTTTATTTTTATTTTTTTTAATCACATTTGATAAAGATATTATAGTAGTGTTTCATTTTTTCTTGTTATTCAAATTCAAAATTGTTTTTAAATATTATTTGTCACTTAATCTTAAAGATATTTAATAGTGTATGTTTGTTCCTATGGTTTGTTCCCACCAATCGCTGCACAAGTTAAGGATACGTATGATGACGTAAGCACGTTAGTGCGAGCCCTCCCGGAACCCATAGAGAATGCATTGCAGTGCCTCCAATTCGAAAAAAAAACATCTTTGAATGGAAGTCTATGGGAACACTCGGGGCGATTCTCAGCCAGAGTGAAATCGCCCAAAAAGAGGCGGTACTCCACAGAACGTGACATGACGCTGATTGGATTATAGTGACACGGACCCGGCTAGCGTAACTCTGTGGTTGAATGAGATTGTGAATGTGATTGAAAAAGTCACTTTCACACTTTGGTGGTGCGTCGCCCAATCGCCCTAATGAAGAAACCGCCCCTGGTTTTCACGGATCTGCGTTTACGACAAAACAGAAAGGAAAAAAGTTTTTTGTAAACAGCCCCTTAGGCTACAATGGCCATGATCTGTTTTCAGAAGCTCCATCTGTATTTAGTTATATTTACAGAGCATTTATTGCAGCTCAGAGGTGGCATGAATGCATTTACACTGCAATTACAGCTGCATAAAAATACCACAAGATTAATAAATGGGTATTAAAGGGATAGTTCTCCCAAAAATGAAAATTCTGTCATAATTTTCTCACCCTCATGTCGTTTCAAACCTGTACGACTCTTCTTTCTTATGTGAAACATAAAAGTGTCTTAGTATTTTTTTGTTCATAATGGAAGTCAATGGTAACCAAAACAGTTTGGTTACCAACATTCATCAAAAATCTATTGGCTACATCACACAGTTATTGCCCTGCATCTGAATGCGTTAAAAATAAGTTTACCTTTTTAAATTGTATTTATTTATGTGCTCTGTAGGCCTATCAGTTACTGTGGCACACAGTACACTTGTTTATTAAGTGTGTTACGTTAAGTATGAAAACCTAATCTGTGCTTTGGCTTGTCGTTCCGTGGTTCCTTGAATTAATTACAACAGTGTAATTATGCGTGTATATTTAACTGGGCTGAAACTGATACACTAGTGTTTGAGTTCATGTAGAATGAAGGCAGTGGTAAATGTGGTCATGTGACAGTGAGAAATGGCCACAGGTGATCTGGTATCATATGTCACCTATTTCCATTGTTGTAGAGCTGTTTAGTCAATAGTTAGAGACACAAAAGCAGCATGTAAAGCGTCACGCACACAATCACAAAATAAATAATCATTTATTCGCCCTCATGTTGATCCAACCCTTTATTCTTTCATTTGCAGAACATTTTAACTATAATGTTCACACTGCTCTTTTTCTTTTTTTCTTTTTTTAACCACTGTATGACCAGGGTAGTCCATTCCCTAATGAATGACTCTTATGAGCCAGTTCTTTTAAGTGAATAAAAAACAAGCAGCATGATCATTGTGTAAGCTTTTAAGCTGGTTCTTTTTTTGTGTGTGAATCAAAAGCATGACCAATGTAGTCCTTACAAACAAGCAGCTTATATGAGTAACTCTAGTGATTACAAGTCATAAAGTGCAGCAAGTGTAGTCCATTTCCTGTAGTGACTTTAGTGAATGAAAACACAACCAGTGTAGTCTAACCAATTCCCAATGACTCGGTTGAGTCGGTTCTTTTTATTGAATCAAAAACATACAGTGTGATCAGCGAAGGACTGACCGAACGAAAGACTTATAGGAACCGGTTCTTTTTAGCGAATCCAAAACATATGCACTGCGTCCGAATATAGGGCTATACCTTCATGTAATAGTAAGTAAGTTTCAAACCAAATGCAGTACGTACTATATAGGCTAGTATGAGATTTCAGACGCAGTAACGGTGCGACCCGTGAAGCTCGACTCAGGAACGAACGAACGACTCTTAGGAAACGGTTCTTTTTTTAGTGAATCAAAAACAAATTACGATCCATTTTGCCAGTAGAATTTTATAAAAACAAAATGAATGAATAAATGGAATAATTAATTAAATGTTGTTAACACGTGTGCTTAGTTGTTTAATTGTTTATTATTTTTATTTGTATAATTGTTTGCTGATTTTTAATTGTTTTGTCTCAATTATTAGATTGCTTTTATTACTTTTATGGTGCTTTTTATCCTTGTTCGACCATGGTCAATATATCATGGAAGCTTGATTCCGCCATTGAATAAAAAATAAAAATGTAATTGTGACTTTTTATCTCACAATTCTGACTTTTCATTTGCGCAGAATCGCTTGATATAAACTTTTGTGAGTTATAAAGTCATAATTACGTGAAATTCTGACATTTTTCTTGCAATTCTGTCTTTTTTTCTCACAATTATGGCTTTTTTCTTGCAATTTTGACGTTTTCCCTCGCATTTGTAAAATTCTGACTTCTTTTCTCTGAATTTCAAGATAAAAAAACTTTTTTTATTTTATTCTGTGGCGGAAACAAGCTTCCATACTGGCTATATGCTTTCATAAAAGAGCAGTATCAGCAAAATGTCACCTTATTTCTTTACAAATAAAAGCCCTAGAGGTTTGGAATGACGTGATGGTGAGTAAACGATGACAGAAGTTTTTCCCTACGCCCTTTGTGTCTGGGGCAACAGTTGTTACACTGTGAAAGGGAAGACTGAGGTGGGGGTCAGTAGCATATGTTTCCTTTTATATGCCACATAATGCCAGTCTGGCATCTTCTTTTTGACATGAACTTCAAGTGACACGAGCATTTGTCTCTGGTAAACAACTATAAATGGTTTTGACGGCTTTTCTTGAGTGATTTATGGTACCTGCCTTCAGTCACTTATAGCGCACACCTGCATTTGCTTCTCATCGCGTCAATGCCGAAATATCAATGCTTCTACGATCATAATCCCAAAACGGAGATAGTCTTTACTTTTAAAAGTCTATGATATTTCAGATCTGGGTAATTAAGTATCTTGGGCGAATCAAATGGTGTCAGAATTGACAGACATGCCAACTGGTGTCCCGAGTGCGAACGGCAATGAGAAATACCGGAGATTTTGCGGGATTTCAGAGCGAGTGTAAACGGCGGGAAGCGTGTCGAGGTGTGAACGGGTTCCAGACAGTCATAAGTGCAACACGACAGGCATGCAGTGGTCTAGAGGTATTCAGTGTCCCAGATATAGTAATGATGACAATAGGGATTGTAATTGAATACTCTTTCGGTGATAAAGCAAGTGACAATGACTCTGTCCGACTCTGTTTCACAGTGTTCGGTTCATTTTGGAGGGGTGTGAAGCTCTGAAGCTTTTCTTCAAATTCAAAGGTTGATCCCTTTTAAGGAGGACTCTTCGGGACAGAAGCATACCTCCCTCTAGTGGTTAATAGCAATGCAGCTTTTCTGTTTGCACATCCAATAATCCATTCCAACAGCTTTTGGGATTTCGATTAGGAATTTGTTAAAGTTTGTATCACTGTTGTTCTGCAATTTATTTTGTCCTTTCATTGCTAAAATGGAAAAATTTTCTGTTCATTTTCTTGTTATCCAGATTATTTGGGGAGCCCCAAGATTAGCCCATGTGAACCATTTTGTATTTTGCATAATATTGAATAAAACCTGTTATATAGCCTACCTTGTATGTAGTGTTGCCTATATCTTATCTAAAATGTGCTTTACGACACATTTAGCCGATTTTCAAAACATTTTAATCCGTATTTTAACAGGGAACTCTGGCTTACGTTCTGGCAAAGGTTCTCTCAAAGTTATGAACAAACGTTCAAAGTAAATCGGTCTTTAATAAGGTTATTAAAACAAAAATGTTATTTACAGGACGAAACATTTTGGTTGGATGTTAGTGTAATCTTTTTTGAAGGGGTCATCGGATGTCCACACTTTCCACAAGTTGGTATGATTCTTTAGGGTCTTCATGTAAAGTTTGTAACATACTTAGGTTAAAATTCCTTAATGGTTGTGTAAAACAACACCCTTTTTACCTCCTCAAAAACAGCTCTGTTCACAGCGACCCGTTTCGGTGCATGTCTCTTTAAATGATAATGAGCAACAGCTGACCCCACCCCTCTCTTCAATGGGGCGTGTCACAGAAGACACATAAAGTGCTGCCTTGGCGGACAGTATACAAATGGCTGAGGGCGGAAATATGCTAATACAGGAAATATGCTAATACGGGGCGGTCTGTCAGCGGCCGTGGGCGGAGCATGAGCAATACGACATCATATTGCTCAGAACATCCAAACGGCCTGATTATTGAGAGTGTTTAGGCTTTTTGAGGATAAAAAAAGGAGTGAATGGATTTTTTTTTCATTGTATGGTGGTTGTGTCCACACACTGCAAAGACACATTTATATGCAAACACCATAAAAGTGAATTTTGCATCCGATGACCGCTTTAAAAGCTACTTTTCCACCACATGATTCACAGAACATTTTAAAATTCTCATATAATGCTTGCAAAATGATGAAATAGAGAGACAATTTCTCTAACGTTAAATATAAAAAAAAACTGAATGCTTCGAACGTTCTGAAAACATTCAAAAATAATGTTTTTAAAATGGGGAAGTTAGCAAAGCCTTCTATATTTTTGTTAATTGGGTTTTTCTTTAACATATATAATTAGTGATGTCAAATTGATTAATCAAGATTAATCGCATTTAAGATATTATATATATATATACAATAATATATATGCACAAATATAACTATAAATGTAAACACAAACTTGTATGTTAGATGCGATTAATCGATTTGACATCACTAATAAATATCCTTATCCTTAATTGATTTTGATATTGTGTACTGTTGACTATTGATTTTTTTCTATTCCACTGGAAATGTATTTTAAAAAAATGTTTTAAGCATAAACTTCACCAAAAAAAATTTGTCGATAAATCTTATAAACGTATCCCTAATTCTAAGTCTTACTATCCTAAACAATTTTGCCCTTCCAATAAATGTGACCTGGTGAGTGCTTAGATATTTTTTTATGAAAAATAAGACAAATATTAGCCTAAATCATATTGGTCATACTGACATTGGCCAAAATGTTCAGAATTGCAGTGAAATGTTTTCTCTTATTAGCATGTTATTGTTATGATCTCGCTGGAGTGTGATCATCAGCTTGTTGATGCCTCAAAAATGGTGATTTGAAAGTGATGCTCACACACCTCTCAACCCAAATCACATCATCCCTCAAAACAGCGAAGGTCAGACTGTAAATTAAATCCAATCCCCATGTTCATCGCTCTGACCTCATTGAGCCCTGTTACATAACACCAGTTTTTCCATCAGAGAGGACCTTCATTATCACGCAAGCAGGTGTTGATTATCCCCTGTAAAACCAGTCTTAACAGTCCTTACAGTGAAGAGGCATCTGCCGCGCAGTGACATTACAGGACTGTAGCGCTGGCATATGTTCTCATCTGTCGTGTGGCGCTGCCTTCTGCTGAGTACACACTCACTGAAACGTCAACATTTCTGGAGTTTGGTCTGACGTAAAGGAACGTGTCGGGTAGTAAGTGGGACATTCTGTCAGTTAGGCAAAGATTATTTGATTCATTCCTTGATTCAAACAAACGAAAATCACATGTAATGCACTTATGGATTGGTCACCCAAAAATGAAAATGTTGTCATAATTTACTCACCCTCAAGTTAGTCCAAACCTGTATGCGTTTATTTCTTCTGCTGGACACAAAAGAATATATTTTGAAGAATTTGAGAAACCAAAAAGTCGATGGACCCCATTGACTTCAATAGTATTTTTTTTTCCTCCAAACTATGGAAGTCAGTGGGGTCCAATCGACTTTTTGGTTACCCATATTCTTCAAAATATCTTCTTTTGTGTTCAGCAGAAGAAATAAACTCATACAAGTTTGGAACAACTTTGGGTCAACTGTTTGGTTACCCATATTCTTCAGCAGAAGAAAGAAATAAGGATATATGCTCACAAATAGATAATTTCAACTGGAGAAACAAACCTCATAAAATTAAGAAAAAGTGTCCTTGTTAATAAATTATGTGATGGTGGGTTAAATGTTCTTAATTTTACTATTTTAAAACAAATTAATTGGCTTAAAAAACATTTGGCAAGCCAGACAGCAACATAGTGTCGGCCCAGATCCGGGCCACATCTGGTACATGTGGATCCAACACTGTGTTGCTGTCTGGAAAAGTGGTAATTTATTTTCCTACGATTTAGTTGGACTTTCACTAAATGTTACTTAAACTTTTAAATGTTACACCTCGTTTCAAAAGCTTTGGAGAACATTCCAAAGTAGCATTCAATGTTTGCAAAATGATCAAGTGGAAAGTTCTCTTAACGTTTGCATAACCAAGAAAAACAGTTTTCAAATAACTGTACGCTTCAACGTTCGGAGAACAATAACATAAAATAACGTTTTCATAACGTCATGGAAATGTAAAAACACGTTCTTATAACATATATATTTTTTAGGGTTTCTTGTGAATAATTGTCTCATAAGGTTACCCTGTCAATTATTATTATGTTTTATCGTATTGGAAAACGTAAGGAAAACTTCATAATCAAGCAATTCTTATACTATAGTCTCATGTTCGTTAACCAAGCTATTTCTATTTGTTTTATATGTGGGCGTAATCGCTGGAAAACATGATCTTAACCAGTAAAGTAAACATATCCGACTATCTTTTAATCAAGACAAAATGTGTTTTACTTAGCCGTAACCACTGCAAAACAAACAAACAAACAAACAAACAAACAAACAAACAAACATTTTCTTAACCAGTAAAGTAAACATATCCAACTACCTTTTAATCAAGACAAAATGTGTTTTACAGGCGTAACCACTGCAAAACAAACAAACAAACAAACAAACAAACAAACAAACAAACAAACAAACAAACATTTTCTTAACCAGTAAAGTAAACATATCCAACTACCTTTTAATCAAAACAAAGTGTGTTTTACTTAGCTGTATCCAGTGCAAAACAAACAAACAAACAAACAAACAAACATGTTCTTAACCAGTAAAGTAAACATATCCGACTATCTTTTAATCAAGACAAAATGTGTTTTACTTAGCCGTAACCACTGCAAAACAAACAAACAAACAAACAAACAAACATTTTCTTAACCAGTAAAGTAAACATATCCAACTACCTTTTAATCAAGACAAAATGTGTTTTACAGGCGTAACCACTGCAAAACAAACAAACAAACAAACAAACAAACAAACAAACAAACAAACAAACAAACATTTTCTTAACCAGTAAAGTAAACATATCCAACTACCTTTTAATCAAAACAAAGTGTGTTTTACTTAGCTGTATCCAGTGCAAAACAAACAAACAAACAAACAAACAAACATGTTCTTAACCAGTAAAGTAAACATATCCAACTACCTTTTAATCAAGACAAAATGTGTTTTACTTAGCCGTAACCACTGCAAAACAAACAAACAAACAAACAAACAAACAAACATGTTCTTAACCAGTAAAGTAAACATATCCAACTATATTTTCATCAAGACAAAATGTGTTTTACTTATCCGTAACCACTGCAAAACAAACAAACAAACAAACAAACAAACAAACATTTTCTTAACCAGTAAAGTAAACATATCCAACTACCTTTTAATCAAGACAAAGTGTGTTTTACTTAGCCGTAACCACTGCAAAACAAACAAACAAACAAACAAACAAACATGTTCTTAACCAGTAAAGTAAACATATCCAACTATCTTTTAATCAAGACAAAATGTGTTTTACTTAGCCGTAACCACTGCAAAACAAACAAACAAACAAACAAACAAACAAACAAACAAACAAACAAACAAACAAACATTTTCTTAACCAGTAAAGTAAACATATCCAACTACCTTATAATCAAGACAAAATGTGTTTTACAGGCGTAACCACTGCAAAACAAACAAACAAACAAACAAACAAACAAACAAACATTTTCTTAACCAGTAAAGTAAACATATCCAACTACCTTTTAATTAAGACAAAGTGTGTTTTACTTAGCTGTATCCAGTGCAAAACAAACAAACAAACAAACAAAGAAACAAAGAAACATTTTCTTAACCAGTAAAGTAAACATATCCAACTGCCTTTTAATCAAGACAAAATGTGTTTTACAGGCGTAACCACTGCAAAACAAACAAACAAATGAACAAACAAACAAACAAACATTTTCTTAACCAGTAAACATATCCAACTACCTTTTAATCAAGACAAAATGTGTTTTACTTAGCCGTAACCACTGCAAAACAAACAAACAAACAAACAAACAAACAAACAAACATGTTCTTAACCAGTAAAGTAAACATATCCAACTATCTTTTAATCCAGACAAAATGTGTTTTACTTAGCCGTAACCACTGCAAAACAAACAAACAAACAAACAAACAAACAAACAAACAAACAAACATCTTCTTAACCAGTAAAGTAAACATATCCAACTACCTTATAATCAAGACAAAATGTGTTTTACAGGCGTAACCACTGCAAAACAAACAAACAAACAAACAAACAAACAAACATTTTCTTAACCAGTAAAGTAAACATATCCAACTACCTTTTAATTAAGACAAAGTGTGTTTTACTTAGCTGTATCCAGTGCAAAACAAACAAACAAACAAACAAACAAACAAACAAACATTTTCTTAACCAGTAAACATATCCAACTACCTTTTAATCAAGACAAAATGTGTTTTACTTAGCTGTAACCAAAACAAACAAACAAACAAACAAACAAACAAACAAACAAACATGTTCTTAACCAGTAAAGTAAACATATCCAACTATCTTTTAATCCAGACAAAATGTGTTTTACTTAGCCGTAACCACTGCAAAACAAACAAACAAACAAACAAACAAACAAACAAACAAACAAACAAACATCTTCTTAACCAGTAAAGTAAACATATCCAACTACCTTATAATCAAGACAAAATGTGTTTTACAGGCGTAACCACTGCAAAACAAACAAACAAACAAACAAACAAACAAACATTTTCTTAACCAGTAAAGTAAACATATCCAACTACCTTTTAATTAAGACAAAGTGTGTTTTACTTAGCTGTATCCAGTGCAAAACAAACAAACAAACAAACAAACAAACAAACAAACATTTTCTTAACCAGTAAACATATCCAACTACCTTTTAATCAAGACAAAATGTGTTTTACTTAGCTGTAACCAAAACAAACAAACAAACAAACAAACAAACAAACAAACATGTTCTTAACCAGTAAAGTAAACATATCCAACTATCTTTTAATCAAGACAAAATGTGTTTTACTTATCCGTAACCACTGCAAAACAAACAAACAAACAAACAAACAAACATTTTCTTAACCAGTAAAGTAAACATATCCAACTACCTTTTAATCAAGACAAAATGTGTTTTACAGTCGTAACCACTGAAAAACAAACAAACAAACAAACAAACATTTTCTTAACCAGTAAACATATCCAACTACCTTTTAATCAAGACAAAATGTGTTTTACTTAGCCGTAACCACTGCAAAACAAACAAACAAACAAACAAACAAACAAACATGTTCTTAACCAGTAAAGTAAACATATCCAACTATCTTTTAATCCAGAGAAAATGTGTTTTACTTAGCCGTAACCACTGCAAAACAAACAAACAAACATTTTCTTAACCAGTAAAGTAAACATATCTAACTACCTTATAATCAAGACAAAATGTGTTTTACAGGCGTAACCACTGCAAAACAAACAAACAAACAAACAAACAAACAAACATTTTCTTAACCAGTAAACATATCCAACTACCTTTTAATCAAGACAAAATGTGTTTTACTTAGCTGTAACCAAAACAAACAAACAAACAAACAAACATGTTCTTAACCAGTAAAGTAAACATATCCAACTATCTTTTAATCAAGACAAAATGTGTTTTACTTATCCGTAACCACTGCAAAACAAACAAACAAACAAACAAACATTTTCTTAACCAGTAAAGTAAACATATCCAACTACCTTTTAATCAAGACAAAATGTGTTTTACAGGCGTAACCACTGCAAAACAAACAAACAAACAAACAAACAAACATTTTCTTAACCAGTAAACATATCCAACTACCTTTTAATCAAGACAAAATGTGTTTTACTTAGCCGTAACCACTGCAAAACAAACAAACAAACAAACAAACAAACAAACAAACAAACAAACATGTTCTTAACCAGTAAAGTAAACATATCCAACTATCTTTTAATCCAGAGAAAATGTGTTTTACTTAGCCGTAACCACTGCAAAACAAACAAACAAACATTTTCTTAACCAGTAAAGTAAACATATCCAACTACCTTATAATCAAGACAAAATGTGTTTTACAGGCGTAACCACTGCAAAACAAACAAACAAACAAACAAACATTTTCTTAACCAGTAAACATATCCAACTACCTTTTAATCAAGACAAAATGTGTTTTACTTAGCTGTAACCAAAACAAACAAACAAACAAACAAACAAACAAACAAACAAACAAACAAACAAACAAACATTTTCTTAACCAGTAAACATATCCAACATATTCTTTTAACTAAAAAAAATAGCTACTTGAAACACCATCACATAAGAGTAAAACAATTTAGAGCTGTGGTTCTGACACAATATTGATACACACCCAGAGTATTTTTCCTCCGTCATTGAAAATAGTTATTTAGAAAGAAGCCAAAAACAAGTAACGCAGCAGTGTTTTCCATTCTTGAAAGAATAAAATGAATCAACCACTCACCTATAAAACATACCCGGTGGTCATTTTTTAGCCGATCAGACAACTTTTGAGGCTCTTTCTTCTTCAATGTGGTGAATTTACAGTGGGCAGCACATATATGGGAAGCAGATCTGTGACAGCTTCTAAAAGATATAGGAAGACAAAAGCAAAGAAAGTGACCACAAAGCGACAGGACCGTAAATATCTATTAAATCGCTGGAGGAAGTGGAGAGCTTTGAGAGCTTGAGGTACTGTAAATATTTACCATGTTTGCGCCAAAGTGTCAAGGTTGTAAAAAACTGCCGTACAGTTTGCGCGTGCAATATTGCTTATACAACATTTATAAAGTCAAGAAGTTAATTAACGTGTAATTTAGACACATGGATTTGTCTATTTTAGCTCCAAACTAAACCAAAACAGAATCACCCGTTGCCTCACCACAGGTATAAAAGAATCAGAAGAATGATTCAGTGACTCTGAATCATTCAGTGTTAATCAGACTCAAGAATGATTCAGTGTTATGTCATGATGTCGTAACGACATCATGACATAACATTAAAAGCAGCAAAAAAAAGTTTTTCTTGATTAAGCATTAATCCAGCAACTTTTATTGAGGTTTATTCTTAACGCAATCAAATCTATTGGACAATTGAGCAAAAGGTATGATAAAAATATGATAAAAAGTCGTGTTTTGCAGTGTGTCTGAGGTAAGCATCGTATGTGCTCATATGAAATTAAATGTTCGTTTAATGTCAAGCATGTTGTTGTTGTTGTTGTGTGTGTGTGTGTGTGTGTGGTTCTTAATAGCAGTTTTTCATTAAACAGCTGTTTATATCTTCAGGTCCACCTTGTTGCTTAGGTGTCTATGTGAGATACTCATAATGAGAGTGACCTTTGCTTCAAATGCATTATTATTCGGTGTAATTGCAATTTGTGTCAAGTTGCTATTAATTAGAGGTCTCAAAAGTTAAAATAATCTAGCATCGAGTCAGTTTGTGTTCATTACGGGTCCACACGCAGCGAAGCATGCATATACAGTATATGTGAATCATAGGCCTGTAACACTAAAACTGTGTGGAATAGAGTCGAAACGCTTCTGCCCTGGATCTTCTGGTCACATTGTTTGGATTGTCACCTATTTTCTGATAATGTTCAGGGCAGAAGCAATTTGAAATGTGTGTAGAATTGAATCCATTTGCTAGAAATAATAACACAGCGGCACAGTGGTGTTACAACTAATTCAGCTGCTTTAGAAAGTGAGATCTAATTTAAGACGGGAGCCAGTGAGACGCTGCTGGAGGTTTTGGAAATGTGGATGGGATTCCTCTGTAATTGCTCTGGTGTCTGTGGACAGATGGAGTATCTGAAGAAAGATATGTTTGCTAAGAGTGACAAAAGACTGTAAAGGAAAGGGTGTGTGGAAAGCCCTTAAAAGGAGACGGTTTGGGCGTGTTTTATACGAATCTAACTTTGGATATGTGTCGCTCATTTAGAATAGGCAACCCCAAATTAATTTAAGTTGCTGCGCAATATAAATTCCCCCTATCAATTTTGTTATAGATCATCAGTGTTGCCCAATACGGTTCCTGGAGATCCAAATACAACTAAACCGGCTCTTCAGGGGCCCTTGATAAAAAGTCAGGTGTGTTGGAGCAGGGTTGAATCTGAACACTGCAGGAGGATCTCCAGAAACAGGATTAGACACCCCTATTATTGACCTTTGGGTACGTTTACACAACAACGGTGTACTAAAAACTGAAACGTTTTACCTTTGCGTTTCACTCCGCCCAAGTAGCAGTGCTTCGCCTTCTGAGAATATAGTTCCCAGTATGTCTACCGTTAAAAGATGGCTGTGTCTCATATGACCTTGTTATTTGTACACACTGTGACTATAAAAAACACAACATATTCTGTAAATAGGAAAATGTACGTTATTTTGTCACTTATTGGGAGCATGTATGCTAGCTGTAGCCATATACTTCCAGTCTTTGTGCTAAGCTAGGCTAGCGGATTGGTTCAAAAACTATCTTACAGAACGAACACAATGTGTTTCTTTCTATAGATGGCCTTAAATCAGACTTTTTAGAGATTTCCAAGGGTGTTCCTCAAGGTTCGATTTTAGCTCCTATTTTATTTTCTATATTCATAAATAATATTGGAAAGGATGTGCAAACTGCTAAACTACACGCAGATGATACAGTGATATATTCAGTTGCCCCTTCACTGAACCAAGCTATAAATCACCTTCAGTTAGCCTTTCAACAGTTACAATTTTCACTACATGGCCTCAAGTTAGTGCTAAATACTAAGAAAACCAAATCTATGACGTTTTCAAGGGCTCGTTCCCAATCCCAAGATAATATACAGTAACTATTAACACACTAAAGGGGGACTTAATTGAAAATGTCTCATCATATAAGTATTTAGGTTTTTTTCTGGACAACAAACTTTCTTTTAAAGTTCATGTTGAAAAGCTTGTAAAAAAGCTGAAACTAAGGCTGGGGTTTTACTTTAGGAATAAGGCTTGTTTTAATCTGTTAGCTAGAAAAAAACTTGTGCAGGCTACCTTTTTGAGTGTTTTGGACTATGGTGATGTTGTCTACATGCATACTCCCTCTAGTACTCTCCACCTTTTAGATTCGGTGTATCATAGTGCTCTACGTTTTTTAACCAACTCTGGTTCCCGTACTCATCATTGTAGGCTGTATGAACTGGTGGGCTGGCCGTCACTAAGTCTACGTAGACAACTTCATTTGCATATTTTTCTATACAAGGCCATGTTGGGTAAATTGCCGTCATATCTATGTAATCTCCTGATGAAAAATTCAAGCAGTTTTCATCTCCGATCCACGAGGTGGTTTTCTTACCAGGTTCCAAGGGTTTTTACTGAGCTGGGGAAAAAAAGCCTTCTCTTACTTTGCACCATGGTCTTGGAATAACTTGCAAAATTTGCTACATCTAACTGATCTAGTCCCATTACATTAATTTAAGGCCATGTTAAAATGCCATATAACACAAAAATGTAACTGCCATATGTGACCTGTTCTTTTCTATGTGTGATGCTTGTTTGTTTGTTTGTTGACTACGTTGTATTTTGTATTTAAATTGTAACTGGTGTGCCGTCTTGGCCAGGTCTCCCTCGAAAAAGAGATTTCGGTCTCAAGGGACTTTCTGGTTAAATAAAGGTTTAAATAAAAAAATAAAAATAAAAAGCTAAAGTCACAAAAAGTCGGCGTGTTCCTTTAATCAAACTTTCATAACTCGATCTTCCAATCAAATGCATGTAAATAGCATGTAATGCCTAAAAAAATCATCTTCTACCTTTTCTTAATGCATAATACATTTTTTATATAATATTTGCTCAAACATTTATGCCTTTAATGTTAATTTATTTTTGGTTATTCAAATTATGGTTCTTACTTGCGCATTTGTGATTTAAGCAGATTTTTTTCAGAAGTTCTTCTTTGTGTATAAATACAAAAAATCCACGTATCAGTGAATGACACATTGTCTAACACTGAACAAACATGCACCACCGAAGAATTCTTTCTTTCTTTCTTTCTTTCTTTCTTTCTTTCTTTCTTTCTTTCTTTCTTTCTTTCTTTCTTTCTTTCTTTCTTTCTTTCTTACTTTCTTACTTGCTTGTTTTTTTTCATTGCTTCATTCCTTCCTTCTTTGTTACCTTCCTTCATTCCTTGCTTTCTTCATTGCTTCCTTCTTTTCTTCCTTCCTTCTTTGCTTACTTGCTTGCTTCCTTGGCTGCGTTTCAGTCCAAAATTGTCATGCCCTTCACTTGCTAACTTCCCTCCGTCTCGTTCACTTGGATGTACGTCATTGCTTACGTTGCATGAGTGCCCACTACTGGAGGAACCTTTGCAATAGAATTAGAATCCACTATGGGGTTTATTTATCTTTTTTTTTTTTTTCTTACGAAATTGTTTAATGCAGCATTCTATATGTATATAGGTGTGTTTGAGTTGTTTACATTTTTTTTTTAAATAATTAATATATCATAGAGTTGTTTGTGATGGGGTAAATTAAACACAATATGCATTGATGTCACAATCGTGTTGCATTGTGGGATATGGAGCTGCCTGAAGTGTATATGAAGTAGACTCGCTCCCTCGGTCAAAATCGAGGGGTTGAGGGTCTGTCCATATAAACTTCCCTCGTCCACTTCACGAAGTGGAACGCACTTCAAAATGGCGGCCGGGATTCGCCTGAGGGGAAGTGCTTAGGGAAGTTTGCAAGTGTGTGTCTAAAAGTGGACTAGAACACAGCCCTTCTTTGTTTCCTTCCTTCTTTGCTTCCTTCCTACTTTGCTTCCTTCCTTCATTCCTTCCTTCCCTCTTTGCTTCCTTCCCTCTTTGCTTCATTCCTTCCTTCCTTCTTTGCTTCCTACCTTCCTTCCTTCCTACTTTGCTTCCTTCCTTCTTTGCTTCCTTCCTTCTTTGCTCCCTTCGTTCTTTGTTTCCTTCCTTCTTTGCTTCCTTCCTTCATTCCTTCCTTCCTACTTTGCTTCCTTCCTTCATTCTTTCCTTCCTTCTTTGCTTCCTACCTTCCTTCCTTCCTACTTTGCTTCCTTCCTACTTTGCTTCCTTCCTTCTCTGCTTCCTTCCTTCTCTGCTTCCTTCCTTCTTTGTTTCCCCTCTTCTTTGCTTCCTTCCTTCTCTGCTTCCTTCCTTCTCTGCTTCCTTCCTTCTTTGTTTCCTTCCTTCTTTGCTTCCTTCCTTCTCTGCTTCCTTACTTCTCTGCTTCCTTCCTTCTTTGCTTCCTTCCTTCTTTGCTTCCTTCCTACTTTGCTTCCTTCCTACTTTGCTTCCTTCCTTCTCTGCTTCCTTCCTTCTCTGCTTCCTTCCTTCTTTGTTTCCTTCCTTCTTTGCTTCCTTCCTTCTCTGCTTCCTTCCTACTTTGCTTCCTTCCTACTTTGCTTCCTTCCTTCTCTGCTTCCTTCCTTCTCTGCTTCCTTCCTTCTTTGTTTCCTTCCTTCTTTGCTTCCTTCCTACTTTGCTTCCTTCCTACTTTGCTTCCTTCCTTCTCTGCTTCCTTCCTTCTCTGCTTCCTTCCTTCTTTGTTTCCTTCCTTCTTTGCTTCCTTCCTTCTTTGTTTCCTTCCTTCTCTGCTTCCTTCCTTCTCTGCTTCCTTCCTTCTTTGTTTCCTTCCTTCTTTGCTTCCTTCCTTCTTTGTTTCCTTCCTTCTTTGCTTCCTTCCTTCATTCCTTCCTTCCTACTTTGCTTCCTTCCTTCTCTGCTTCCTTCCTTCTTTGCTTCCTTCCTTCTTTGCTTCCTTCCTTCCTTCCTTCCTTCCTTCTTTGTTTCCTTCCTTCTTTGCTTCCTTCCCTCTTTGCTTCCTTCCTTCTTTGCTTCCTTCCTTCTTTGCTTCCTTCCTTCATTCCTTCCTTCCTTCTTTGGTTCCTTCCTTCATTCCTTCCTTCCTTCGTTGTTTCCTTCCTTCTTTGTTTCCTTCCTTCTTTGCTTCCTTCCTTCATTCCTTCCTTCCTTCTTTGTTTCCTTTCTTTTTTGTTTCCTTCCTTCTTTGCTTCCTTCCTACTTTGCTTCCTTCCTTCATTCCTTCCTTCCTTCTTTGTTTCCTTCCTTCTTTGCTTCCTTCCTTCTTTGTTTCCTTCCTTCTTTCCTTCCTTCCTTCATTCCTTCCTTCCTACTTTGCTTCCTTCCTTCTCTGCTTCCTTCCTTCATTCCTTCCTTCCTTCTTTGTTTCCTTCCTTCTTTGCTTCTTTCCCTCTTTGCTTCATTCCATCCTTCCTTCTTTGTTTCCTTCCTTCTTTGCTTCTTTCCCTCTTTGCTTCATTCCATCCTTCCTTCCTTCCTTCCTTCCTTCTTTGCTTCCTTCCTTCTTTGCTTCCTATCTTCCTTCCTTCCTTCCTTCCTTCCTTCTTTGCTTCCTTCCTTCATTCCTTCCTTCCTTCCTTCTTTGCTTCCTTCTTTCATTCCTTCATTCCTTCCAGGGGAGAGCCTGTAGTTAATTCTTGTATTCTGGCCTTGTTGTTGTGCTGATTTCATGGGGCTTTTAAAAAAAAAGAAACGTAAAATATTCTATATAATATGATTCACAATGAAAAGTGCAAGATCAGCACGCTGTTGCTATGGTTGCGTCCTTTGTGACTTCTGTCCGCTAGCATTTACTTGCTGACAAATGAAAATATGCACTCTGACTAATTTGTAATCTTATTGTTATAATGAAATGTTTGAAACCCCCTAGAAAATGATATATTGCTTACATGCATGTGACTCACATCCCACCCTTTTGTTTTGATGAAATTTTAGAGGATCAAAACCCCTCATAATACATTAGGCACATCGGTTATACATTGTATACTTAGAACGCTTTTAGAATAAAGTTTAGCCTTCTCAGTGTTGGAAACAAGAATTCTGCCAAATGTAACTACAGCTCTGTAATTTGAAGGGACGGGTATATTGACGAGAAGAGGGTCCAGTTGGGGCGGATCAAGATTTAAGAGCCGATTTCACTTTCTCTCACTCAAACAAACTGTCAGCTCTTTTTGTGATACCATGAGAGCGTCATATCAATAGGAGGCCATTATAGCTCTGTGAGCTTTTTGTGATCTGCCTAAGGGTTTCTGCTTACTTTCATCAGCCGAAGGATGTATTAGGCGACACAAAATCAATAGTGCGTTGTTCAAACACTCTCCCACCTGTTATAAATGCAGACCATGGTTGAAATGAGTATATTGATTTATGCTGCTTGTTTTCCGTTGAAGTTTGACTGGCGTGTTGCTCATTATGTTTGCACAAGGATCTTAATCCCAAGATTTCGTGGCAGATGTGACAGTTGCATTAATTCTGTCTGTGGTGATTTGTGGTGAAAGAGAAAGCACTTGATAACCATCTATCAATTATAAACGAACTTTCGCGAAACGGAGCGGGTACCAGCTCATCCACACTGCTGTAAACAAGAAGCCACAAGCCATTTTAGCCAGTGAAGAACACAAGAGCACTGATTTAGATGCAGAATGTCCCAAAACAGTATCTGGACAATTAAAAATGCGTGAATGCCACTGCATTAGATAAATGGTCAAAACAAAAGGTATTTTGTTAAAGAATGAGAGCAGTTTTTGGACGGAATTTGGACACAAAAAATGCTGAGATGTAAGTAACTACATGTCCAGGAGAGGGCGCTTTTATCACACCTGATAGGGCTCAGGCTATTGACAACACACTGATTCTTGGTCTAGGGCTAAACATAGCAGCAAGATGTAGTCATTTCTAAAAATATAAGCTATATCTCTAAGTTGTTGCATAAGGAGGCATGTTCTATGGCCATCAGAAAGACGATATTTTAGATTTTGACCTTTACTGTGCAAAATATAGGCACATAAGGTTATTCTGTGCAAATACATCGTGTGTATATTTAATTTAATTTCAGTTATTGCATCATTAAAGTCAGCCTTTCATCTTCTAACTTTAAAGATGAATGGAAACACAAAACTTTTTTTATTAATCATAGAATGATGTACGTAACTGTTGTATACCTTCCCTTTGAAGTCACATATATAGCTTCACAAGGTGCGCTTTGATGTGTTTAAGCAATCCAGTGCTGGATTAATTACAGAGTCAAGGTTTTTCTTGATAAAGCGGCCTTTGAGTGTTCAAACAGGAACACACACATTCATCTACAGTATGAACTACACTCTTCCTTCAGACAATTCTGAATTACTGTCCAGTTTGAAGTTAAATAATGCATTTTTAATGAAGGAATTCTTGAACTAGCAGAAATCTTACCCAGGATGAACTTTGCAGAGCCTGGATTTAGTACACTTATCCTTTCTGCATTTTTTTTTTGTGTGTGTGAGCTTTTCAGGGTTGGTAACACTGATCTGAGATCTGAGATCTGAATTCCTCATTATAGTTTAGATAGTTTAGAGTATAGTTTAGTTTAGATATGATTTGCCTGGCTTGCCCAGGCCTGCCCTGTGGTACATACATTCAGTACAGGATCCAGACAGAAGGCCAGATACCATTTTATACACATTCTACTGTATCTTTGCTGCCAGAATGTGAATTATTGGGGATTTTTGGGGGGCTATGGTACGTTTTTAACATGTACTGTACATTTCAGCACAGTGCTACTTAAAATGTTTAAGTTAGTTTGTGTTAAGTCAGAACGTTGAACAGATTCTCATTAGAAATCTGAAATTGTGTTTGTTTGAGGCGACAAAAGCAGTAGTACAGTAGTGTTCTTAGTATCAGACATACTGTACATCAAATTTACATTTCACAATAATGCAAAAACCTTAATTTTGTGTTTAAAAGCTTTCGGATCGCTAACTGTTAGCTAACTGTGAGCTGCGTACTAAGGTGGCATTCCTAGATTTAAAAAAAAAGCTTTTGACACTATTGATCACAGTTTATTATTGACGAAACTGGAGAGATATGGTTCTAGAGGAAAAGCCTTCTCTTGGTTAAGAAGTTATCTTGATGATAGATCTCAATTTTTACAAATAAATAATGTTAAATCGGATCTAAATAAAGTCACTTTGTTCCACAAGGTTCGGGGCTAGGCCCCATTTTTTTGCTACCGTCCAAGCATTGCTATTTACTTCAGGCCCTGCAAATGTACTGTAGCTCAAGTAGTCATTTACCAGATGTAGTAGTAATTTCTTGAATCTTAATTTTACAATCATCTTTTTTCCCATCTTTTGCTGAGGACTACCGTCCCATAGTTCTCAATGGAATGGCAAATGGAGTTGACATGCTATGAATATTTTGTCCTGCAGCATCTCAGGGATGATGTTTAGTCCCAAACATCATCATATTGAACTGTGAAGTGCCAGCTGTCACAAGCCATTAGAGCACTACCGGTAGGAAGAAAGGGCTTCTACAGGCATATGTGCATTCTGCACTTGGGAATACTGGGACCTTTTTTCCTCCTAATATTTGAAGCTTTGATATCATTGAACGCTCCTTGGCAAAATCCTCTGAACTGAGGTTAGAACATTTGGGAAGTGGTAGCGCAGGAGACTAGTCGGATAACATAAATGTCAGCAAGCCGGCATAATGTGTGTTAACTGTCCCCAAAGTGGTCCTAGGAGCAATCTTAAAATGGAAAGAACAGCGGTTCTTGGGAATAGGACCAGTAGTTCATTAAATAGTACCTGCATGTCATCCTAGTCCATTATATGGCCAGCTAGTCCACCAAAACCCCATATCTGAAGACTCATAGGCCTCTTTACACCTGGTATTAATACCCACCTTGGGTGATCCGATCACAAGCGCTCAGCCAAGACAGATTGCTGTTTAGAGCTGGTATTAACATGAGTCCTGAATGTGTCTCCAGTGCCCACTTGCAAAAGGGTAGGACAAGGTCCCTTTAAGGCTAGTCAGTTCACTTGGCGGCCATCTTGGAAATGACTTCAGGCAGCTATTTGCTATGTAGGTGAAACAGTTCCCAGAATGGTGGGAAAGACTGAAATCTCTATTTGTCAAAATTGTTTTAACAATGCTAGCCATTCAATCAGACAACAAGGATTTCAAGCTTTATTTTGATGGTCCCTTTTGAACGTTCTGTTGACTATAAGTAACTTTGCAACTACATGTTCACTAACTGTCATTAGAGTATTAGTAGCCTGTCTGGTTAATATCTGTTAAGTCTTTATTGTGATGGTCCTCAACAGACATTCTACTGACTTATAAGTAACATTGCAACTACATTTCAACTTATTCTAACCCCAACCCTACCAGTCTACTAATACTGTACTAACACTCCAATGAGAGTTAGTAGACATGTATGTGCAACGTTCCTTATAGTCAACAGAATGTGTTAAAGGGACCATCATAATAAAGTGAAATCTAATTTTAGCTAAAATGACGCTAAACATTATCAAGTTAATGGTCATGTGCAGTATCCAAACTCATGAGTTTATCCATTTATCCATGTTGTATTCAAACCCTTCAAGTACAAACTTCCTAGGAAGACTTGAAGGCAACTTTACCTAAAATGGCTATTTGCATACCTGGGCTGAACCATTTCGAAAATAGAACTTGAATGATAAGAACACAAAGTGTTTCCAAGATCTTTTGGAACCTGTTTACACCTGTTTCTGGCACTGAGATGGGATCATCCCAGAGGGACATTGATACCAGATGAAAACCAGTCCTTGCGTTTCTGGCATACGTCCATTGTATATTGAGGAATGTTCTGGCGTTTGGTCTCTGGCTATTCCCTCTTCTCGCTCGACTGTATTTCAAAGAGCCAAAGATATTTTGTACACCTGTTATTCCTCAGTCTACAGCATCCATTTAGTGAAACAACTCGCCGACTGTCTGGCTTTTCACTGGATTAAACACATTCTTGCGAATAAGGGGCGTTATCCCAAGCAGAAAAAATACAATTATTACATGCGGTCAGGCTTTTGTGTAACACCTGCACTTTCTAAAAGGACCAGGTAAACGAGGGAGAGCGCTTCACACCTGTGTGAAAATTTTAAAATGATGGTGTCTGCACCATTCGAATAGAATCGCAACCTGGGCCCGTTGAACAGAAACAATTGAAATGCTAGCTAAAAAGATAATATGCTTCCAAATCTGGCACTTCCAAGCGGCAACAGATTTTAAATGAAAAGTTAAACTTCAGAAACATTACAGGAGCTGCCATCTGGACACACCATAAACAGAGTTACTATAATTACTACCATGAGACATTAATGGGCCCTGCTTTTCCAACAAACCTCCCACAAGAAACTGCTCATCCTTTCCTCCTTCTGAGTTTCTTGAAATTATAACATACCCACAGTTGTATGGCCAGTTTTATGGTACACTACATCACCGGCCCACACTGTAACTCAAGTCATCAGAAGGCTCTGACGTATGTTTCTTCTTTAATTTTCGCTTCTAGTTTCTTGGTTCAGCCTCTTCACTTGGTGTTCAGAAATGTTGATCCCAAACCTCCTCAAGAGACCTCGAAAGACAGTGTCCTTACGTTGCCTCGTTTGGAAGCATGAAGCCCGTCAACTGTAGACAGAGATTGTTTCTGACAAGTGCAGGGTCCATCTGATTTGTACATGCATTAATGTATACGTTGGCGGACCGCCATACAAAAAAAAAAAAGGCAACATCAGCTGCCAGACAGGTTCTTGTGGATCTTTTGGAAAATACTTTTTGCTGATATTAGGATCAAAGAAGCTAAAATAAATAAATAAAACGGACCAAGCCAAAGAGGTCATCCAAATTTAATACGCAGTCAAGACGGAGTGCCTGAATCAGCACTGGAGAATGAGTGTGATGTATCATCTCACGGTTTCAATGAGGTCCTGGAAGGGGGTAGTGATTGGCCAGCAGCCAAACAAACTGCAGAACCCAACTGGCCACAGGTCAGGCACAATACCGGCTTGAATGAGACGTGAATCTCAACTTGGTCCCAAACAAAGCCATTTACAGGATGGATGGAATCTTGTGGGCCTGTATTATGGATAAGGGAGCTCTTTTTTAACCTCCAACTGAGATTTATCCACAACTTGTGGCGGGTTGAATTGCTCAGGCAGGAGCCTTGGTCTCTCAGGACTGATGGGTAATGTGAGCTTGTGCCAGGCCCACAGATCAGCACAAGGACAATTTTTAAGAGGCACGAGCTGTGAAGTAATGGCTACCCTTCTGCTTTTCATTTTGTTACATCTTCTTCTTCTTAGTTTTATTAAATAAGATGCTAACGTAAGCAACACTATTACTACTACCATTGTTGGGGTAACACGTTACAAGTAACGCGAGCTACGTAATCAGATTACTGTTTTCAAGTGACTAGTAAAGTAATGCACTACTTTTAAATTTACAACAAAACAAATTAGCTACTTTTTCAAATAAGTAACACAAGTCTCTTTGTTTTTCCAATTTATCGACTGACACATTTTCTGTCGTCATGTTGAGGGAAATCAGGGTAAGTGCAGAGGCGTTGTGTGGGCCGTGATGGTCATTGTAGATCTAGACTAAATGTGAACATTAATTTACTCATCTCACTTCCACAAAAACAGATCAGTGTTGATGGATAAAAAAAGTGAAATGCAAACTTATTACACAAACCTCCAATAATTAAGTGTTAAATTACACAAATATAGCCTTGTTTATGTATTTAATCTCAATTTATTAATGAATGTCTTTGCTGCTGACCTTCGATGATCCAATTTAACCATACCAACAAGCAAAAATGACACAAAATCACATAAACATAATTTCTTCTCCTGCGTCCTCTTCTTCTGTGATCCAGAAAGGCAAAACAGCTGAAAGGTTTGTTTGAGCAGCGCCCTCTACTGTACAGGCATACATTTGCATTTCCTTCAGCCTGAGGCTTATTTATCTTAATTTTGGTGCGAAAGGGCCTTTACATTTTGCTAAAGTACAATTTTTTGTTATTAAAAAACAAAACACCATCAGAATACCTTAAACTGTGTAGAAACATGCTGAAAAACAGTAGTTATAAGCCACTAGCAACCGTAAAGCAATATGCTAACAATGCCCTACTTGCAACTACTTTTAGCCACTGATTCAAATTTTCTTTGAAGAAATGAAGAATGCTAATGTTTTGTGGCAAATTTGTGGCGACAACACAGGAAGATACCTCTATAGGAAAATAGGTTTTAGGGTGATGAAATACATGATGAAAAACAGGATCATATAAATTCTCTTGACTTTTATTCTTGGGTAGGTGTTTCAGAAAGCCCATATATCAAACACAGCACCTCTGGCTAATTTATTGCCGTCAAATTTATTACCACATTCAGCTCTTTGATGAAAGACATGTCCTTTTCTTTCTCTGTAGTTCTATTCTATTCTATTCTATTCTATTCTATTCTATTCTATTCTATTCTATTCTATTCTATTCTATTCTATTCTATTCTATCATTCTGCAGGAGTCCATTCCACTTGTGTGGGGATGCTAAAAGAGATTCAGCCCTCCTACACTGTAGTCTTTTGTTTGGGCTGCTGTAAAAGTTCTGTTACTTTGTCATATCTTCTAATTATGGACTGCGGGTATTAATTGCTTTTTATCGGTAATGTCCACCCACTCCCTTATTGTGCCCGTAGGGGTGTAGGGAGCTTTACTGACTCTCACATACTGAAAGTTGGAACAGAGAGGGTAAGTAGAGCTATACATCTACTTTTAGCGAACACCATCGTTCAACGTGACCTTTTGTCATTCCTTCACTATTGTTCCTGCCTCCTTATGGGCTGTTAAAGGATAAGATGAGTTGATGGGTTATTAGCATTGTATTATGAATGAGATGGTTATTATATTCTTGAATCTCATTATTAAGCGTTAAATTCCAAGATCCGATCTCTTTTGGCACAATGGCGAATGGCATTCCGCATGCAGAAGGGTTGACCCTTTGTCTAAATCATGTAAAGTTGTGGACATTGACATCTAATTTGTTGTTATTGGCATTGTGCTTTTCATTGTTCACTGTGGCCATTAGTTCCATGTTCTTTTCCAAATGTGCTGTGCTTCTGGAAAACATTAACTCACGGCCAAGTGTCTTCTCTGGAGAGACATACTTGTGTTATTCGAAACTCTGCCAGACACAACGAGAACCAGAGCCCACACAGAACGAGATCAATAAATGATGTCCTTTGAAACTACTGCATGCATACCTCTCTTTGAATGCAGTAGACAGTCCAAATACTTCAACTGAAAGTGCTACAGTTGCCATCTCATCAGTAGACAATAACCATAATTTAGATATGATTTCCTGAACAGTAGGTCTGTTTATGGAGAGATGAGAGATATAACACACTGATATTCTTGCATAACATCAAACACCATATAATATGAGGTCAAATATTGTAAATAATAACTTAATAAAAAAAAAATTCTAAGACATTTTTAGCTGTATTTGACTATGCAAACCTCCCTGCCATGATGCTTGGATGTTGTGGATGGTTGCCAGAAGGTTGCTTTGCGGTTGTGGGTGGGTGCCAGGCTTTAATATGTTTCTATCTGATTGATACAGGAGTGTGGGTGGTTGCTATGTGGTTGTGGGTGGTTGCCAGGGTGTTTATATGTGATTGCCAGACTATTTTTTATCTGATATGGGATTGTAGTGTAGTATAGTTGATATGGGGTAGTATGTGGTTGACAGGGTTTTTATATGCGATTGCTATGGGAGTGTGGCAGTTTGCCAGGGAGTTGCCATGGGTTTGTGAGTGGTTGCCAGGGTGTTTATATGCGATTGCCAGACTATTTCTATCTGATTGATATATGGGATTGTAGTATAGTGTAATTACTTGCTATAAGATAGTATGTGGTAGACAGGGTGTTTATGCAATTGCTATGGGAGTGTGGGTGTTTGCCAGGGCAACATGACATCATGACTTTGCGTAAACATACACGCCACTTTCAATTCAAGTGGCGTGTTATCTATACGCATTTTGAGCTTTCCGCGTGTATGTCCACGCCGAAATCTTTTGCGTGTATGTCTACGCCATTAAACGTCCGAGTGATTCCGCGTGTATGTGTACGCCGTTAAATGTCCGAGCGAAACGAAGCAAAATCTATATCTACATCTGTGGAGCGATATTTCTTTTCCTAGGATGGTAGGAGAAGACTCATAAATGGTATTAACCCCAGTGACGGGTAGGTTTAGGGACGGGGTTGGGGTAGGTCATATATTTATATATACATAATACAGTAATATAACGTTAAGTCAAAGGCGTTCATAAACACGCTGAAAAGCGATTATGCGTGTTGATAGCACGCCAAAAATGGAAATACGAATTGGCGTGTCATACATACGCCATTTCATGAGATCAGTCTGGCCAGGGAGTTGCTATGGGGTTGCTATGGGATTGTGAGTGGTTGCCAGGGTGTTTATATGCGATTGTCAGACTATTTCTATCTGATTGATATATGCGATTGTAGTGTATTGTAGCTATAGGGTTGTAGGTGGTTAACAGGGTGTTTATGCGATTGCTATGGGAGTGTGGGTGTTTGCCAGGGAGTTGCTATCTATGGGGTTGCTATGGGATTGTGAGTGGTTGTCAGGGTGTTTATATGCGATTGTCAGACTATTTCTATCTGATTGATATATGCGATTGTAGTGTATTGTAGCTATAGGGTTGTAGGTGGTTAACAGGGTGTTTATGCGATTGCTATGGGAGTGTGGGTGTTTGCCAGGGAGTTGCTATGGGGTTGCCATGGGTTTGTGAGTGGTTGCCAGGGTGTTTATATGCGATTGTCAGACTATTCCTATCTGATTGATATATGGGATTGTAGTATAGTGTAATTACTTGCTATGAGATAGTATGTGGTAGACAGGGTGTTTAAGCAAATTGCTATGGGAGTGTGGGTGTTTGCCAGGGAGTTGCTATGGGGTTGCTATGGGATTGTGAGTGGTTGTCAGGGTGTTTATATGCGATTGTCAGACTATTTCTATCTGATTGATATATGCGATTGTAGTGTATTGTAGCTATAGGGTTGTAGGTGGTTAACAGGGTGTTTATGCAATTGCTATGGGAGTGTGGGTGTTTGCCAGGGAGTTGCTATCTATGGGGTTGCTATGGGATTGTGAGTGGTTGTCAGGGTGTTTATATGCGATTGTCAGACTATTTCTATCTGATTGATATATGCGATTGTAGTGTATTGTAGCTATAGGGTTGTAGGTGGTTAACAGGGTGTTTATGCGATTGCTATGGGAGTGTGGGTGTTTGCCAGGGAGTTGCTATGGGGTTGCCATGGGTTTGTGAGTGGTTGCCAGGGTGTTTATATGCGATTGTCAGACTATTCCTATCTGATTGATATATGGGATTGTAGTATAGTGTAATTACTTGCTATGAGATAGTATGTGGTAGACAGGGTGTTTAAGCAAATTGCTATGGGAGTGTGGGTGTTTGCCAGGGAGTTGCTATGGGGTTGCTATGGGATTGTGAGTGGTTGTCAGGGTGTTTATATGCGATTGTCAGACTATTTCTATCTGATTGATATATGTGATTGTTGTGTATTGTAGCTATAGGGTTGTAGGTGGTTAACAGGGTGTTTATGCAATTGCTATGGGAGTGTGGGTGTTTGCCAGGGAGTTGCTATGGGGTTGCTATGGGACTGTGAGTGGTTGCCAGGGTGTTTATATGCGATTGTCAGACTATTCCTATCTGATTGATATATGTGATTGTAGTTGCTATAGGGTTGTTGGTGGTTGCCAGGGTGTTTATAGTCAATTGCCAGACTATTTCTATCTGATATTTGATTGTATGATAGTGTAGTTGCTATGAGGTAGTATGTGGTAGACAAGGTGTTTATATGTGATTGCTATGGGAGTGTGGGTGTTTACCAGGGAGTTGCTATGGAATTGTGGGTGGTTGCCAGGACATTTTTATATGGCTGCTAGAGGCCTGTGAGTGGTTGCCAGGGTGTTTATATGTGGTTTCTATGTGGCTCTGTCTTATCCTATCTGGTTGATATATGAGTGTGGGTGGTTACCAGGACATTGCTTCAAGATTGCTATGGGGTTGTGTTTATTTTGTGGTTGCCATGTGGCTGTGGGTGGGTGTCAAAGCATTTATATATGGTATCTGTGTGGTTGTAACAACGTTGTTATGTGATTGCGGGTAATTGCCAGGGTGTATATGTGGTTGCTATGGGGTTGTGGTTGGTTGCCAGGGAGATACAATGCAGGTGCTAGTGGGCTGTGGGTGGTTGCCAGGGTGTTTATATGAGGTAGCAATGGGGTTGTGGGTTGCCAGTGTATTGGTATGGTATTGGTTGCTAGGGTTTGGTATTTTGTTGCTAGGGGCTTGTAGATGACTGTCAGGGCATTGCTAAATAGTTGAGGATTGTGGTTGGTTGCAGTTTTGTTACATGGTTGCTAGGATGTTCCTTTAGTGTTGTGAGTTGTTGTCAGACATGGCATTCTGCCCATGACAAATATGTCTGACATCCATTTTTAAAGTCTTTAGATTCTTTTTGAATCTTTGACAACATTTTTTAGGTACCCTCTCCTCAACAAACGTATGATTTAAGGCATAATTAATTTCCAAAGCACAAACTGTTCAAGAGTTACGTTCTTGTTGTTCAAATTCCTAACCCTAACATGTATGTATGATGTTACATCATCTGCCTGTCATGGCAAAACCACTAACAAAAAGACAGTTTGAATGAGTCCTCGAATCGAACGAGAATAAACAAATACATTTTCTTGGGTTCCGAATGAGCGAACAACCTTAATGCACTAGTTGATGGAGGGAATGTTGTTTTCGTCGGGTCAATATTTTCAATCCATGTCTTACAGAGGTTCTTCAATGCAAAATCAGTAGACTCAATGTTCCTTTTTAGGAAACAATGCGTGATGCGGCGCCACAGGGCCCGGTGATCGTCTCTCTCACACAGGAAGCTCTCTTTCACCTGGGGCAGCGAGGTCTGTTTAGAAGCGATCCATTTCCTCGCTCATTAGCGTAATGGAAGAACGCCCTGCTGTGAAGACCTACAAAGGCAGATAGGTAGATGCATTGCACTTGGGGAGAATATTCCACTTCATTTGAGACGAATAGTTCAACTCTCACAAAACCACACACATATACGCTCCGAGTTCATAATTAAACCCACAGTTCTCTCAACCTTTTGAAAGCAGAGTCTAATTAGCAGTATTAATGTTGCTGTGAGTTGCCAGGTTTGATCTATTCATATGTGCGTGTTTGTATGCTCATATGTGTGTGTGCTTATGATGTACGGCTGCTTTTAATTTGTGATAAGCCCTTTCATATAGGCATTTTAAAGTCCTCCTGTGCTGCCTTATTTCTCATATTTAAACCCAGTGAGGCCAGAAACATGGAGCACAGGATATATCTATAAGCTTTTTCTTTTTAAATTATAAACAGCACATGTGCCCTGACAGCGCAATTATGAACTCTCTTTAGCGGAGTAGGAGTTTGAATGGAAAGATAATCCCCCACGTTATTTTTATTTCTGTTTTCAACGCACAGATGTTCTCCGACAATGAATTTGGCAATGCGCAGGTGGCTTAAGAAATGCTCCCCTAAAGCTCCTCTTCCAGTTAAGCACTCCATATTATCCAGATGCAATTACAAGCTGATAACAAACATTGTAATAATTGCACTCTGAGGATGAATCTTCTCTCACATTAGTAGTCCTAAGTATTTCATTCACTGTGTTATCAATTATACAATAGTTAGTTCCTGTCTTTAAAGTGGATTGCTGATATTCAGCACTCAGATTTATTTTTTTATATCTCTCCGCTTGTCTGTGTTTCCATGTTCTAGACACACTCTCAGTCTGTGTGTTTGTGATGGGATGTATTTAGTCACTCTTTCTGCAGATTACATTGTTACACAGGTATAGGTGGAGACACGTGATTTATGACACGACATGAATGACAGCTTGTAAAGGGAAGTTTATTAGTGTCACTGAATCATTAAAAACAAAAACACTGATGCATTCAGGAAGCACTAATGCGTGTTTGTTATCCGGACAATAGATGCTATAGACCTTATCCAGAGCGATAGATTTACCGTGTTTTCTGTCTAAAAGACAAGTTACACAATATTTTACTTATTGATTTACCTTTATTTATTTTATTTTACTTTGCAATTCATATTTCTGTAATGCACGTGTCCATTTTTATTTTCCTTTTTTTGTTGCTTTGTTTTGCTTTTTTTTGCTTTGCTTTTGCTTTGCTTTTTTTGCTTTCCTTTTTGTGTTTTTTGCTTTGCTTTTTGTGTTTTTTTGCTTTGCTTTTTGTTTTGTTTTGTTTTGTTTTTTATTTGATTTGTTTTTACTTTCCTTTTCGTGTTTTTTGTTTTACGTTTTTTTTTTTGCTTTGCTTTTGCTTTCCTTTTGTGGTTTTTGCTTTGCTTTTTGTTTTGTTTTGTTTTGTTTTGTTTTGTTTTGTTTTTTTGCTTTGCTTTACTTTTGCTTTGCTTTTGCTTTCCTTTTGTGTTTTTTGCTTTGCTTTGCTTTTGCTTTGCTTTTGCTTTGCTTTTGCTTTGCTTTTGCTTTGCTTTTGCTTTGCTTTTGGTTTCCTTTTGTGTTTTTTGCTTTGCTTTGTTTTGTTGTTTTTTTTTTTTTTTTTGCTTTGCTTTTGCTTTCCTTTTTGTGTTTTTTGCTTTGCTTTGCTTTTTTTTTTTTTTTTTTTTTTTGCTTTGCTTTGTTTTGTTTTTGCTTTTGCTTTTGCTTTCCTTTTTGTGTTTTTTGTTTCGCTTTGCTTTTTGTGTTGTGTTGTGTTTTGTTTTGTTTTTAGTTTTTTTGCTTTGCTTTGCTTTTGCTTTCCTTTTTGTGTTTTTTGCTTTGCTTTGCTTTTTGTTTTGTTTTTTTGTTTTTTATTTTTAGTGTTTTGTTTTGTTTTTGCTTTTGCTTTCCTTTTTGTGTTTTTTGTTTTGCTTTGCTTTTTGTGTTGTGTTGTGTTTTGTTTTGTTTTTAGTTTTTTTGCTTTGCTTTGCTTTTGCTTTCCTTTTTGTGTTTTTTGCTTTGCTTTGTTTTGTTTTTTTTGTTTTTTTTTGGGTTTTTTTTGCCTTTGCCTTTGCTTTCCTTTTTGTGTTTTTTGTTTTGCTTTGCTTTTTGTGTTGTGTTGTTGTGTTTTTTTTTTTGCTTTGGTTTGCTGTTGCTTTCCTTTTTGTGTTTTTTTGCTTTGCTTTTTTTTTTTTTTTTTGCTTTGCTTTTGCTTTCCTTTTTGTGTTTTTTGCTTTGCTTTTGCTTTCCTTTTGTGTTTTTTGCTTTGCTTTGTTTTGTTGTGTTTTTTATTATATTTTTTTGCTTTGCTTTTGCTTTCCTTTTTGTGTTTTTTGCTTTGCTTTTTTTTTTTTTTTTTTTTTTTTTTTTGCTTTGCTTTGTTTTTGCTTTTGCTTTCCTTTTTGTGTTTTTTTGTTTCGCTTTGCTTTTTGTGTTGTGTTGTGTTTTGTTTTGTTTTTAGTTTTTTTGCTTTGCTTTGCTTTTGCTTTGCTTTTGCTTTCCTTTTTGTGTTTTTTGCTTTGCTTTGCTTTTTGTTTTGTTTTGTTTTTTTGTTTTTTTGTTTTTTATTTTTAGTGTTTTGTTTTGTTTTTGCTTTTGCTTTCCTTTTTGTGTTTTTTGTTTTGCTTTGCTTTTTGTGTTGTGTTGTGTTTTGTTTTGTTTTTAGTTTTTTTGCTTTGCTTTGCTTTTGCTTTCCTTTTTGTGTTTTTTGCTTTGCTTTGCTTTGGTTATTTTTTTATTTATTTTTTTGCCTTTGCCTTTGCCTTTGCTTTCCTTTTTGTGTTTTTTGTTTTGCTTTGCTTTTTGTGTTGTGTTGTTGTGTTTTTTTTTTTGCTTTGGTTTGCTGTTGCTTTCCTTTTTGTGTTTTTTTGCTTTGCTTTTTTTTTTTTTTTTTTTTTTTTTTTTTTTTGCTTTGCTTTTGCTTTTGCTTTCCTTTTTGTGTTTTTTGCTTTGCTTTTTGTTTTGTTTTGTTTTTGCTTTTTGTTTTGTGTTGTTTTGCTATTTTATTTTGTTTTGATTTGCTTTTCCTTTACTTTTTTGTTTCGTTTTGTTTTTTTTGTTGCGATTTACTTTTGCTTTGTTATGCTTTTTGTTTAGATTTGTTTTACTTCAGCTTTTTTTTGTGTGTGTTATTTGGCTTTGCTTTGCTTTTTGTTTTTTTTTGTTTTAAAGATCCTGAGATGCACATTGCTTGTCGGTCAGCATTTTGATTCTGGAACATTGTACATTGAACATTGAACATTGTAAGTTGATTTATCAAACATGGGGAAAATGGTAATAAAAAAATGTATTTGCACATGCCTTGTCTAAAATAATGACAATTTTTATTATTTAGCATAACGTTTCATATGCTAACCAATCCTGCAAAGGGACAATACAAAGATTTGTGGGAAGATGAAATGCTCACTATTCCCAGTTTACAAACAGATCTGTACAATTCTGTCCATATATTCTCCTGTCACAAATATAGACAGCTCAGGTATGACTTCTGTCTGCCCCATAATGCAAAAGCATTGATGTGCAAAATCAGCTTCAAATTTGCTGCAAAACACATTTTAGGCAACAGAATAATATTTCATATGAATCAACAACTTCTGTACATTCTCTCTTTTCATCTGGTTTGAGCATGATGGGAAAGTCACAGATAGTTTTTTTTTTGAGTCCTCTACATCACTGGTCCTCAACTGGCGGGTGGCAGATCTATTCTGTTCTTTATTTTCTGTTATTTATTCAATAAATGTACAGTACATTGCTTCATTTCAGAGCAATTAGACATTGTTTTGTTTGGTCGCCACATGGCGTCCAGTGTAAAAACTGGCTTTCAAAGCGAAACCTTTTGAGAACCAATGGTTTTATATTAAGAATCACTTTTTGTCATTCATCATAAGTGATTTCTTCTCTTTTTGATAGCTGATTGTATTTAATGTATTGCATAGTGCATATTACATTGCAGCGCAGCACTGCTTCATTTCTCACGGCGTTTAACATGCTGCGACACATTCAGCTCTTTTACAGTAGTGTGGCTTTCCGCTGCGCCCTTCTTATTCCACAGCGCTCTGTGCTTTCAATAATTCACTGTTTTCTTAATCTAAGGTGGTAAATAGTTAATTAGAAGATGGAGGGCTGGGGTCCTCTGTGTCTCCTCTTGGTCCACTGCTCCTAAAGCCGGGATGGCAGCTCTGAGAGTCATATCCGTTCACCATCGTGACATTTGCCACCCCCAGCATTTGAAGCGAAACCCTTCTGCAGAACTATCCATGTTGCCGCCTGCCCAATGACCTGCTTTATATCCGAGTCAAAGACACAGCTCTTCAGAAGACCATGCTGAATCCAGCCCGACAGAGAGAGACGTGCATTGCTAAATGTATTGCAGTGCAAACTCTACTCTAAATGCAATTAAAATGAGAAGGCAGAAACAAACGCAGCCAGCATTTCCATTTAGAAAGGAACGATCGGTCGTTTTATCAAAGACTGTCACATTAATTTATAACTCACAACCACGTGTCCTCCGAGCATAATTCAATATATCAAAAATTTAAAAAGTTCAATATTAATATTAAATCACTCTTCATCTGAATCATTTTTTTTTTTTTTTTTTTTTTTTTACAACTGTATGCCATCTTTGATGCTTTTGTTTTGTTTTGCCGTGTTGTTTTGTTATAATTTGTTTAGGGTTACATTTTCTGTCACAACTGTGATTGTATCAACCTCAACACTCAAATTGCACCTAAATGATTTCAAAAAAGAAATATGACATTATAGTATAACTTACAACCGTCCTCAGACCATAATTCAATACTTTAATACCATTTAAAAAAAAACAGTTAAGTATTAATATTTAATCACACTTCATCCTGAAGTTTATTTCCCTATTATTTTCATCCATCCATCCAATACATACATACAATCCATCCATCCATCCATCCATCCATCCTTCCATCCATCCATGCATCCATCCATCCATCCATCCATCCATCCATCCATCCATCCATCCATCCATCCATGCATCCATCCATCCATCCATCCATCCATCCATCCATCCATCCATCCATCCATCCATCCATCCATGCATCCATCCATCCATCCATCCATCCATCCACACATCCATCCATCCATCCATCCATGCATCCATCCATCCATCCATGCATCCATCCATCCATGCATCCATCCATGCATCCATCCATCCATCTACACATCCATCCACACATCCATCCATCCATCCATCCATGCATGCATCCATCCATCCATCCATCCATCCATCCATCCATCCATGCATCCATCCATCCATCCATCCATCCACACATCCATCCATCCATCCATCCATGCATGCATCCATCCATCCATCCATCCATCCATGCATCCATCCATGCATCCATCCATCCATCTACACATCCATCCACACATCCATCCATCCATCCATCCATGCATGCATCCATCCATCCATGCATCCATCCATCCATCCATCCATCCATCCATGCATCCATGCATCCATCCATCCATGCATCCATCCATCCATCCATCCACACATCCATCCACACATCCATCCATCCATGCATGCATCCATCCATCCATCCACGCATCCATCCATCCATCCATCCATCCATCCATCCATCCATCCATCCATCCATCCATCCATCCATCCATGCATCCATCCATCCATCCATCCACGCATCCATCCATCCATCCATCCATCCATCCATCCATCCATCCATCCATCCATCCATCCATCCATCCATCCATCCATCCATCCATCCATCCATCCATCCATCCATCCATCCATCCATCCATCCATCCATCCATCCATCCATCCATCCATCCATCCATCCATCCATCCATCCATCCATCCATCCATGCATCCATCCATGCATCCATCCATACATAGTCATCACCCAAATTGTTTATATTTTGTTGTTGTTGTTTTACTTTTCATCCTGAATTTTATTTTATATACAACTCTCAAGAGTGCGCTAAATTCTGTACTATAACCTGCCCTAAAACCGGACTGAAATTTATCTAAGATCTCATGTTTCCTTAAAAAATGACATCATCTGTGCATAAACCACCTTCTCTAAAACCTTTGATAGGCATGGAAGTTTTGAGATGGGCCGGTAATTCTTTAATTCAAATGGGTCTAAGTTATGCTTTTTAAGAAGCGGCCATATAACCGCTTGCTTGAGGCCCATTGAGACAATCCCATTATGAAGACTGCTGTTAATAATAGAGGCAATACTTGGCCCAACAACATCCACCAATTCCTTGAGAAGGCGTAAAGGAGTCACAATCATCAGATGTAGGCTTCAGACGAATAATGATGTCCTTAACTTGTCCCACTGACACCTGCTCAAAGAGGTCAACACTCTCGACACTAGCTGTCAACAACACAGTCTCAAGCGCCAATATAGGAAGACTGGATCTAATCTTCTCCACTTTCTCCATACAAAATGTCTGAAACATTTTCACATCGCTTGCCTTTTCGAAGGAAGTATTTCAGTATTTCACACACATAGGACGTGGAATACATAAGAGTGTCAAGGAAACAGATCAGGAGGGTTACAGTCTCCCTATAACATTACGGGCCTTTCAGTGGATGTTTCCCGGAGACCAATTCACCTCAGATACTTATTCACAGACAAGCAATTCGAGACAATACAAAGCAGTGTCTTAGGCTGTCGGTTTCCATGCCACACACAAGGTTGAGAAGGGCATTACTCCGTCTGCTCCCAGATTTTATTCGATATTTCCAGCTTTACAATGCAAACATTAAACTTTACAAAGCAATAAAAAGACGCCGTTGACCTCATGAGAGCGTCCCTTCAGCGTAAAGCTTGTCGCTGATGTTTACGAGCCAGATTCAACCTGAGAAAACTGTAACGCTTCCTGGGCATCAGTGAATCAAGGTTGCACTTTATTGCCGAGTTTAGTGTCAGCGTTGATGCCCGGTCATTCCAACATCCACAAGCTTTCTGCATCCTATAAGTGCAATGATATCCGGTGATGAATAATACATTACAATAAAGAGAATTAAGATGAATTTTTTACACACGTGGTAGCACCTCAAAGTGGTTCAAATAAATGAACATTGCATATACGTATGCATTTATTTATGCTCTTATTTATTTATCTTATTTATTTATTCATGCAAAAATAAGTGCATTAATAAATGCATAAATTAGTGCATAAATGCATACATAAATAAGTGCATTAATAAATGCATAAAAGAGTGCATAAATGCATAAATAAATAAGTGCATTAATAAATGCATAAATGAGTGCATAAATGCATACATAAATAAGTGCATTAATAAATGCATTAATGAGTAAATAAATAAGTGCATTAATAAATGCATAAATGAGTGCATAAATGCATACATAAATAAGTGCATTAATAAATGCATAAATGAGTGCATAAATGCATACATAAATAAGTGCATTAAAAAATGCATAAATGAGTGCATAAATGCATAAATGAGTGCATAAATGCACAAATAAATAAGTGCATTAATAAATGCATTAATGAGTAAATAAATAAGTGCATTAATAAATGCATAAATGAGTGCATAAATGCATACATAAATAAGTGCATTAATAGATGCATAAATGAGTGTATAAATGCATAAATAAATAAGTGCATTAATAAATGCATAAATGAGTGCATCAATAAATAAGTGCATTAACAAATGCATTAATGAGTAAATAAAGAAGTGCATTAATAAATGCATTAATGAGTAAATAAATAAGTGCATAAATAAATAAATAAGTGAATAAATAAATAATTGCGTGAAGAAATGAATGCATAAATAAGTTAATAAATGCATGAATACATTTATGCACGTATTTATTTTTTAAGCATTTTGTCATTTATTTATGTACGTATTTATTTGTACATTTACTTATGCATTTATTTATTTGTGCATGCAGTTTTTTCATTTATTTATTTACAAATTTGATTGGTTATACATTTATGTATGCACTTATTTTTGTATGGATTTGTTTATTTATTAATTTTTACGAAATTATTTATTTATGCATTTATTTATTTATTTGTGCATTTATTCATTTATGCATTTATTTATTCATACATTTATGTACGCACTTATTTACTTATTTATGCATTAATTAATTTATTTGTTTATTTATGTATTTATTTATTTATTTATTCATTTTTTTTTATTCATTTATACATCTATTCATCCATTTATATATTAACGTGTTTGCTAATGTATCTATGCATTTGATTATGCATCAATGCACTTATTTATCTAGTAGCTACAAACAGTTAAAGCCATATGAAACTAACATACAAATGATACATTTGTACAAGTATTTGACTCTTGTGTTTTCAACTAGTTTTTTAGAAGACTTTTTTTTTTTTTTTGAAGATTTGGGACAGTGTATTTGTCATTGACTCGACCCATAAACAAATATAGCATGCCAACATTTCCGATTCCCACACACACCCCCATGCGCATTGGGGATTGCAGGATTTGGGGAAGATGAAGTAAGAGGGCGTCAGATTATTGATCACCAAACGAGGGCAGGGAATTGTTACCGAGTCCCTCGTGTTATATCGTTCAGCTCCTAAAGGCCTGTTCGGTTGATACAGTCAGTCCTCAATGGAGTGAATGAACTCGAGTCTATCCGTCAGCTTGACGCGTCGGTGATCAGGGGAAAGTCTCAGCTCTGGGTTTAGCTTTTGTACCGAAATGAATGTCTGTCTTCCATTTTTGTAATAAAACCGCAAGGCTGCTTAGCGAGACTGTGATTATGCACTGACAAGACTGCTTCGAGGTTTTCTGTGGCATAGAAAGAGGAGGAGGAGGGATGGATGGATGGATTTATTTCCATAATTCCCATCTCCTCCTCTAGGGGGAGCTACGCCATCGACGAAACCAATGCCTCACCCGTGAGTAGCCTACAGGAAATTATTCCTTTTTTTTTTTTACCTCACTTCCGTGGATTACTTGTCGTTTTGTTACATCAGAATGTGTCTTTTTGTTTATTGAAAAGGAGGACTGATATCAGAAATGTTCTCGAATGTCTGACAGACAGCCGTCGTTGTTTCCGTTTTACTGTGGTATTACTGTAGTAGCAGTGACTCGTTGTGAGCTGAACACCACGTGATCCCTCTGGCCCTGCTCTTCTTTCATCTCCCTGTGCTTTTGGCATCAGTGCTGACTGATTTCAGGCCCCCCGTCGCGAGCAATTTGTCAAATGAGAGGAACTGGAATTCGTTTTGATATAAGATCGATATTCTGCTCGAGAAACTGTCTAATTGATTAGTTTAAAGGGATGGATCAACCAAAAAATCAAGTTCATTTATTATTTATCGTGTATTCTCACGTTCTTCCGAAACCTTTCTTTCTTTCTTTCTTTCTTTCTTTCTTTCTTTCTTTCTTTCTTTCTTTCTTTCTTTCTTTCTTTCTTTCTTTCTTTCTTTCTTTCTTTCTTTCTTTCTTTCTTTCTTTCTTTCTTTGATTAATTTGTGGTTTTGTTTCTTTCTTTCTTTGTTCTGTAAAATATATTTAGTTATTTATTTACGATAATAGTTTTACTGTTTTATTATTGTCATTGTTTATTATAATCACCTCACCTGCTTTTATTTATTTATTTACAACAACATTTTTTGTTTACTTTAATTGCCTAACCTACATTTATTTATTTTATTTATTTGGTTTATTTTTGTTTCATTAATCTGTTGTTTTATTGATATTGTTTATTGTTATTACCACCTCTGAATTAATTAATTAATTGTATTATTTACTTATTTTATTTTTTGTTTTGTTTTATTTATATGTTGTTTTATTGATATTGCTTATTACCCCACCTGCATTTATGTATTTATTACCTCACCTGCATTAACCTATTAATTAACTTACCTTTTTATTTATTCATTTATTTGTTGTTTTATTGATATTGTGTATTATTACCTCAACCTTCATTGATTTATTTGTTGTTTTTATTGATATTATTTATTATTACCTCACCTGCATTTGTTTATTTATTTGTTGTTTTTTATTGATATTATTTATTATTACATCACCTGCATTTACTTATTTATTTGTTGTTTTTATTGATATAATTTATTATTACATCACCTGCATTTGTTTATTTATTTGTTGTTTTATTGATATTATTTATTATTACATCACCTGCATTTGTTTATTTATTTGTTGTTTTATTGATATTGTTTGTTATTAGATCACCTGCATTGATCTACTCATTCATTCATTCAAAACATTCTAATATTTTTCAAAGACATATCATTTCCTGACCTGTATCTATAGATTTATATTCCGATATTTTGAAGAATGTTGTGTCTCCTCTTAATGCTTCGACAGAGACTCGATAGCAGTGTTTCAGCGAGTCTGGTGTGAGCTGTTCTCTACAGCCAGTCCACAGCCTCCAGTTCCGGGCGGTTGAGAGCGGGAAGGGTTTCGGGATCTTCATGTTGACTCTGTGAGGCACATGTCATTTTGATTTCCGGCAGAACATGAATAAATAGAAACTCGGCTCACGGCGTTTAATGTCTACAAAAGCACAGCATGTTAAGGGCTAAATCAAACTGTCTCTCTGATGCCATGTTTTGCTCCCATGTCAAGGCGGCCTGAGCGGTCTCTGGCAGCACAGATGGTATGTGTGTGTGTGTGTGTGTGTGTGTGTGTGTGTGTGTGTGTGAGAGAGAGAGAGAGAGAGAGAGAGAGAGAGAGAGAGAGAGAGAGAGAGAGAGAGAGAGAGAGAGAGAGAGAGAGAGAGAGAGAGAGAGAATAGAAATCTCTACCAGTTTTCACATTCCTACCATCACAGTCACACCATCTATATACCATATATTATCATTCCACCCAGCAGTTATCATTTTACACTTTTTTAAAATTTACTCAATATTGTGATATATTATAGTTATATTAAGTTATTAATTTGAATCCCATTCCCAATTCAAAAAAGCATCTATCTATCTATCTATCTATCTATCTATCTATCTATCTATCTATCTATCTATCTATCTGTCTGTCTGTCTGTCTGTCTGTCTGTCTGTCTGTCTGTCTGTCTGTCTGTCTGTCTGTCTGTCTGTCTGTCCGTCCGTCCGTCCATCTATCTTGCTATCCACCCACCCATCCATCCATCCACCCATCCATCCATCCATCCATCCATCCATCCATCCATCCATCCATCCATCCATCCATCCATCCATCCAAAAATCCACCCACCCACCCATCCATCCATCCATCCATCCATCCACCCATCCATCCAAAAATCCATCCACCCATCCATCCATCCATCCATCCATCCGCCCACCCACCCACATATCCATCCACCCATCCATCCATCCATCCTTCCATCCATCCACCCATCTATCTTGCTATCCATCCACCCACCGACCCATCCATCCATACATCCACCCACCCACCCATCCATCCATCCATCCATCCATCCATCCATCCATCCATCCATCCATCCATCCATCCACCCACCCATCCATCCATCCATACATCCATCCATACATCCATACATCCACCCACCCACCCATCCACCCACCCATCCACCCATCCATCCACCCATCCATCCATCCATCCATCCATCCACCCATCCATCCATCCACCCATCCATCCATCCACCCATCCACCCATACATCCACCCACCCACCCATCCATACATCCACCCATCCACCCATCCACCCACCCATCCATCCACCCATCCATCCATCCATCCATCCATCCATCTATCTTGCTATCCATCCACCCACCCATCCATCCATCCATCCATCCATCCGTCCATCCATCCATCCATCCATCCATCCATCCATCCATCCATCCACCCACCCATACATCCATCCACCCATCAATCCATCCATCCACCCACCCATCCATCCATCCATCCATCTATCTTGCTATCCAATCCATCCATCCATCCATCCATCCATCCATCCATCCACCCATCTATCCATCTATCTTGCTAGCCATCCATCCACCCATCCACCCACCCATCCATCCACCCATCCATCCATCCATCCATCCATCCATCCATCCATCCATCCATCCATCCACCCATCCATCCATCCATACATCCACCCACCCATCCATCCATCCATACATCCACCCACCCACCCATCCATCCATCCACCCACCCATCCATCCATCTATCTTGCTATCCATCCACCCACCCGTCTATCCATCTATCTTGCTATCCATCCATCCAGTCCATCCATCCACCAACCCATCCGTCCATCCATCCATCCACCCGTCTATCCATCTATCTTGCAATCCATCCATCTATCTATCTATCTATCTATCTATCTATCTATCTATCTATCTATCTATCTATCTATCTATCTATCTATCTATCTATCTATCTATCTATCTATCTATCTATCTATCTATCTATTTATCTATCTATCCACCCATACATCCACCCATACATCCATCCATCCATCCATCCATCCACCCATACATCCACCCACCCATCCATCCACCCATCCATCCATCCATCCATCCATCCATCCATCCATCCATCCATCCATCCATCCATCCATCCATCCATCCACCCATACATCCACCCATACATCCACCCATACATCCATCCATCCATCCATACATCCATCCACCCATACATCCACCCATCCATCAATCCATCCATCCATCTATCCATCCATCCATCCACCCATACATCCACCCATCCATCCACCCACCCATCCATCCATCCACCCACCCATCCATCCATCCATCCATCCACCCATCCATCCACCCATACATCCACCCATCCATCCATCCATCCACCCACCCACCCATCCATCAATCCACCCATACATCCATACATCCATACATCCATAATAATAATAATAATTTAGGTTATTTTTTATTAACAATAATCATTTATTATTTTATTGTTATTTCTTATTAAAATTACATCACCTGCATATTTATTTATTTGTTTGTTTTTGTTTGTTTATTTATTTTTAAAATATATAATAACTTTACCTAAAGGTATTCATTTGTTTGTTTTCTTGTCAAACTGTAACATACCTCATTTTCAAACATTTAGATTTTTTTTAAAACATTTGTCATCCATTTCAACGTCTCAAACACATAAAACATATTCGTCAACAGAAACAAAACACAACCTGTAAAACAGCAGTCAACGAGTAGCCTATTTTCGTTTGACTCGTCTCTTTCGTCCCATCAGCTTTCCCCCAATCAAGTCTGTCAGGGTAACATACAGTAGAGCTCTTCCCACACAACGACACACACACTTTCCTTTCCCTTACAGTAACAACTGACTCCTGGATTCCCCTTGACGAGGCTTTCTTTGTCATTTCAAACACGTCATTCATCATCAGCGTGTTTGTTCCTCGGCTCCAGCGTCTCTCAGATACGGAAAGAAGTGCAAGAAGCAGAATACAGATGAAACGAAGAAAAAGAGACACACAATTATTCATGCAGCTCTTATTTTAATGAAATGCAAGCATAATTCCCCAGTGAAAGAGGCAGTAATTGCCCGAACAGTGTTATAATGTGACAATCGTGCTAGAACAAAGTATGAAATTGCAGGGGATTTTAATCACGGGTAATGCGCGCAAGAAGCTTGACAAGTTTAGGTGATTAAAAAATAAAATAAATAAATAAATAACGTCTAAAATAGGGATTTATTAGCATGTCAGGGATCGTATTCCCGCTCTGGTTTGGAATCCTTTGGGCTTGACAGCTACATTTAACAGGCAATAAACTGGATGAAATCCGAAATGAGTCATTTTAATCCTCTCTCTATTAGCTGTATAGAGAAACAAGAAACGATACATGCAAATAATTATGAATCATATGGATTGAAAGCCGAGGAATCTTATTCACGAGGATGGGGATGAAATTGCTTCTGTGAGGTTCGTAAAGCGAGACATCAGCGTTTTACAAAAGAGGCCTTTTCAGTATTCATAAATTCGCCTACTTTTGGAGTCAAACTTGCTTATAAACGATCCTGTTCTGAATATTCCCACTAAATTGCACCGCAGACTGTCCCGCAGTGAGGGGGATTTCGAAGCGGCCAATTAAAACTGTTGTTAAATGCCAATGGACCATTGGCATTTCGGCGCCTGCAACATATGCAACATAAAATATTCAACTAAAATGTGAAATAAAAATGAATAAGAAGGTAAAGTTTCATTGGATTTTACACACGAGTATCACTCCCTTCCAACCAAACGATACAAATCTGTGTTATATAGCATAAAAACAATCAGAGGCTCATTAAACGCGATCGTTAAACAAACTCAATTTCCACTCAGTCCAACGAAGCTGCAGCAAAGATGGAGAATATGGCAAATTATGTTACAGCAATGCTGGTTATGGCTAGAAAGCCTGAGGCTAGTTTAACATTTGAAGACATACTATGATAATAACATTTTTAGGGAATGAAACATTCCATCTTCTCCTTTATTTTATAGTTTTTTAAATATATAGTAGCCTATACGTTATAATATTATAAAATTATCTAAGAAATAAATTAGAAATATTGTTAATGTTATTAATAATTTTAACGTTATTGTAAAATATTTTTAAATACATTGTTTGCACCTCATTTATTTATTTAAAATGTTTTAATATTTTACTAACAATAAATATTATGATTGCCTCACTTCCTTGTAATAATTAATTGTAATTACCTGACCTTATTTGTCTATTTTTTTTTTATTTTTTTTTTATAAATGGTCAAAGTGTTAATTTACACTCTAAAAAATGCTGGGTTGTTTCAACCCAAATTTGGGTCAAATATGGACAAAACCAAATGTTGGGTTAAAATGTAATTTAACATTTTAACCCAACTTCAACTTTCAACTGTATTTTTTTTTAATTACATTTTTAACCCAACATTTGGGTTTGTCCATATTTGACCCAAATTTGGGTTGAAACAACCCAGCATTTTTTAGAGTGTACTTGATGTAGGATATTTGATGTAATACTTCACATTGATGCATTGCACATTATTGCAAACTTCAAAATACTAAATTATTAACCTTTTCAGAAATGTTACATGCTCTGCAAACATCAATCAGATGGCAGCTGGTTTAAGTTTACCTTGAATGAGGGGTCATCTTACCCCAGTTCATGGTTTGTGAATTTGGGCTATGACAAAATTAGCAAATGTTTCCATTTATTTCCCGTAATAATATATTGGATGATGCATCCTCATCCTATGCATGGTAAATCTGTAAATATGTTAAAAATCTTCAAGGCATGTGATGGCAAAATGATCAAAGGGCAAATCCTGGAAAAAAAAGAGTCTCACTGAGTTTTGCAATTTCAGTGTTGCATTGGATGTGGCTTCTTTTCCCGCCGCCAGAGATCAGGTGGCATCTTGTTTGTCATTCATGAACGTATTAAGTTTCTATTAGAGTTGAATCAAAACCATCACCATGTGTTTTCCCCAGATTGAGCCTGATATGTCTGATTTAAACCATGCGAGGCTGAGCCATCAATATCACATGACAGCACTGGACAGAAAGAATGAAAGAGAAGAAAAACGTGGTAATTGCTATGTAAAAATGTCAGGCCAAATCTTTCCCAGCAGGGATCGAGCATTGCTCATAATGGATCCAAAGTCACCCTCATTTTCCCCTTTCATTCTGCTGAGAGTTGTTGCCAGCGTTTTGGAGCAGGTGTCTGGAGGGAACTGTTACTTTTCCTAATGGCAGACTCACAGGTGAGTAGAGTACTTTGTGTACTATGGTATTTCAGACCATTTACATATAAAGACTTATTTCTTTTATAGTTTCCCTTTCTTTTTGGAAGCTTATTTCCGCCACACAATATCTACATAAAAATACGTCAGAATTGTGAGATGTTAATGGGCAAGTGTGAGGTATTAAAACTGCATTCAAAGAAAAAGTCAAAATTGTGAGATGTAAACTCTGAATTCCGAGACAAAAGTCCAAATCGCAAGGAGAAGTCCAAATTTGTGTGTAAACGGAATTCTGAGAAAAGTAAAAATTCTGAGATGTAAATACAAATTCTGAGAAAAAAAATCTGAATTGTGATGAAAAGGTCAAAATTTTGAGATATAAATTCTGAATTCTGAGAAAAAAAGTCCAAATTGTGATGAAAAAGTCTGAATTGTGAGATGTAAACTCTGAATTCTGAGAAAAAAATCTGAATTGCTATGAAAAAGCCAAAATTTTGAGATGTAAACTGAATTCTGACAAAGAAATCTGAATTGTGAGATATAAACTCTGAATTCTGAGAATGAAAATCTGAATTGCGATGAAAAAGTCAAAATTTGGAGATGTAAACTCTGAATTCTGAGAAAAAAGTCTGAATTGTGAGATGTAAACTCAAAATTCTGAAGAAAAAGTCTGATTTTAAGGGGAAAGGTCTGAATTTTAAGAAAAAGTCACAATTTTGAGATGTAAATTCTGAATTCTGAGAAAAAAAAATCTGAATTGCGATGAAAAAGTCAAAGTTGCGAGATGTAAACTCAAAATTCTGAAGAAAAAGTCTGATTATAAGGGGAAAGGTCTGAATTTTAAGAAAAAGTCAAAATTTTGAGATGTACAGTCTGAATTCTGAGAAAAAAAATATCTAAATTGCGATGAAAAAGTCAAAATTTTGAGATGTAAACAAAATTCTGAGAAAAAAATCTGAATTGCGATGAAAAAGTCAAAATTTTGAGATGTAAACTCTGAATTCTGAGAAAAAAGTCTGAATTGTGAGATGTAAACTCAAAATTCTGAAGAGACAGTCTGATTTTAAGGGGAAAGGTCTGAATTTTAAGAAAAAGTCACAATTTTGAAATGTAAATTCTGAATTCTGAGAAAAAAAATCTGAATTGCGATGAAAAAGCCAAAATTTTGAGATGTAAACTGAATTCTGAGAAAAAATCTGAATCGTGAGATGCAAGCTCAGAATTGCCTGGAAAAAAGTCAGAATTTTGAGGAAAAAATTGAGATGTAAACTTAGAGCTCAAAGAAAAAAAAAGTCAAAAATTTTGAGGTGTGAACTCTGAATTCCAAGAAAAATTACTGCGAGATGTAAACCCAAAATTCTGAGGAAAAAAAGTCAAAATTGTGAAATTATCAGAAAAAAGTCCAAATGTGGGGATACAAAGTTTCAATGACCATTTTGATTTTTTGATTCCATGGCGGAAACAAGCCCCCGTAAAGAAGGGCTTCTGGGATGGGTTGAGATGTTTGGTGATGTCACTGCTCCTCACAGATGTGTTCTCTCTCCTAAGGCTGTTTCCCCACAGTCTTCTCACATGTTAACCACTTCCCCTGGTTTTCTGTGTCTCTCCTCCAGCGTTTCTCAGAGGCGTAGCTTGCCGTTCCGGAAGAGAGTTGCTTGTGCCATTATTATCGACCTGCGTCTGTCTGTCTGGCTCGTCTCAGCTGGGAAGCTGCAGGCAAGAGAAGGCAGTCTGCAACTGCCTCCGAGTCCTCAGGGAGATGACATTACTGTCGCGAGGACGAAAAACAACCCTTTCTCTATCTCTTTACCTCACCCTGTCCTCTCGCCCTCGTCTACAGCGTCTATAATTAGATTGAGACTTGAAGAATGAACCTATCCTTTTGAAATGGCAGCTTCTTAAATAAACAGTTGGCACAAAATATGAAAATTCCCTCATTATTTACCCTCATGTTATTTTAATCAAACCTGTTTGACTTTGTTCGAATAATGTGCTGGTCGCTGTATTCATGAATCAATTGTTCAAATCAGTTTTGTGAATTAAATCAAACGGTATCACTTTAGCATGGGGAACATAATCACTATAACGACTTTTGCCTCAATAAACTCCCAATTACTGCTTATTAATAGTTATAAGGTAGTTGTTAAGTTTAGGTATTGGGTAGGATTACGGGATGTAGAATTATGTCATCCAGAATAAGGCATTAATATGTGCTTTATAAGTACTAATAAACAGCTAATATGCTAGTAATATGCATGCTAATAAGCAACTAGTTAATAGCGAGAATTAAACCTTAAAATAAAGTGTTGCGCGCTAAACCAATTCATTGACAAGATCCAATTCAAGCGATTGTACACTACTGGCCAAGAAAATTAAGTGTATTTATTGATCAAATACATAATAATTTCAAACTTTTGACTGGTGTACCTAGAAGAGCAAAGATAGACTTCAGGGTTTCCAGTTAATGGAGTGAATGTCACGAAAGCTGCCGTATGACTTAAGAAGACTTGGGATAGTGCGAGAATCCTTTTCGAAGCTTGTGTGTAAAAGTGCGACCAGCACATTCTTCAAAATTTCTCCTTTTGTGTTACACAGTCCTTTTGGGTGAAATAGTCCTTTAACACGTGTATGAATTTGTATGGAGGAAGATACTATGGCATTTGTAAAGCAGTGGAAGGTTGTTATATTTATATATATAATCTGTGATGGTTGTCTCATTGCTTAAAATAATAGAGGAAATACATCAGCTGTTCTAAAAATAGTGCCGTCGCAATACGGCACACGCTAAAGAAACGCAGCTTGGCCCATCTAAGCGAGTTTGACTGTGGAAGATCGTCTCAGGAAAGAGACCAAGCTACTTTTAAACCCTCATAACGGATTCTGTCAGGAGCGTCAAACATGCCCTTTGACTGGCGCTTTTATTTGCATGTCAGAATGCATCTTCGGTGAAGGCCGTCCTTGGGGTTAGGCTAAGGTCTGGGCTGGACTAAGAAGGCGGTGGAATCATTTCACTTTAAAACTCACTTCCCAGACCCCTCCGGCTCTTAATTAAAATTGAACGGCTTAAGACAGTTTTATTAATTCTCTGTGACACGTCCTCTCAGATCCGCTCCTGAAGGACTTTACGTCTCGCTGTTTGCGGAGGTCCTCAGCTCAACAGTTTTGTCCCTGCAGAGCGATATATTTAAAGCGCTGGCTATTTCTCCTTTTAGCTATTGTGCTCTGAGCTTCATCCTCCATCACCTTTATTTTCAAAGAGGAATGCAGTGGGAGGGTGTAATACAATGGGCTTCAATGGTTTATGGGGATTTTCGTGGCTTTCAGCATTGTAAATTTGACACCATCCCCCTCCCCCCACCAGTGTCCAAGGCCCTGTCTCCAGCTGCCACGTTTGAAGGCTGCCAACTGCATCAACCTAAATATCGATCTCCTTTTCTCTTTCTCCATCTTTCTTTAACACCAGACGTTCATAAGTCATGCGCTCTTTTATGGCTTAAAGGCGCAAGAACTGGCCGCTCTCCCAGGAGTGTCCGGTCTGTCCTCGGTCCACGCCGAGCTTGAAGAACAACAGGGGTTTTGTTTCACTTCTCTAATGTTCCCTAACTGGCAAAAATATGGATGGCGATAAAGTTTAAGTGGCAGCGCAGTGTACGATTGATACTTTCAATGCTTCCTTGGCCTCCAGCTGAATGCTTGTGTTCTGGTGCCTGCATTGGTTAAGTAGGCTCTCAAAATAAATCAAAGCCCATGTAACTCCCACTGTCACTGGGGCATATTTTTCTCAAAGTCGCGCTTGTTTTGGTGGGCGACCCTTTTCTCGGTGAGCTGCGCTACAATGCCAAATTTGGATGTGGATGAACACCTTCTTAGTTTGGCTGTTCATGTAATGAAAGTGAATCTTTAGGTTACTTTCTGGAGAATTGTGAGCTTTCAACTTTGTGGTTCATATAGCAATTAAAGGTGTTTTTGTATGAATCATGCATGAAGTTGCATTTATACGTTTTCATTCATTTTTACACATTCACATAAAGTCATATTGCCCCATAGTAGCAATTTTAAGACCTAAATTCGCATTTGTAAGAGACAGTCGTTTTACAGTAAATAGTCGCGGTTGCGAGAGAGTCATACTGTGAGGTGTAAATTATGTGAAATAAAGTTGGAATTATCTGTCGCAAATACAAAAAGTTGAGATTATAAACCCATATTCTGACATGTAAAGTCAAAATTACAATAAATAGTCACAATTGTGAATTACATTACAAGTTATTACATAGTAATTACAAGACAATTGTTGAAATTATGATGTAGAAGGTCACAAATATGAAAAGGTTGCAATAATGAATATATGAGAAGCCATATTATGATAAATTATGAGCCATATTATGAGAATATGAAAGTCATTTGGTGTGGAGTGATGAAAGAAATGTATAAATTATGAACGTCTGGTCGCAATTTTGAAACAAAGTCGCATTACAAGAAACAATCATAGTTGTGAGATATAGTCATATTGTATGATATAAAGTGAGAACTATTACAAAAGTAAGTTGCAAACTCAAGGAAAAAGGCACAAAACCCCATATTGTGAGATTAAGGTCGCAATTTAAAGAAATAAAGATGCAGGAGATACAACGTTGAAATTATGAGATCACATCCGAAAATAAAGTCATAATGTAATAAAATATTTTTTTCGGATATAGAAAGTCATATAGTAAAGAGTGAATATGACTCATATAAATGATCTACTACTCTACTTTGTGCGATATAAACTGAGAATTGTGAAAAGAAATTATCAGTCGCAAATGCACGAAAAATTATTTAATGCAAACCCATTGTGAGATATAAAGTTGGAATTACAAAAAATAATGTAGAAAAACGGATAAAAAAAGATAGATGATTACGCATATGAAAAATTAAGTTGCAATTATGAGGTATAAAGTCCTAATGTGACAAAATTTACTCAAAAGTCACAATTTAATTTTTTTTCCCCCAGTAAAAAAGAAAGTCTTACAATGTTGTGACTTAAGGATGTGACAAAAAATAACATTTTTCTAACGTTCACATTAAGTTATTTCTAAATGTTCAGTCCTTAATATTTCAGTTCCTCGCTAAGTCAAAATGTGGCTCCATTTTATACCCTTCATTCAGAGCGCTTTATGATAGTGTGTGTCACACGGCTACAAGAGCAGCTGCATTTCTGGCATGAGCCTGTGAATGTATATATATGTGTGTGTCGTGTCAGAGACAATCTGTTGGACGAGTCGGAGCTGACCCCTCCGAGGTCCCCAGCATCGTGTTCGCTGTCATTTCCTGCTCACTCAGACGAGATCCTGAGGAGATTCGGCAGTCGGCGTGAAACAGCCGCCCAGCGGTGTTTGCCTGCCCACATAACCCAGCGCTACAGTGGGTCGCAGTGACATTTAGATTGGGAATTCATAAAAAGAAGCCAGTGTTTTGCTGTGTCGCTCTCTTTTATCCAATAATCCAGCAGGTAGAGAAAGAGAGAGTGAAAGAAAGGGAAAACAAAATGGATGCTCACAAGGGAAATTAAGTTGTCTTATTCGGCTCCTTATAGATGTTATTTTACACTAATCTTGGACCGATATTCCTGTCACAACTACACATCGTGTAGTTGTAAGAGAAAGAGCAAAACTGGTCACGGATCTGCATTGATGGGGGGATTCAACTATTTATGAAATAAATGGAATATTTGTACTTTTAAAACCTTTAAAACATTACAATATGGTGTTATTCTTAAAGTGTCCATATTGTGCTATTTTAAAGGCTCTTATTTTGTTTTGTCTCCTACAACAGGTTTACATACTCTTCTTTGATTGGTCAGATGACCCAGACTGTTGTGATTGGTTTACTCTGCTCTGATTGGTCAGGTGACCCAGTCTGTTGTGATTGGTCTACTCTGCTCTGATTGGTCAGACGGCTCAGCCTGTTGTGATTGGTCTACCGACAGTACGAGTCGTAAACCAACTGTTCATTAGCATATTTGAATTCCAGCTCTTCCTCAGCATTTGATACACAGTGACACGGACAGTAATGATGGTGTCGGTTTTATCATATCAATTCGAGCGAGTCCTCATCCTTGCATCAAAGTGGATTTGCTTTCGCAACACAGAAAACAGTGTCTTCTTGACATGTCGTCAACACAAACCAAACTCTTCCAGTCTCAGCTACAACTACAGTGTTTGAGGGTCAAAGTAGACAATGTTCTCAGGCAGCCAATGAAGAGCATATAGGCTGCCATTGTGCACATTTGTTACAAGCCTACGTAGGTTCAAGCAGGAATCAAGACTGGAATTACTGACAACTCATCTTCAGGGAGTTCAGAATAGCTGCTTTCTTTTGGGAGACAATAACTCCATAATCTTTGAAACTTTGCAGACATTTTACATTCACAAACAATTATATTACACAACAACACATCAAAGGTAATATCTGAAAAAGCATGATAGGAGCACTTTAAGAGCAACATTATCAACATTTTATATTATTTTATTCTGCACTGAAAACTTTGCGTTTTTTCAAAACGGACTAATTTATTAGAGCTCAACTTGAAATATGTTTACTATCAAAGCATTCTCTTTAAAAAAAAAGCCATGTTAGGTAAAACAAATGATGATTTTTATGGAAATAAATCTGACAAGTGTTCAGAAACAAGCCTTTTAAACTATACTATTGACCAGCGCACAAACATATGTCCGATTAACACTAATGAACGCTTTTCCTCTCCAAAATAAGACAAGAAAATCTGAGACAAAGCAGCACAATTTGGAATAATTGGTCTGAGCTTGAGGTGTTGAGGGATAATTGGAGACGAATGAGGAGAGTTCTGCGTATAATTACTTGTCAGTTCTTGTTATTTCAGACCATTTCTTGACAGTGCAGGTTAAAAAAAGCCTAAAAGGAGAGGAACAACAACTCAACCCAATGAGGACAGAGATGTCGCTTTACTCCAAAGCCACAAGCACAAGAAGTATGAGGATGTATTACACTGAACATAGTGACGGGCATGTAATCACAAACTTAATGTTTAAATTAGGTGTCTAAACATTATATTAAAGAGATTATACCAAACAGTAGCTATTGACTTCCATAGTATAAAGACTATGGAAGTCAATGGGTCCAATCAACTGTTATCAACATTCTTTAAAAGATATTCTTTTGTGTCTGTTCAGCAGAAGAAAAAAAAATGTATACAGGTTTAGAACAACTAGAGTGTGAGTAAATGATGACAGCATTTTTGGGTGAACTATCCCTTTAAAGGCTGTGCTTATTTAAACTACTACTACATTCACAATGCAAGTGCCTTATTGCTTGTATAAAACGTTTCCACGTGATAAAAAATTCAAATGTGATTTCTGTCAGGTCCATTAAGTCAAGAACACACATGACAATAAATGATTAGCAAATTGTATTGAATAAATTGCAATTCAAGTTGATAATTAAAATTTGGCGGTATGGCTCTGTTCAGGGAGTCCTCTGACCTTTCATGAGCACCATGAAATAGCAGAGAGTCAGAGGACAGCAGCAGCATTAGGGAACGCTCATAGTTTAGTACTGGGAGAGCAGAACTATTCCCCCATATGAACAGAGCAGCAATGATGACAGAAAAGCAAATGCCTTGTTATACACGACAAGGAGGAGCTGGGGAGGAGGTAGGTTGCAGAGAGCGAGCAGCGAGCAGTCAGTAGCGAACTGAATCTGCTTAAATAGGGCGCTCCTGATTTGAGCGTAGTCATTAGCAGCGAGGGGAGATGAACAGCAGATGCGCTGATGCGCCAATCCTCTTCGAGTATTAAAAAACGAGCCAATGGCAAAGAAATGCCATGGGTCTGCGGAATTTGCATAATGTATCTCCGCCTCACCGCGTGAGTATTTAACCCTTTAAGTGTCACCCCCCTTTTTTTGAATATACATGAAAATGCACATTTCGAACTTAAATGGTTGTAATTCAAGAATGCTTTGGAATATAGACGTAAGATTGGTCTTGTTTTAAAGAAGACATTTGGCAGATTCTTGTAGAAGTGAAATAAATTAAGAAAGTGAAATAGAAAAAAAGTTATAGAAGTTTGAGTTTATGAAAATGTACAATGTAAAAAATTTAATTATTCATATTTTATATAAAATATATATTTTCAAAACCTGGGCGACTCTAAAACTGCAAAAAAAATCAAAGCCAAAAATCTGAACAAGTTGTGTTTCAAATTTTAGGTTGATATCTCAAAAAATGAGCTTTCAGTAAGATTTTGTTTGGGCGCAGTACCAAACTTTTTCACTAGATGACAACCAGACTCCATTACTGCCCATATAAGGGCGCCTCCATTTCCATATGTGTTTTGAATGATATGAACCATTATTTCCACAATTTTCATACAATTTATGAAGTAGACATCCTATTCAGAAGTAATATGAGAAGTTTGGCAGATTTTGATATGATTTCAACCTCTAAGAAACATAAAAAGAACACGCATGTGCGTTTTAGCTTCCTGCCACATCATATAATTTTTTTCTTTATATAAAAAAAAAAATTCAGACCTTTTTTTTTAAATAATTGAATGGATGCTATCTTTTGAACTCTTGGAATGAAAACAAACTGAGGTTTCTACCCTTCTTTCATGATTTTTCATGTTCATCACTATTTCAAAATAAAGGTCTAAGAGTATGAAAATATTATTGTTGCAAATTGATAAATTACGGCTCCTCTGTAATTTATTTTGAAAATCAATCACCAAATATGGAAACTAGAGATTGTAAGCTTTCAAATGATATATAGTTTGTCAAGATTAGTTTAGGTTTAGTATAGGATATTACTGTTTTAAAAATGTAAAGGATTTGGGCCCACCGGTGGGCCCGTGACACTTAAGGGGTTAAGGAGAGACACCTGCAACAGCAGATCATGTTTTCGCTTCAGAGCCAAGAGAACCTCTTCACTCCACAGCCACAAGACCTGAGTTTACAAGTGACTCACCTCTTCGAGACGAGCGAACTCTCCAGTGTTGGTGTGACGGCGGTACCCAGCGAGTCTTCACATTGCCTGCGATCTGTGCAGTGGTCTGCCTGACTTTGTGTTTTCTCCCTGGTCGCCTCAGCATTGCAGAGTTTTTCCTCTCCTAAAAGAGCTGCACGTGGCACGTCTTTTTAAAGATGTCTCGCCCGTGTTCTTCTGGTTGCGGTCGATATCTGTCGTCTTCTGATGGGCACGAGCGCTGCTTTGTGTGTCTGGGCTTTGAGCACGCTAAAGCAGCGCTCGTGGATGACTCATGTTCCTTCTGTGGGAACATGGCCATCGCAACACTTAGATTGAGACTCAATGATCTTTCAGTGAGAGTCCCCGCGTCCACCACCCGTTCTGCTTCCTCCACGAGAGGTGGTAGTTCGGCTGGGGGACAGGGTGATCTGAGGGTGACGGTGTGGAGCAATCCGACGATGCGTCCTCGGACCACGCCCCCCTCCGCTGTGTTGCAACCCGCGAGTGCCGCGGTGATTCAGGCGGGCCCTTCTTCGGAAGCCCCGCGTGTTTCATTCGGCGCTCCAGAGGAGGACGCGATGTCGATCGCGGCATCACAAGGTGGGCTCGATTCTTCGGGAAGTGAGGATGCGGCTGCGTTGCCTCCTTCGGGAGTCCCAGCGTTGCCCGTGTCAGATCCTGAGATGACAGCCATGCTGTCCCGGACAGCCGTGAGCATCGGGCTAGAGTGGAACCCTCCGCCCTGCCCCGAGCGCTCGCGGCTGGACGATTGGTTTTTGGGTGCGGCTGCCGCCTCACGGCCTCAGCCAACCCCAATTCCTTTCTTCCCGGAGCTGCATGAGGAGCTGTCGAGATCATGGAAGGCTCCTTTGACCTCCCGTGAACGCTCGTCAGCTTTCTCCGCCTTTCCTCCCCTCGATGGCGCAGCTGTCCATGGGTACACTGGGATTCCCCCGGTGGAGCGCTCTGTTGCGATGCAACTGTGTCCTCAGAGCGCCTCCTCTCGTGGTAATCCTAAGCACCCGTCCAAGGCCTGTAGATTCTCGTCATCTATGGTGGCGAGGTCTCACAGAGCTGCAGGACAGGCGGCTGCTGCTTTGCATGCTATGAGCACCTTGCAGGTCTACCAGGCCCAGCTGCTCAGAGACATGCACGAGGGCAGGACTGACCCAGGGACGTTCGACGAACTGCGTGCCGCCACTGACCTCGCTCTCCGGGCGACGAAAGTGGCCTCACGCTCCCTGGGTCAGGTGATGGCCACTAACGTGGTCCAGGAGCGTCACCTTTGGCTGAACCTGGCCGATATGCGGGACGTTGAGCGGACTCGTCTGCTCGACGCCCCCATATCCCAGGCCGGCCTCTTCGGCGGAGCGGTTGAAGACTTCGCCCAGCAGTTTTCAACCGCACAGAAGCAGTCTGAGGCGATTAAACATATTCTGCCCCGACGGCCAGCTGCTGCCTCCACCCAGCCGTCGGCACAGACGCCTCAGCCTGCTCGCCGCCGAGGGCGCCCTCCTGTGGCTCCCGCCCCTCCCGCACGGCCCCAGCAGCAGCCTTCACCCGGGCCGCGTCGTGGAGGAAGCCGCAGGAAGGCGCCCCAGCCCCCTCAGGCCCCGCGCCCCGCTAAACGCCAGGCCAAGCGGCGCTCCTGAGACGGGCTGCTCAGTGATGGTGTCGGTTTTTTCCCAGGAGGCGGTTGCAGGCCCCCTCCTTCCCCCGGTGGAGGGCCGGGGGAGAATCTTTTGTTCTCCACTCCCCGCTGCTCACCCACGGGTGGGCAGCACCCTAGTGTGGTTAAAGAAAGAACCGAAAAGTCCATCACTGAGCACACAGAGCCGGATGACAGTGCGCGACGCCCCCGTGCCTCGCCACTCTCGTCCTCCTCTGTCACTGAGGGCGAGGATGACAGTGCGTGCCGTCCCCGGACCACACCACTCTCATCCCCCTCTATCGCCAGACCCCTGGCAGAGCAGACCCCCGTGGAACACTGGTCCTTCCCTGGTCTCCTCTGTCAGGGCGCGGAGCTTGGCTGTGCACACGCTCAGGGCCGCTATGCCACCCTCGCCTGTGCCGGTCACTCCGCTTCGCTGCCCCTCCGGGGGGACGCCTGTGGCTCGGATGGTTCCGCTGGATCAGTTTTTGGAGGCTTGGTTAGAGCTCCCCAATCTGTCCCGTTGGGTCGCCCGAACTATCAGGCTCGGCTATGCGATTCAGTTCGCACGGTCTCCTCCCCGCTTCAGGGGAGTCCGCTCTACTATGGTCGGTGGCAATGCCCCGGTCATGAGAGCGGAGGTTGCTACCCTGCTGGCGAAGGGTGCAATCGAGGCTGTCCCTCCAGCCGGGATGAGGTCAGGGTTCTACAGCCCCTACTTCATTGTCCCCAAGAAAACCGGTGGGTTACGGCCAATCCTGGATTTGCGCGTCTTGAACCGCTCCCTTCACAGGCTGCCGTTCAAGATGCTCATGGCCAAACGCATTTTCGAATGCGTGCGGCCACAGGATTGGTTTGTAGCGATAGACCTGAAGGACGCCTACTTTCATGTCACCATTTTACCTCGACACAGACCGTTTCTTCGGTTTGCTTTCGAGGGGCAGGCATACCAGTACGCGGTTCTCCCATTCGGGTTGGCTCTGTCTCCTCGCGTCTTTACGAAGGTCGTCGAGGCAGCCCTTGTTCTCCTACGCGAACACGGGGTTCGCATCCTGTATTATCTCGATGACTGGCTAATATTAGCTCACTCTCGAGATCAGGTTTGCGAACACAGAGATCTTGTGCTCCGGCACCTAGCCCGTCTGGGCCTTCGGGTCAACTGGGAGAAGAGCAAACTCTGCCCCGTGCAGAGGATCTCTTTTCTCGGTATGGAGATCGACTCGGTCGCCATGTCCGCGCAGCTTACGAGCGAGCGCGCACACTCACTGCTGACTTGTCTTCGACAGTTCGAGGGCAAGAGTGCGGTCCCACTGAAACTTTTTCAGAGGCTCCTGGGGCATATGGCATCCGCAGCCGCGGCAACGCCACTCGGATTGCTTCATATGAGACCGCTTCAGCTGTGGCTTTGCGATCGGGTCCCGAGGTGGGCATGGCATCGCGGTACGCTCAGAGTTCCAATAACTCCGACCTGCCGTCAGACCTTCACCCCGTGGCGGAACTTCAGCTTTCTACGGGCCGGAGTTCCCCTAGAACGAGTTTCCAGGCATGTTGTCGTCTCCACAGATGCCTCTGCCACGGGCTGGGGCGCCATGTGCAATGGACATGCAGCCGCGGGCTCCTGGACAGGACCCCAGCGCCTCATGCATGTCAATTGCCTCGAGTTGCTGGCAGTACGCCTTGCCCTGCACCGCTTCCACGCGTTGCTCCTGGGTCAACACGTACTTGTCCGCTCGGACAATACCGCGACTGTAGCGTACATCAACCGTCAGGGTGGTCTACGCTCTCGCCGTATGTCGCAACTCGCACGCCACCTCCTCTTATGGAGTCAGAAGCACCTGAGGTCCCTTCGTGCTATTTACATTCCAGGAGTGCGGAACCTTGCAGCCGACGAGCTGTCACGGCTCCGGCCAACCTCTGGCGAATGGCGACTCCATCCCCAGTCGGTCCAGCTGATATGGGACCAGTTCGGGGACGCACAGATAGATCTGTTTGCCTCCCACGACTCATCCCATTGCGCCCTGTATTACTCCCTGACCGATGGCACGCTCGGCACGGATGCAGTATGCGTTTCCCCCAGTGAGCCTTCTCGCACGTACTCTGTGCAAGATCAAGGAGGACGAGGAGCAGGTCATTTTGGTCGCCCCATACTGGCCCACCAAGACCTGGTTCTCCGAACTGATACTCCTTGCGACAGCACCTCCTTGGCCAATTCCTCTGAGGAAGGAACACTCGTCCCGATCTTTGGAGACTCCACGTGTGGCTCCTGGACGGGACGAGGCAGGTTTGAGTACCCTGCCACCAGCGGTGGCGGCTACCATCACTTCCGCTAGAGCATCGTCCACGAGACATGTCTATGCGTTGAAGTGGAACCTCTTCGTCAACTGGTGCTCTTCTCGCCGAGAAGACCCCAGGAGATGCTCGATCAGTGTCGTGCTTTCTTTCCTGCAAGACGGGTTGGAGCGAAGGCTGTCTCCCTCCACCCTGAAGGTGTATGTGGCCGCTATCGCCGCTTATCACAAAGCAGTTGAAGGTAAGTCTCTTGGAAAGCACGACCTGATCATCAGGTTCCTGAGAGGAGCGAGGAGATTGAATCCTCCTCGCCCTCCTCTCGTTCCCTCTTGGGACCTCTCAGTGGTCTTAAATGCCCTGCAGAGGGCTCCCTTTGAGCCTCTGCAATCAGCTGAGCTTAAGATCCTGTCAATGAAGACAGCGCTCCTGGTTGCGTTGGCCTCCATCAAGAGGGTAGGGGACCTGCACGCATTCTCCGTTGACGAAGCGTGCCTGGAGTTCGGGCCCGGTCACTCTCACGTGATCCTGAGACCCTGGCCTGGATATGTGCCCAAGGTTCCCACCACTCCCTTCCGGGACCAGGTGGTGAACCTGCAAGCGCTGCCCCGGGAGGAGGCAGACCCAGCCTTGGCACTGCTCTGTCCAGTACGCACACTCCGTGCTTACGTAGACAGGACGCAGTGTTTCAGGACCTCAGACCAGCTCTTTGTCTGTTATGGTGGGAAGCTGAAGGGAAAGGCTCTCTCCAAACAAAGGTTGTCTCACTGGATAGTGGACGCCATTGCTTTGGCATACCAGCAGCAAGGTCGACCATGCCCCCTTGGTGTGACCGCCCACTCCACCCGGAGTGTGGCGTCCTCTTGGGCTTTAGCGCGTGGCGCCTCGCTGACAGACATCTGCAGAGCTGCAGGCTGGGCGACACCTAACACATTCGCCAGATTTTACAATCTCCGAGTGGAGCCAGTCTCCTCCCGTGTACTGTCTTTTTCAAGCTAACACGGGAACCGTTAGGTGTCTTCGCTTGCTCGCCACTCCACTCCACGGACTGGATACGTGCGATATTTCCTCAGGTAGCCTTCCTCTCTGAAGCCCTGAGTTCCTCCAGCACTGTTGACGCTGGCGCCAGTGTCTATTGCCTGTGCGTCGGCTAGGTGCCTCCGTGTGCATGGTTCCTCCTCCGAGCAACCCCCACATGTGTATTTCCACTGTAAGCCTCTTTGAGCATGTGTCTTTCCCTCGGCAAGCCACCTTGCCACTCCTGGAGTTGAAAGTAGATGCCACCCCACGGGCTGGTCACTCCAGTGTTCCTCCATATGTAGCCCCCTCGGGCCATATGTGTATTCTTAAGTCCTCCCTACGGGTAGGCATGCTGCGGCATATCTCCCCTGAGATATGCTTCCCAGTGTACCTTGGTATTCCTGTGTTAAGTAGGACTCCTTCGTCCGTGCCTATATCACGACAGGGAGGTCAGACTTCGCAGGGCACTGGAAGACAGCTGTGAAGGTGGCGTGATTACACGGGGACCCCCATTCTCCGTCATCCGACGTAACTCGGAGTGACTACGAAAGGGAACGTCTCGGTTACGGATGTAACCCTCGTTCCCTGAGTAGGGAACGGAGACGTTACGTCTCCCTGCCACTTCCGCTGTACCGCTGGGTAGACGCCTGAGTTCAGTCTCGGCTCCTCAGCGAAGACATGATCTGCTGTTGCAGGTGTCTCTCCTTAAATACTCACGCGGTGAGGCGGAGATACATTATGCAAATTCCGCAGACCCATGGCATTTCTTTGCCATTGGCTCGTTTTTTAATACTGAAAGAGGATTGGCTTTCTGGCGAAACCCCCATTCTCCGTCATCCGACGTAACGTCTCCGTTCCCTACTCAGGGAACGAGGGTTACATCCGTAACCGAGACGTTTTGATGACTTGACTGTTGTTGAGATGTAAATATTAATGATGGCGTCAATTTCAAACCATTTCGAGCGTGATTCAGACCCTGACAATGTTAACGAACAAGAGGATCGTGCAGAATGGATTTCAAGCATGGACTTTGCAAACACGGATTTCACAGGACGTTTCAGAGTGGTATGTATATTTATAATTTTCTTATAGATACCATGTTATCCACCATTTAATCATATTTGTTGGAAAACTATGGTAATACAAACAGTAATCGATCACAAAATCATGGATAATTTTCCTTAGAGGCAGTGAACAGTCTTACAAAAGCTAAGGTAAACACTACATCAATATCATAGCAACTACATATAGCTTATAATTGGAACTCTTAATATAAAAAAACAACTATAAATAATAAGACATATTACAAGTTGTGATTCATAAACAACAGATTGTCCTGACAAAATGGGAATGGCTATGTCACGAACTGCTCCGAGGCACGAAGGTTGAGATCCAAATGCAGCTTTAATGAAGGGGCAATCCAGACACGTAATCCAAAATACAGGCAATAGGTCAAAACACAGGTAGGCAGTCGAAACAAACAAACAAATCAGGCAGGGGTCTGAGGCAAAAGAGTAATCCATGGAACAGGCAAGAAATCCAAAAACCAAGAGACATGAAACCAGGGAAAACGCTCGGAATTGCAGTGCACCAACATACAAATATTGCAGTGAGTGAATGAGTGAACATGGTATAAATAGACCGAGACTAACAGGGTAATGAGACACTGGTGAATGCAATCAGTGATAATGAGTCCGGACAGTGAGTTATGGGAAATGTAGTTTGTGAAGGAGTGATAATAGTCTGGTGTGGAGTGCCCTCTAGTGGCGTGACGTGAACAGTCTCTGGCTCGGCAGACGTGACGTGAACAGTCTCTGGCTCGGCAGACGTGACGTGAACAGTCTCTGGCTCGGCAGACGTGACGGGAACAGTCTCTGGCTCGGCAGACGGGACGTGAACAGTCTCTGGCTCGGCAGACGTGACGGGAACAGTCTCTGGCTCGGCAGACGTGACGTGAACAGTCTCTGGCTCGGCAGACGTGACTTGAACAGTCCCTGGCTCGGCAGACGTGACGGGAACAGTCTCTGGCTCGGCAGACGGGACGTGAACAGTCTCTGGCTCGGCAGACGTGACGTGAACAGTCTCTGGCTCGGCAGACGTGACGTGAACAGTCTCTGGCTCGGCAGACGTGACGTGAACAGTCTCTGGCTCGGCAGACGTGACGTGAACAGTCTCTGGCTCGGCAGACGTGACGTGAACAGTCTCTGGCTCGGCAGACGTGACGAGAACAGTCTCTGGCTCGGCAGACGGGACGTGAACAGTCTCTGGCTCGGCAGACGTGACGGGAACAGTCTCTGGCTCTGCAGACGTGACGTGAACAGTCTCTGGCTCGGCAGACGTGACGTGAACAGTCTCTGGCTCGGCAGACGTGACGGGAACAGTCTCTGGCTCGGCAGACGTGACGTGAACAGTCTCTGGCTCGGCAGACGTGACGTGAACAGTCTCTGGCTCGGCAGACGTGACGGGAACAGTCTCTGGCTCGGCAGACGTGACGTGAACAGTCTCTGGCTCGGCAGACGTGACGTGAACAGTCTCTGGCTCGGCAGACGTGACGTGAACAGTCTCTGGCTCGGCAGACGTGACGTGAACAGTCTCTGGCTCGGCAGACGGGACGTGAACAGTCTCTGGCTCGGCAGACGGGACGTGAACAGTCTCTGGCTCGGCAGACGGGACGTGAACAGTCTCTGGCTCGGCAGACGTGACGGGACCAGTCTCTGGCTCGGCAGACGTGACGTGAACAGTCTCTGGCTCGGCATACGGGACGTGAACAGTCTCTTGTGCGGCAGGACTGATGTGAAGTGTAGGCTCGGCAGGACTGACGTTAAGTGTAGGCTCGGCAGGACCGACGTGAAGTGCAGGCTCGGTAGGACCGACGTGAAGCAGCTCAGGCTCGGCAGGGCCGGCGTGAAGAAACTCAGGCTCGGCAGGGCCAACGTGAAGAGAAGGTTTGTTGGAGCAGCGCCCTCTACTGTACAAATGTGAATTTGCATTTCCTTCAGCCTGAGACTTATTTATTTCACTTTTGGTGTAAAAGGGCCTTTACATTTGCCAAAAAATAGAAATAGTTATTAAAAAACAAACAAGCAAGCCCAGCCCAGGTTTGAAAAAGTAACACAAAAGTAACATAATGCACTACTTTCCATAAAAAGTTACTAAGTAATGCAATTCGTTACTTTTTAGGGAGTTATTAAAAATTGTAATGCATTACTTTTAAAAGTAACTTTTCCCAACATTTCTATATTATAAGTAACTTTGCAATTACATGCCAAATAACTCTCATTAGAGTATTAGTAGACTGTAGTCGACTGTTAGGTTCGGGTTCGGGTTAGTAGAATAAGTTTACATGTATTTGCAAAGTAATTAATAGTCAGTCAAATGTTTTTTGGGGAGCATCAAAATAAAGTGTTAGCAGTTTTTAAGCAGACAGTCTACTATACTCTAATGAGATTTAGTTGACGTAGTTGCAAAGATACTTATAATTAGTAGAATGTCTAAAGTGGACCATCGGAATAAAGTGTTACTGAAAATTATTTCTTCACCAAATATTTTTTTCAATGTATTTTATGATCTATTGCACAATCCCCATCCAAAACTGTTGCACTTTCATTATGCTATACTCTGTTACTCCTGAGAAATTTGGAGTGACCCAACTTGGCTTTCAAGCATAACATTGGCATTGCTGCCCAATTAAACACGGCAGATATTGCTGTGAAATGGACCAGGTCTCGCATATACGTTTATTCCAGGATCCTTTGTACAGGGCAATTCTCTATGGCCCATTTACAACAGAGCGGCTTTGTAATCTATTTTCCTGCAGAGTTGCTCTTAATGTCTCTTATTAGTTTGTAATGGTTCACTTGTTAGGCCACATCCTGCAGATTGTATTATACATGCGTGTTGACTTATTAATACTGTTTAATACACTTCACTTGTTAATATAACAACAAAATTGATGTTTTTATGTAATATCACAAACCCCTTTTTAATTAAGGACATCATTTTTTCACATCTTATCAGATCTGCCTTTTTTAAATCAGCAACTTTTTAACTGAATTAACATGTTTCAGGTGCGATGACTATCACGAAACGGCGTCAAACCTTTTGCTGACAGCGCAGGCAGATTATCGCAGGCACTAGTGCCACTTCTGGGCTAATTATTGGGCGTCACAGACGCGCGGGCTGTTGTCTCCCGCCGTAAATCTAAACAAATCGCTTTTTTGCACATGACAGCCACTTCCAATTAGTACACAAAGGACGAAACCAGCTATGAAATGAGCTTAAGTGATTATGGCACAGTGATCTAATGCAGTAGCTTTCAATGTTTCCTGGTGTTTTTTTTCTTTTTTTTGGTTTGAATCAAAACATGTTAAGGAAGAGGGCTAATTGGTGGTGAGAGAGACGGAGGGCTCCTGTACTGACAGTGGTGTAATTTTCAGCGCTATATTTTTCTGCATGACCAAGAGTTCAAAGAATATTTTCATATTAGACGGAGGGAGGAAATGCAGAGTTAAAAGAAGTAGGAAAAATCCTTTGCTGATATCAGCAGGCCTTCGTCAAGGGGCACAATTTTCTCAGGCAGGTTTTAATGAAATCGTTCTTCTTTCACAAAGAGAATCGGATTGGAAATATTCTGAAAAAGTGGTGTATTATTTCTGACTGAAATCCAAATTAATGACATTCTTAGAGTCGTGCATTCTTAAAAGTATACTTTTAGACTTTATTGAAACTTAAAATTGACTGTACGGTCTGTGCTTTGTAAAAACAAATGTCTGGGTGTCTGGGTGATCATTTTTCTTTGGGTGTGTTGTTTTGAACTTTAGTCAATATAATATAAAAGTGTATAGTATGAATGCAATCCAGACATAATACATTTGTCATGTTGTCATTGACATGTGACCAATGGCGTCAGTTGTGTCGCTTCACTGCCATTCACATTCCTCTCCTGTGGCCTCATGGGATGGTAAAGTGGGATGGTCTGCTTCAAGGTTTGATGTGTTGAGTGTTCAGAGATGCTCTTCTGCTTCAAGGTTTGATGTGTTGAGTGTTCAGAGATGCTCTTATGCATCAAGGTTTGATGTGTTGAGTGTTCAGAGATGCTCTTCTGCTTCAAGGTTTGATGTGTTGAGCGTTCAGAGATGCTCTTCTGCTTCAAGGTTTGATGTGTTGAGTGTTCAGAGATGCTCTTCTGCTTCAAGGTTTGATGTGTTGAGTGTTCAGAGATGCTCTTCTGCTTCAAGGTTTGATGTGTTGAGCGTTCAGAGATGCTCTTCTGCTTCAAGGTTTGATGTGTTGAGCGTTCAGAGATGCTTTTCTGCTTCAATGTTTGATGTGTTGAGCGTTCAGAGATGCTCTTCTGCTTCAAGGTTTGATGTGTTGAGCGTTCAGAGATGCTCTTCTGCTTCAAGGTTTGATGTGTTGAGCGTTCAGAGATGCTCTTCTGCTTCAAGGTTTGATGTGTCGAGTGTTCAGAGATGCTCTTCTGCTTCAAGGTTTGATGTGTTGAGTGTTCAGAGATGCTCTTCTGCTTCAAGGTTGGACGTGTTGAGCGTTCAGAGATGCTCTTCTGCTTCAAGGTTTGATGTGTTGAGTGTTCAGAGATGCTCTTCTGCTTCAAGGTTTGATGTGTTGAGCGTTCAGAGATGCTCTTCTGCTTCAAGTTTTGATGTGTTGAGTGTTCAGAGATGCTCTTCTGCTTTAAGGTTTGATGTGTCGAGTGTTCAGAGATGCTCTTCTGCTTCAAGGTTTGACGTGTTGAGTGTTCAGAGATGCTCTTCTGCTTCAAGGTTTGATGTGTTGAGTGTTCAGAGATGCTCTTCTGCTTCAAGGTTTGATGTGTTGAGCGTTCAGAGATGCTCTTCTGCTTCAAGGTTTGATGTGTTGAGCGTTCAGAGATGCTTTTCTGCTTCAATGTTTGATGTGTTGAGCGTTCAGAGATGCTCTTCTGCTTCAAGGTTTGATGTGTTGAGCGTTCAGAGATGCTCTTCTGCTTCAAGGTTTGATGTGTTGAGCGTTCAGAGATGCTCTTCTGCTTCAAGGTTGGACGTGTTGAGCGTTCAGTGATGCTCTTCTGCTTCAAGGTTTGACGTGTTGAGCGTTCAGAGATGCTCTTATGCTTCAAGGTTTGATGTGTTGAGTGTTCAGAGATGCTCTTCTGCTTCAAGGTTTGATGTGTTGAGTGTTCAGAGATGCTCTTCTGCTTCAAGGTTTGAGGTGTTGAGCGTTCAGAGATGCTCTTTTGCTTCAAGGTTGGACGTGTTGAGCGTTCAGAGATTCTCTTCTGCTTCAAGGTTTGACGTGTTGAGCGTTCAGAGATGCTCTTCTGCTTCAAGGTTTGATGTGTTGAGCGTTCAGAGATGCTCTTCTGCTTCAAGGTTGGACGTGTTGAGCGTTCAGAGATGCTCTTCTGCTTCAAGGTTTGATGTGTTGAGTGTTCAGAGATGCTCTTATGCATCAAGGTTTGATGTGTTGAGTGTTCAGAGATGCTCTTCTGCTTCAAGGTTTGATGTGTTGAGTGTTCAGATATGCTCTTCTGCTTCAAGGTTTGATGTGTTGAGTGTTCAGAGATGCTCTTCTGCTTCAAGGTTTGATGTGTTGAGTGTTCAGAGATGCTCTTCTGCTTCAAGGTTTGATGTGTTGAGCGTTCAGAGATGCTCTTCTGCTTCAAGGTTGGATGTGTTGAGCGTTCAGAGATTCTCTTCTGCTTCAAGGTTTGACGTGTTGAGCGTTCAGAGATGCTCTTCTGCTTCAAGGTTTGATGTGTTGAGTGTTCAGAGATGCTCTTCTGCTTTAAGGTTTGATGTGTTGAGTGTTCAGAGATGCTCTTCTGCTTCAAGGTTTGATGTGTTGAGCGTTCAGAGATGCTCTTCTGCTTCAAGGTTTGATGTGTTGAGCGTTCAGAGATGCTCTTATGCTTCAAGGTTTGATGTGTTGAGTGTTTAGAGATACTCTTCTGCTTCAAGGTTTGACGTGTTGAGCGTTCAGAGATGCTCTTCTGCTTCAAGGTTTGATGCGTTGTGTGTTCAGAGATGCTCTTCTGCAGACTTCGGTTGTAACAGGTGCTTATTTAAGTTACTGTTGCCTTTCTATCAGCTGAACCAGTCTGATTATTCTCATCTGACCTCTGGAATCAACAAGGCATTTTCTCCCACAAAACTGCTGTTCACTGGATATTTTCTCTTTTTCAGACCATTCTCTGTTAACCCTAGAGATGGTTGTGTGTGAAAATCCCTCTAGATCAGCAGTTTCTGAAATGCTCAGACCAGCCTATCTGGCACAAACAACCATGCCACATTCAAAGTATCTTTTCCCCTATGGCTCCTTCCTCCCTTCTGGGTTGCCTCTGTCCTCGGTCTCACCAGCGTCACCCCTGTCCTTGGATTCTCTGGTTCCACCTGGGATGCTCGTTGCCAAAACGTTGCCTGGGTCTCCTTCACCTGCGACGTCTCTCGGCTCCTCCGTCTGTGCCTGTGGATCCATCAGCCTTGTCTCCCATGGTTATCCCCCAGCTGTCATCAGTCACTACATAACCTTGGCTCCTCCTTCCCTCGACTCCACCATGGGCTCGGTACTGGGGAGCTCTGGATCTGTGCCAACGGACTATTTCCACCATGGCCGCCATGAGATCGTCATCCTACCACCACCATCTCTTCATCCACACGTCCTACCGCCACCAGCCCTTTGCCACATCCTCGCCCTACTCCGGAAATGATGTTTCACAAAACAAAGTTCGGGAGGAGCACGTTCAAATAATCAATCCAATTAACCTGTCATCAACAGTCATCATGACTATCCAATCTGCATGAGAGGAAGCATATATAAAGGCACTCAGTCGACTCACCTACATTCCTTGATAGTTTTTCAGCATCCCTCCACCACCCCGACACCTCACTCTCGGCTTGTTCCTTCCACAGCCAGGAATACGGGGGGAGTACTCTGGGTTCGGACCAAATACCGAGCCTGGAGCCCTCTCCTCGGACAGCACGGCAAATATGCATACCATTTATTCTTTCTGACTTATTTGTAAGTGTGAACTCGTGAACTCTTCATTCCCTTAAGGTGCGAGGTCGCACCTTGCCGGAGGGGGCGTTCTGTCACCATTCTGTTTATATGTCTGTGTGGTGTTTTTAATATGCTTTAATACAAACCATGTGCAAATGTATAAGTCAACACCATTGCTGAGTATTTTCTCCTTTAAACTGCAGTGAACCAAAGACAGTCTCAACAACCCGGTTTGAAATCTCTGGTGTTTCTGACGTCACAAACTACCTTGTGTGATTGGAGTAAGTGGAGCCGAAGCTAATTTGCATATTCATAGAACCGCGAGGCAAGGGTGTAGAGTTACATTCAAGCTATTTTAAGGCATGAATCATTTTTTTTCAAGAATGTGTCATTTTGGTGATCAAAGATTAGTTTAAGGGATAAAAGTGTTGACTACAGGGGGATTTTAAGTATTCTTTTATATAATTTTTTTATATATATATATACTCGTCACACTATCAGATGAGAACAAAACTTAAACTGAATAATGATGCTATTGCCTTTCGTAGAGCTGCTTTATAGCTGAATTGAACTAGTTTCATAATTGACCAATTTTGAAACATCAACACTAATATTGAACTGTTTTGAATCAGCACTGAACTGACTTGAGCTGTATAATAATGACACTATTGTCTTTTTAGAGCTGCGTTACAGCAGAATTTGACTCATAATTGATAAAGTTTGCATTATTGATTCTGTTGAAACAATGATTCTGTTTGAAACAATCTGTATTGTATAAAGCGCTAAATAAACATGACTTGACTTTTAAGATTTGAAGTAGACTACAAGTGCTCATTCAATACAATTAAGCCCAGTTTCTTTCCACAAGTGTTGATATAGCCGCGCAGATAAGTATTTAGATCTTCATTTAGGCTCTTGAGCAGGTCCCGTTGGTTCTTAACACCAATTGATCTTCCCAAAGTCACCGGAGTTGAATGTTTCACGTCGGCCATCAAAAAAACGGTAATCACCTCATTGCTTTTGCATTTAAGGTTGTGAGAAATGTAGTCCCTCCCTGACAGTTTCGCCTTAATTAAATGTACCTCGCTAGTGAGTTCATGAGAGACCAATGACTCTTCAGGGTTCTCTGTAAATCACAAACTGCTTCGCGCAAACAACCGATCGCTCAGCAGCTGAATACTTCTGTTCCGCTGCCCTCTTCAACATGGACAATATTTGTCTATTCTCTTGGCAGTCTTTCATGTGAGGCCCAGATTTATACGGCCACACTTCATTATTTGCACGGCCGGTATTTATGTTCATTAGTCCCAGTGATGGGTTTTTCTGTGTAATATATCGCCGGCGTTTATGTGCGTTGTGGGTGAGCAATTGGAATGCCTATTGATTTCTGAAGTGATTTAACACTGATTTTCAACAAGCGTGGAAAATGGCTTTGCCTCTGCTCAAGAGCTCGGTTCACTTTAGCAGCGCTCAGTGGGTGAAGTCGGTCGGGGAAGGTTAATTATTAATTGCGTTGTTTGTTTATAGACTACAATATGGTTTACGAGATGTTTGGAAAGTGCTAAAGTAATCAGCACAGGTCTCGGCCAATAGAATCTTCATCCCTCAGCAGATCCAGATTGTCTCCGTTGTTTCCCCTGGAAGCTGTTTGTGTCGGATACATTGAGGGATTTGATTGCGGATGCACCACGTCACACTCTCCTCCAGTGATGAGACAATTCGGCTCTGGCATTTTGTGGTGTCACAGTTGGTCAGGTTAGCCTGCGATATATCACTCCATCTTCTTTCCTGAAGTTAGCGGGATAGAAACAGACAACTGTCAGTTGGTAAATGAGCAGACGTTTGCCACCCTGACAGATTGTTCACTCATGAACAATAGCATTTTTTATCTTGTTTTCCTCACATTTTTTTGGGAATACATTGCATCTAACGTCATCTATCGATGAAAATCCACCGAGTGCACATTTTCTGCATCCAGTTGCAATGACACAACTAAGTGAACTTTAGCCAAGGGCCCCCGCAAATATGACAGCTCTTACTCCAAACATGTAGTCATTTAGTTTACCCGCATCGGCCCGCGAGCGGGCCGTCGAGGGCGTGGCTATACTTTTATTACCTTTTTTAAGCTTTGTTTTATAACAAATATTCATCTGACTATCATAAACTATGCATCATTTGAAAGCTAAAACACTCAAGAACCATGTTCTAGACTTGTTTTTGCAATCAATACACCAGAGAGGAAAGGGTTAAATAAAATGCAAAAGGACTGCTCATTTGAAAATGAGCAAAATGAACCGCTATACTCATCTTTCATCTCGTATGGTTCAGATCAGTTCGGAAGAATCCAAGAAACAACAGCATACATTTCAATGTAAGGGTCCACTCTTCAAAATGCATCCCACTTTTTAATCCAAAACAACGAAAAATAGGGGAAAAAAATGAAATATCCTCCTTTGTTTTCATGAGCGTTTTCGAGATAGAGTTCGCATCATGTTCATTTTCAAAGAAATATCGATTCTAATCCATATTCCAACACTCAAAAGCCATCTCACCCCCGCAGTTTAGACTCTTCCGGATCGAATGATACATCCTACTTCTCTCTCGTTCAACCACAGGCTCTGTTACAGACCAAAACAGTAAGAGAGTCCCTGACAGGCTGAGCGCGCTGTCCATCGCGCAGCTGGGCTTTCGACTGGATAAAAGCCTGGATAATGCTATCCAATGTCCTTTGAGCTACGTTTTGATTGATGGGAGTATTAGCCAACTAAAATCGATTGCAGTGATAGACAGTTCATGCAAGCACATTCGTCAAATTCAACTGCGCAAAGTTTTCATTCACATGTGCGCTTTCGCCACGCGCGCAGCACGCACACACATAGTTAGCCGACCAGAATGTAAACAGACACATAAACGCGATGTTTTGACACATGGAGCTTGCATAAATGCACGGATTTACTCTAAAGCTTATATCTGAGCATCTGTATCATGGATCGTCGACTACAGAAGAGATTTGAAGGTTTTTTTGCAGAAAATGACGAAGAGCAACAGGAAGTAATAGGATATTCATTATAAGTATCAGTTTATTGCAATTTATTTGGGTAAAAACCACGTTTGTAATTACAAATGTTCTAAAACATTTATGTTTTTCTTTTTATATATTTTATACATTAGTTGGAAAATGAACACTTCTGCAATGTCTATACATGTAGTGAGAAATCACTGTTTTTGCTATTAGAATTGTTCAAAATAAAGATAATTTTGGTAAAATGTTCAAATGTTGTGCTGAAATCGTTTTTTTCTTGTGTGGTTTGAAGGGCATAACAGTTCTGAATTGTTGTTGCAGACCTATAGTGTTTACTCCCTATGTAAAGTGTTTGGGTGCCAGGTGTCCATTTGGAGTCTCCAAATTGCATTTTGGAAAGGACGCCTATACTTTTCTTGAATAAAAGCTTACAGAAACTACATTTTTGGGAGTATCATCCTCAAATTTGAATCTAAACATGGTCAGACATTCAATTTTATCTTTATGGTGTTTTCAGGCCCTTAACATAAAAGTCTGATCATTTTTTCCCTAAGTGAAGTTAATTAAAAGAAATCGTGAGTCACATTCATGTAAATTTTACCTTGTTTTACTCTGTTCCTATGCTACTTTGAGTAATAATGACTCTTGGGTAACAAAGTTTCAAGTGTCTAGTTTAAAAAAAGATCAGAGTTATGAATGTGGACCATAGGGTTTAAGAGCTACAGACATTTGTATTTGGGTATGTCATTTTCAGAAAATTCTCAAAAAATGGGGCGCTGGTTAAGAGGTTAAAGCATGCTAAATATTGTGTGGGTGCATTCATTATACTCAAAACCATTATTGAAAAAACAGTATTCTGTAAACATGGGTGCGGAGACACAAATAAAAACACATTAACATGTACAGATAATTATTCACAAATGTAAAATTAGAAATCCTTGAACACAAATTGACGGTTGAGAATTAATTATCAATCTGACACTTGTGAGCTGCAGACTTTTTATTTCAGACTTGCAAATGACCCTGTCACACAGAGTCAACAGACTGTGTTAATATTCACCGTTTTTTTTACATATTTAAACAAGCACATTTCCATGCATAGATCATTGTCATGCAAGGTCCCAGTGAATGTTTAAAAAGAAAAATCTTAGACAGCAAACCAATTTGTAATTAGCTTTTGTGTATGATTTCAAAAGAAATAAAATTTAGCTCACAAATATGGACCACTTTTATGTTTGTTACGAGTTGCTGGTGGCTGTAATAATCACATGGTACAGGAAATACAATGACAAAGTCTTTACTTGAAAAATACACAGGATAATACAGGAATCAAACACATCAAACAAAACCCCTTCCAAAATAAACGAGATTGAACAGTGAACAGAGGAAACTATAGGCTTAAATACACAGAGTTAACAAGGTAACTAAATGAACAACAGGTGAGCGTAATCCAATCAGAAAACCAAAGAAACACACTAGCAATAAGAACTCAGGCAAAGCAGAACAGGGAACAAAATGAAAATTACATCTGAACAGAATTAGACCGTTACAGTCGCACCTCCTCCCAGAAGGTGTGTCCTCATGTCGTAACGAGTCCAACAGAGTAAGGAAGGAGAGAGGGAGGGATGAGGCTTGGGAGGAGGACGAGGGGCTGGCGGAGGGTAGGAGACCGGAGTAGAAGACAGCAGAAGAGACTAGGGTGGCGATGATGGAGACAAGGAGACAAGAGCAGGAGCCAGGAGGGGACCCAGAACACAGCCAGGACAAAAGCCCATGTGGAGTCGAAGGAGGGAAGAGCTCTGGTGGAGACTTGTCTAGTAAGCCCAGGGGACGACTGACTGAGAATGAGCCGATGGAAGTGGAGACCCAGGCGGAGCTGGAGAGCCAATGGAGCCTAAGCGACACCGATGGATCTGAAGACAGAGGCGGAGCCGCTGTGACGACCATCCAAGGTGGAGCCAGAGTGCCAGAGGACTGAGGCGGAGCCTGTGGGACAGAGGACAAAGACAGAGCTGGAGGGAAGCCAGATGCACCTGAAGAAGTGGAGGGACGAAGCGCACCTGAAGACCCGGAAGTCCATGGCACAGGCAGAGCAACATCTGACCAAGGCAGAGCCGGTGGGACAAGGGAGCCTGGTGGAGCTGTAAGGACGATGGATCCAGGTGATGACGAGGAGCCAAGGTGGAGCCGACAGGTCGACGAGTCAAAGTGGAGTGACGGGCTCAGTGGCTGGAGGCGAAGCCAGGGCATTCTCTTGCCAAGGAGACCGGAAGACCCAAAGCAGATCCGTGCTGCAGAGTGGAGTCAACTGAGGAGGAGCCGAGGGACTTAAGGGAAACAGCGATGGTGGGGCCAAGGATCTGGCTGTTATTGACAGAGAAGGTGGGAGAGGGAGGCTGGGCGGGATCTTTAGAGACACCGGAGACTTGGAGCTGGGCGAGACCAGCAGGGACAGGACACTCAGGGAAATATCCTCCTCCAACTCCTCATAATCGCGGCAGGCTCGGGCTCCATGTCTGAGGTGGGCTCTGGAATAGGCTCATGGCTGGGATCTGGGTTCATAGTGGGGCTGGTGACGTCTTCATCAGCAACACAGATGGTGAATTATGATCCATTGTTCACCAGCACCCACTCAAATGCCTTGGACCGCTCATTTAGGCTGGTGAACACACACACACACACAGAGAGAGAGAGCGTTTTTTATTTTATTTTTGCACTTCACAGCTGCTGGTCACTGTTTAAGTTCATTATGTGGAAAAGAGCAGCATAAACATTGTTCGAAATATCTCCTTATGTATTCTACAGAAAAATAAAGTCCTACAAGTTTTGAACAGCATGACCATGAGTACATTTTCATTTTGAGTTAATTATGAAGTAAACTCGTGTGAGGTATGTTTTAACTTTTCAAAGGTCAATCTGAATTTTTTTATTTTATTATTCTTGTTAACTTCTCAGATCTACCCTGTTGAGATGCTCAATGACTTCAGCGAGGGCTGTACCACATCAACACATATACAGAGAGCAGATGTACCGCTTTAATCTGAAGAGAGTAAGAGAAAGAAGCAAGGGAAGAGAGAGAGAGAGGATGAAGAACAGGTCTTATTGGAGAATCCCTGCGGCTTTCTTATACAAGGCCATAATGGATTTTTACTAACAGTGCAGTATGACACGCTCAGGGTCTGTCAGGATGAGGAGTGTCAGGTGCTGTTGATTGTGTCTGCAGGCATTCTGTTTGATCTTCACACACACATATAGAGCGTTTTACCCTAATGTTTGTTCACTTTCATATACTCTCATATACACATATAGTCACATATACATTCATCCGTCTTTCTATTACCTATCAAACACACACACAAACACACTGTACCATGTTTATACCACAGATTTGGGCAATGTACCATGGTAATATTGTTTTTGGACATGGCACGTTGGATAATGCCATGCTTTTTGACATGTACCACAATAATCTATTTGAAGTACCTTGAAATTCCATGTAAATACCATAGTAAGTGAATACGGTAATCATTTAGTATCATGGTACACACCCATACTAAAGTTGACTAAAAAGAGGAATAAAAAATCATCTTCTGGAAATTGATCTTAATGCCTTAATTTAAAAAATGAGGAAAAATCCAACCTTTAAGGACACCAATTTCCTTTGTGAATGAATAATGTATCATAAATAAATAAATGTTCTTCCTTAAAATACAGGGAGGATAAGACATGACACCCCTATGTTATATTCCCATAGAGGCAGATTTTTATTTTTAAAGGCCAGTTATTTCATGGATCCAGGATCCTATGCATCCTGATAAAGTTCCCTTGGCCTTTGGAATTAAAATAGCCCCACATCATCACACACCCTTCACCATACCTAGGGATTGGCATGGTTTTATTTCAGTTCGCCTAATAGCTGGTTTGATTTGCATTGAGAGATGATCATATGGAAAGTACCCCATGCCAATCTCAATTTTTTTTAATTAATTTTTTATTCCTCTTTTTAGTCAACTTTAGCATGGGTGTATTCACTTATGCTAAGCACTATATATATATATATATATATATATATATATATATATATATATCAAAGTACCATATTACAAACCTGATATCCCTTGTTTTATGATTTATAATAATTTATGTATAATTATTAAATTTTTATATTTATTAAAAATATAATACTATTTTTTATATACTCTTCCAATTCTATATAATATAATATAAAATAAAATACATTTTGAAGAGAATATGATTAGTGCAGAAATATCATACTTTCACTTTCAAAACATACTATACATTTATATTTATAATGGCATCCTTTGAAATAAAAACATGAAAATTCATATATATTATTCTGACTCAACATTAAAATTAATATGAAAATGTCAGTGTTACCATATGATATCTGTTATGAGTTACTCTTTACAATTATTTATAAAAATAAATGTATAGTATTTTTTTAAAGTATGATATTTATGCACTTTTCATATTCTCTTCAAAATGTTATGTATTGCAATTCTTCACATAAAAATGCTAGTAGCCAGTATAAAAATGACATAATGATACTGGTATAATCATATTTAACGATGGTATTTCTGATATTATTACTATGTTACCAGCACAGTATTTCTTTATTTTGTGCTGTAAGGGACA
>NW_026606562.1:3400000-3480000 GCF_029890125.1 Rhinichthys klamathensis goyatoka | reverse complement strand
TTCTTCCCACGGGCACTTGGGCTCAAGTTTAGCTAATGACTTGTTTTGAGGAGGATTCAATGGCCCTCTCTTTCCTGTTCATATCAAGCCCGAGAGGCTGAACATCTGCTAGTCTTAGGAATTGGACACGAGTGAGCAAATCATGTTTTGCCAGTGCTGGAAACCAAATCTACCAAATTATTCCAAACATGCTTTTCAGCGCTTCAATTTTACACTTAATAACGGTCACATAACAGAAATTAGGTACTTTGAGTAGATTAGAGAGTTAAATGATGAAAATTCCCCTTGAATCACATATTAATTTGGTAATGTTAAAATGTATTATATTTAGAATAAGCATGCTTTTGTCCTTGATTTTTCTTCTTATATTAGTAAACACTGAGAGAAACCCCCATTTCCTAAGACCTTTTCAATTGTTTACCTGCACACATTACGCAGCACTAACCGGACTCAAATTTGTGCTACCGGTAAAAATGACCAAGTGTGTGATGTCCAAATGTGTGATGGAAAGCTGTTTTTCAGGGTTTATGTAAAACACCGACCTGCATACATTGCCGCCACTAATAGGCCCATTTGGATGCTTGTGTTCTGAATCCATCAGTTTCATGTGCTGTTCAAAACATTTGCAGAGAGATACGGGCTATGTTTGCTAACATACCGGTTACTGCTTTGTATAACATTTATGATGCGCTTCCTGTATGTATGCAAATTTTCTGTTTGTAAAGCAGTGTTATTTTAGTATTATTGACGTATTAGTTAATATTTAGATTTTATTTGTAAATGTTTTGTTTTCATTTTAGTAATTTTGTAGTGTGATTTTGTCATTTTTATTAAATATGTCTAGTTTTTATTAAGTTTTTAGTATTAATTTTAGTTTTGTGTTATTTACAGTACTTCAACTTCAACTGAATAAAAATGAGTAATGTTGCTTTGGCAATTAGCTGAAATAAAATACTTTTAAGGTTTTTATGATTCATTTTTATTATGTTAATGTTTACGGTACTTTATTTTTACTGTGATATTGACGATGATGTTAATCGAAAAGGTTTTCAGCACTTTGCACTTTTTTGGGCCTTTGAACGAAAGCATGTAGTAAGAAATGTTCAATGACTGTGAATGCTTGTTGGACATGGTTATGATCATTTTTGAGTTGGACATATGCACTGAAGTTTGTTGAATGGAAAAAAAATGGACTTTTTTGCGTTTTTGCATGCTAACTGCACTTGATCTGCATTATTTTAAAAAACGTTCCTTATTTTTTACATAAAATAAAATTCAATGGTATGGGATCTTGCTTAAAGATTTAAAAAGTACAGGAAAAAAAATACAAAATCTGACAAATAAGACTTTTTCCTCCAAATTGTGAGATATAAACTAGCAATTCTTTGAAAATTATGAGGTATAAACTGTCAATTCCAAGAATTGTGAGATAAAAAGTTGCAATTACCTTTTTTTTATTCTGTGGTGAAAAATGCTTTCACACAATGGGGTCCAATGAGAAATAAAGTCAGAATTGCGAGATATAAATTCAAAATTTCAAGAAATAAAGTCAGATTGTGAGAAATTAAGTCACAATTTCATTTAGGAACTTGGAATTCATAGTTATTTGCGAGTTATAAAGTCCATACGCAGAAAGCTTGTTTTTTTTTTCAAGCAGAGATTCAATCCTAAGATAGGCCTCGAAACGCCACCACTGATGCAAGAACCCTTGATCATGTCATCCCTGCACCTCATATCTTTCCACAAACCTGGACTCGGGATCAGATCCCCAAACTATTTACGATAATTCACAGACGACGACAACAGCAAAATCTGAGCCGATCTGAGATGGTCGTTTAAGGTCCAACCTCTGGCAAACACAAGCGCGACTCTTATTTTCACTCACCGTGGTCATTACAATAATAGCAAAGGATCGTAGAGAGTAAGAATGGAGAACAGAGAGAAGGGAGTGCCGGAGAGATTAGCGTCACTGTGATGCTATGTTAGCTGACTGGTGTGTGTGTGTGTGTGTGTGTGTGTGTGTGTGTGTGTGAGTGATAGTGGATCTCTCCGAGGCTGTAATGCGGAGGCATTAATAGAGCTCTGATGTGAAAATAACGAATAACCCTGAGCACAGCTCTGAGATGGAGCCATTAGCCCGAGGCTGTCGTGTTGGCCAGCGTTCCAGAGTGTCACACAACACTTCACGCACCACCATTAACATGATTCCACATTAAAACTAGCAGATACTGTGTAGAGTGGTGCTTAAAGCTGCAAACAGGCTTTTCAGATGTGATTAACGGTGCCATATTGTACTTTTTTGTAACATTTGGGGTTTTATATTTCATTTCAAGTGCATTATTAAGGCTCTTGCATTAAAGCCTAATTTAAGTTTTACTTGACCATTTTTTACCAACTGAACATTAGAATACAATGGCTGTTTACTGAAATAGTGTATCTGGATGGGATTGTTGCATAACGTGGGGTATATAATTTATACACAAATATTTATATTTCGATCAAATTATCAAACTGTTTTTGTTTTTGAAAGAAGTCTCTCATGCTTACCAAGGCTGTAAAATTCAGTCAAAATAGGAATAATGGTGAATATTACTCCATTTACTCCATTTAATCACCTTTTGGCCTTTACTATAGTTCATTTTAAATAGTTCTGCAATATATACAGTAGGCAATATTTGAAGTGGATCAAAACCTTTCATCAAATGTAATGAATGATGGACAATATGAAAATGAATAAAATGAACAAAATGGATTTTGAACAATACCCGTTCTTGTCTTAGGACTACTGGTAACACTTTACTTGATGGGGTGTGCATAAGACTGACATGACACCTTCATAATCGTGACATGACACGTAAATACATAAATATGAAGGAGGTTTTATGCATGTTTATGACAACTGTCATTAAGTGTCATTCGCTCAATTATTTTTAATGCAAATATGACATTGTTTGAGATGTCTTTGTAATGACACCTTGACATAAACCAATACATCATAACCTGTCAGTGTCTTTGTCATGACAACTTGACATTACTGAGACACCACAACCTGTCACAAATATGTCATAAACATGACATAGCAGATTAAATATCAAACTTAAGAAGCCACTTAGCTTTATAGGTTAACATTACATTAAACTGTCAGGTGGTTGGTTTTGACATTGGCTGTCATGAGGCCATTATAACATTTTAATGACAAATTCAATTTGTACCACTGTAGTTGAGGTCAAGAAAAATATTCATGACACAGTTATAATGGCCTCATGACAGCCAATGTCAAAACCAACCACATGACAGTTTAATGTAATGTTAACCCATAAATATAAGTGGTTTCTTAAGTTTGATCATTAATCTGCTATGCCATGTTTATGACATATTTATGACAGGTTGTGGTGTCTCAGTAATGTCAAGTTGTCATGACAAATACACTGACAGGTTATGATGTATTGGTTTATGTCAAGGTGTCAAAACAAAGACATCTCAAACAATGTCATATTTGCATTAAAAATGTCAAAATTGAGCGAATGACACTTAATGACAGTTGTCCTCCTTTATATTCATGACATGTGTCATGTCATGATTATGAAGGTGTCATGTCAGTCTTATGCGCACCCCTTCAAGTAAAGTGTTACCGGACAACTTTGATGAACTTTTTTGATCCAATTCAAATGTTGATGGTTTATATAGTGGTATATAAACGTCAATTAAATATAACAGTTTAGGCTGTTGTGCGTGGTTACCAGGGTGTTGCTATGTAGTTTCTACATGATTTGGGTAGTTTGGTTTCGAAATCAGTGTGGGGAAATCTTTCACCCTCACACGAAATTCCAGATTATGTGGATTCCTATGGAAATGTCTGGATATTGGCTGTGAAAATTCGCATAACAACTGTAAATGTGACAACACCATAAGTCTATGGTATGTGTTTTATACCATTACCTGTTTAATATCCAAAAGGCAAAAATTGTACATTCATTCCTTTGGAAAAGAAATAGCACACCATTCAGAGTCATCATTCATGTCCATAGCACAATAGTGCGGGATGAGTTCCACACCTCGTTTAATACTTAGGGTCTATTCGATAAACTGAATGTCACATTTCCATTGGCTAGACCAGAAATAAAGCTCCTTTCAGCTCCAGTTTCTCATTCCTGAGGTATTTGTCTTCTTGACATGTTCCATCGTTTATCATCTCAACGCATTACTACACCTTGAGATTACCACATCTTCCCTCAGGAGCCCTTCTCCATTAGAAAGATCCAGAATTCTCCCGGACAAAGGTCCGATGAGACTTCCAGGAACGCGGCTCAAACGGATGTGCAACCACAATCTGAAGCCGCCAGCAGCTTTGTGGCCATAACATCCATCACTCAGGCCGGGGAAGGTCAGGCACCACCTCTGATGTATGTCACAAAGCCCCAACCCTTGGTTTCCCCTGCGGGCAGCACACCTGCTTTTAAAATTCATGAAATCATCGCTCCTAAGGTGCTCGTTTGTCACCTCTATGCTCTTTCACTCCCTTCTTCTGTCTTTCACTCTATTGTCAAGAAACACATTAGGGGAACTTTAGCTGCCGTTGTGGCGGCGAGTAACCAGAGCGTAATTTGGTTGTAAAAATAAAGCTTCCAAAAGAGGGGGTTTGCAGCAATGTCATTAAAGTACCATTTTTGCTTCCCCAAAATCTTTCAGCGACCAGTTCTTAAAAGAACCACTGTTTTTCTTAGTGTGAAGAACATTAACCTTTTTTTCCCCTACTATTTGTGTAATGGAAAAGTTCCATAAATGTTCAAGATTCTATATAAACCCAGACAGCAACATAGTGTCGGCCCAGATCCGGGCCACATCTGGTACCAGATTAATGGTGCGTTCAAGTCATCTCATAAAGATCGTATTTACGAGTTGATCGCACATGAATGCACATTTAAGCCCCAATCTTTACGAGTTGTGGGCGTGTCACTGATAAACATGGCGGAATACCACAATACTTAAATGTATTTAGCAGTGATATTGCTAGACTTTATATTTACAGCCATTTGAGCTAATTGCCGCCACAGAATATGATGGCCTTTTAACCCTTTAGAACCGGCTGTGTCGTCGCCGACACAGACAAGCAAGCTGTATTCATTGTACCGTAACTCTTCAATCGTTCGCACAATCAAAACCATTCAATTTGCCCCTAACAGTAGACAACATGCGCTTTTCGGCAATATACGGCTTATTACGGTAATTCCGTCAGCAAATGACAGCAGATTTCTGGCAGAGCGGGAAGGAAGGATTTGAACAGAGAGATGCGAAGCGCGGCAGGTTAGAGTGTTTTGGATTGCATAAAATAGTAAAAGAAACTAACAAATACATCGCGAAAGAAGTGGTAGACAGCAGAAGAGGGGATTGGGATGATTTTTAATGAAACTTGGGAGGCGGATGGTCGTTACTCTTTCACGTATCTTTACATGTGGCGCATGCATGTGTATGTGTGCGTGCCTATGAATGGACGCATTTGTATGTGTGCGTGTATGAAAAAAAGTGTCCTAAATGAAAACTGTGCAACCCAATGTCACAAAAAAGACTTGTATCTGATGTATTATACTTCATTTTTCAACTTTAAAGTGTTAGTTCCATTCGTTTGTGATTTTTCTGTTTTTTTTTCTAAATAAAAATCAGAAAATGTATTCTCGTTTTAATTTTTTTTTTGTGTATTTAAATTCCATTTACAAACTCACCACACACAATAATGGTCAATAACTGTAATTTGTTGTGAGCTAATCTTTTTCTGAAAAAGATGACACCTTGCACATGAAGATAGCACATTATTTTAGAATTTTACAGTCAAAAAATCTAAATGTGTAAAAAAACACCTATTTTAGCTTCAGGTTCTAAAGGGTTAATATAACAATGTACTATTTAACGATAGTTTTGCAGTGGCTTCATAAATTAATTAAAAAGTAATTAATAATTAGTCAAGAGAAAGTACACCACCATCTTACGACCAAAGTGACTTGAACGCACCTGCTGTCGTAAACACGACTTCCCACCTCGTAAGTACGACCTTCCCAGGAGGATTTGAACTCACCCTAAGAGTGTAGTGGTTCATCCCAGGACAAAAAGGATGAATGGTGACGCACAAATGTTTTTATTTAAATGCAATCAAGACACGTGGAAACTGCAGATTGAATTTGTAACGAGTGCTCGGGGCGAGACGGAAGCAAAGTTTATCATACAGTATTTCGCATTACTAAAAACACGTTTCACACTCTTCATGCGGATCCCCTGGCGTGTCAGGAGCACATGAAGATAAATTTGCTTCTCCAGAGAGCGCACATGGTCACTAGAGGCTTCATTAGCCCATTTAATGAAAGGAGGGAATACAGTGCCTGTAGAGCAATGCTCTACTCATTTTCTTCTCTCCGGCTAGATTTGTGTAACGTGTGATTGTACCGCTGGTGTTTACTCTGTTCCAAACCCTAGCAAGCTGTCTATGCAAGCAGCACACAATGATATTAGGAATATTTTGGAAATGAAACTAATTCACTCATTAAGAAACGCTTGTAGTTTTTTTCAGATCAATCAATTTATGCATACATATACTAAAAAGCACTATGAAATTTGTCATACTGGAAAAAAAGACCAGATAAAGAAAGTAGACTATTGTTTCGATGGCTTAACAGCACACTCATGTTACTTGCTAAAAATGCTAATTGTACAGAAAAAAACATCTTAAACCACCTCAAACTGCCTAACCAGCTGACAAAAGCACAAAAGAAGACCTGCAAACCAGTTTAAGCTGTTGGATCAGTTGTGGATTAATTGTAAAATAAAATCTGTTGCCTATGTAGAGTGCTTCAAATCAGCCATTTATGTGGTTCCACCCTTGTTAGCATGTTTCCTTATAAGGTACTAGAAAACAAGGCCGCTCACTAGGTTGATGAAATGTCTTACTAGTTGAACCGTTCTTCGTATACAAATAGGCATAATCAACTGAGAGTAGATGCACTGTAGCCTTCAGTGCGTGTGTGTGTGTGTGTTGTTCAATAGCCTCCATTTTGTGACTCATTTCACCCACAATACAGTCAAGCACCTGCTTCTCGTGATTAGCACTATTATTAAGACGCAAGGATAAGCACCATACATTATGCAGAGACACTTATAAATACACATATCGTCTCTCCCCGCCTCTTTGTTTACCTGGTTGGATTCTTATGTGCAAGAGGCAAAGTCTGCGCCGACCCACATCGTAGTTTCAGGTGGAGCTGGGCTGAAGGAAAACATTATTTTCCTGCACTATACATGCGTTTCCTGTAAACTGAACAAAGCATATGAGTGACATGTCATTTCTGATTTGCATCACCAAACACAATTTGTGGAAATTGTTTTGTTACCTGCTGGGCTGGGTGTTTTCAACTTGGATTATACATTCAGTGAAGTTTCTTCCTTGATTTCTTTGTCTTTTTCTTGCCTTCGAGACTATAGCACAAACAATTAAGCGTAGTGTCAGTTCTGGCAGGTCACGTTAGTCAAGCTCGCATCAGCTGACTCTCAGCTGATCCACATCTACCTATAGGAATACGACGCCTATCACTGTATACATATATAAGCTCCTTCAGTATTATTAGCAGCTATCGCGTTTCTCAGGAGATCATTACCCTCCTCCATCCCCAGCTCCACCTCTCGTCAGTCAGCATGGCATTCTGATTCCCCTAGAATCAATTCTCGAATTATGTTGTACTTTAAAATCTTGAATTAATGATATCTGCAATACATTCATGTTGGTTCTGTTCTGTTTACCCTAAGGGGGGTTATTGCTGCATGGATGCGCAGGGAGTTCTTGCCCAGAACAGAACCATACCACCAATCCAAACTGTATGCAATTGCCAATCGTTTTTTTGACGATAGTGGTCCTGACAGAAATTAGGATATACAGTTGTCAGGCTGTGAAGGAGCATTTAATTGATTGAACGATCCTACTGAACGAGTTGGTGTTTTGTTTCTGAACAAATGCTGTGATGATGCACTAAATGAATCAGCAAATTAAACCAGTTTATATACACTGAACAAAATTATAAACGCAACACTTTTGTTTTTGCCCCCATTTTTCATGAGTACTTTTTCTATGTACACAAAAGGCCTATTTCTCTCAAATATTGTTCACAAATCTGTCTAAATCTGTGTTAGTGAGCACTTCTCCTTTGCCGAGATAATCCATCCCGAACTGCAGTCAGGTGGAGACCCCGATGAGGACGGCAAGCATGCAGATGAGCTTCCCTGAGACGGTTTCTGACAGCTTGTGCAGAAATGTTTTGGTTATGTAAACTGATTGTTGCAGCATCTGTCCGGGTGGCTGGTCTCAGGCGAACTTGGAGGTGAAGATGCTGGATGTGGAGGTCCTGGGCTGGTGTGGTTACATGTGGTCTACGGTTGTGAGGCCGGTTGGATGTACTGCCAAATTCTCTGAAACGCCTCTGGAGACGGCTTATGGTAGAGAAATGAATATTCAATTCAATGGCAACAGTTCTGGTGGACATTCCTGCAGTCAGCATGCCAACTGCACGCTCCCTCAAAACTTGCGACATCTGTGGCATTGTGCTGTGGGATAAAACTGCACATTTTAGAGTGGCCTTTTATTGTGGCCAGCCTAAGGCACACCTGTGCAATAATCATGCTGTCTAATCAGCATCTTGATATGCCACACCTGTGAGGTGGATGGATGATCTCGGCAAAGGAGAAGTGCTCACTAACACAGATTTAGACAGATTTGTGAACAATATTTGAAAGAAATAGGCCTTTTGTGTACATAGAAAAAGTCTTAGATCTTTGAGTTTAGCTCATGAAAAAAAGGGGCAAAACCAAAAGTGTTGCGTTTATAATTTTGTTCAGTATGTTTGGTGTTTCGAGTCTGAACGAATGCTGCAATGATGCGCTAAATGAATCAGTGAACGAATCTGTATAAAGTTGGGGATTTCAGTCTGAACGAATGATGCGCTAAATGAATCAGTGAATGAATCTATAGTTGGTGATTTGAGTCTGAACGAATGATGCGCTAAATGAATCAGTGAATGAATCTATAGTTGGTGATTTGAGTCTGAACGAATGATGCGCTAAATGAATCAGTGAATGAATCTATAGTTGGTGATTTGAGTCTGAACGAATGATGTGCTAAATGAATCAGTGAACGAATCTGTATAAAGTTGGGGATTTCAGTCTGAACGAATGATGCGCTAAATGAATCAGTGAATGAATCTATAGTTGGTGATTTGAGTCTGAACGAATGATGCGCTAAATGAATCAGTGAATGAATCTATAGTTGGTGATTTGAGTCTGAACGAATGATGCGCTAAATGAATCAGTGAACAAATCTGTATAAAGTTGGGGATTTCAGTCTGAACGAATGATGCGCTAAATGAATCAGTGAATGAATCTATAGTTGGTGATTTGAGTCTGAACGAATGATGCGCTAAATGAATCAGTGAATGAATCCATAGTTGGTGATTTGAGTCTGAACGAATGATGCGCTAAATGAATCAGTGAATGAATCTATAGTTGGTGATTTGAGCCTGAAAGAATGATGTGCTAAATGAATCAGTGAACAAATCTGTATAAAGTTGGGGATTTCAGTCTGAACGAATGATGCCCTAAATGAATCAGTGAACGAATCTTAACCAGTTTATATATCGTTAGCATTTTGAGTCTGGACAAATGCTGCGATGATGCACTTAACGAATCAACATAAACAAAAGCACAAACTTTTCCCCCATTTACAATAGCACCATAAACTGAAGAGAGTGTTGCAGTAATAGACTTTTTTTTTTAATTTAAAGACAAGAGCCATAGTTTGTTCAGTAAACCACTTTTTAGTAAAAAAAAAAAAAAGAAGCAATTTTATGATTTTTATTTTTCTGTAGCAAAGAAAAAAGAAAATAACTATGACTCCATCAACCATCATTTTTGCGTACCATTACATCTTTAGTTTATATATGTTGATGTCATGTGTCTGAACGAAAGCTGCGATTGCTAAATAAATCAGTGAACAAATATGAAACATGGCACCATTAGGAAACTAAGACATTATTATTCCACATTCCAACTATCACGGGTTGATACAAAATGTTGTTTTCCTGCTCAGTTTTATTTTGAGTTTTGAGTTATCGTCCTCAATACATAATTAGTTTACTTGATCATTTTCTTTGCCAACAGTTTCTTGGATTCTTGGTAATGGCATTTTCGATGCTTTGACAAAGTTCATGTCAGTTCCTCACTTGCCATGCATAGATTTCATTCATTTTTTACTAAAAATAGCTTTTCATCTGTATATAAAGATGGGCTTTTTCCTAAACATATGGCCACATCACAAAAATCGTGTACAGTTTGCTAGATTAATACGACATGGTTCACCCACTGACACATTTTGCCCTACTTTTCGAAGCAAATAAATAGGCCCACACAAAATCTGCACACTTTACACAATTTTCCCACTGATTGTAGGAGGAAATCTGCTGAATGGCTATAAATGCGCTAATGGATATAAATATGTTTAATAAACGAACAGTGCAAAGAACTTTATCAATGACTGCTGCTAGAAATTAGCATAACGTTCCAGGCAATTCATGCAGCTTCAATGCAAGAATGCCTAAGGAACAGGGCGGCAGGATCCACATGAACAGGCAATGTCAGTGTGTCTGAAGACTATTACAGGCAGTCGAGTCACTCTCCAGCTCATAGCAGAAGACCAAATCACCTCTCTCGAGCCAAACCCGACGACACTTCCTCAAATGGGACAAGACAGGTGGGGTGAATTGCTTCCCTCTCTTTCACAGTTTCGCCCTGCCTGGCAATTCTCCATCTCATTGGACGTGTATAAGACACACAACCGACAGCGATATCGCCTAGTGGTTTAGAGGGGCCGTTTGGCCATCAAAAGAAAATAAAACTCTTTATTTTGTTTATTCGTTTGATATGGCCGCCTGTGTTCATGTCGGCCCAGATTTTCCGCTCTGCCATGGCAGATCAAAGCAGAATCACTGGCACGCTGCATCATGTTAAGACTGATGCTTTTGAAAAGACGCTTGCGATGGTGGGAATTTATCGATGTTTGGTTTTAAATCAAGTCGTGTAAAGGCCAAGCAAGGACCGCATGAAAAATACATATTTTATAGATTTTAATATTTATATTTTTCTTTTCTTTCTTGAAACATAAACCTCATGATATTTTGGTGAGATTTTTGCCCAAAAAAAGCTGCTGGCGTGAATCTTTCTTTCTGTCAGCATCCATGTGGGTGAGTGACACACCGCTGTGTTTGCAGCTCTTTGATATAAGGAGGAAGTCATACTTACAAGAGTACAAACACATCAGTGGCATGCAGTGGACTTCTGAACTCCTGAAAGGAGGAGGCAAAGTCCAATTTCTTTTTTTTTTTTGTCCAATGTAAATTCATGATGCAGTTCCATTTGATGTTTGCATGTTTTCTGGGTCAATATAGGAGAATAAAAATCCTGGAAATTGTGATATTCAAGAGGCAATGTCAACGTCAACTTCGTTTTTTTGTGACGCACCCCACAAATTTTACGGAAAGGAAACCAGGATGGCAGAAAGCGGCATCCTGTTTGTTTTCTTTCTTTTATTTCCTGTTTGTTTTTTATTGTGAGTGCACACTTTACAGTTTTAAATGATATCTGTTGTGACCATAAATGACTGAGTATTTCAAGTAGTTTCCACTGTTATAATTAGACAAAATCAGTGCCGATTTGTGTCATGACTCGTGGAAGTCTTCCCAGACAGCAACATAGTGTCGGCCCAGATCCGGCCCACATCTTTCCGTGATTTCTTGAAAAAGCGTAATATTGAACTTTGTGCGTTCGCATTTACATGCGTGCAAAGGAAACTAATCAGTTTTATTTTTCATTATTCTCTTTATTTTGTACTATTATAACACAAGAGACATTGTGACCAAATACTTTTGTTTTTTATCAGCCCTACAAAAAAATATGACCAATGCAAGAGTGCATTCTGTTTACTGCTTCGCTGTGCTGTACCAACTAGGGGACTGAATCCCACTAGGTAGAACAAATTGTAATTTGCACTACTGTCTGTTCAAAATAAATGTCAAGAAACCTACTGTAGCATTGGGGATTCGTTGCTTTTTCCAAACTCATAACGGACCATGACCCCAAAACCGAGATACTCAAAGATCCGTGACTTATGTGTACTGTTACACCCCTAATACACATTGATTTAATGATTGGTTGATTGAAATATTACTTCATTGAGTACAAATCAGCTCTGTACATTTCTATAAGACAGATCACATGCTGAATATTGGTCATTATGCAATGTGGTTTGGTTGCTATGGTGAAAAATTGCCCCTAGAAATAATGCTAGACATTATCCAGTGATGGTTATTGGATTATAAAAGTGAAATGTGGACTTAAACATTATTCTTAGACGTTTTGAACCAATTGCCAGGAGTTCAAATAGGTGCCCTTGGCTACAAGTCAATTTTGTACTCAAGTCCAATTTTTGTGAGCTTTTTGACCAATTTTACATCTTTTACTTCATGTTAATGGAAAAGCAAGTGTGTATTTATGACAAATGCCAAGTTAGATTGATGTAAAAAATCATGTGAATTCTGCTCACACTACAGTCACATGGCAACAAATTGATCTGTATTTGAAAGCGCCCCAGATCTGATGGATTTCAGATTCGTTGTGATTCTATGATGATGAAAACATTGCAATATCTAAAAATCCACCAAAACTTTATAAGCACACTGATGTTATTATAATTTATAGGCTAATACATGTTAATTTATAGCTACATTCATAAGTAGCTTATATAAAAATGCATCAATACAGACCGTTCAACATTACTCAGTTTTACTAATTTAATTTCAAAATGGTTTATTCACTCGGCAAAGCCATCTTGAAGTTCACATCTCAGTATGAGAAGAGCTACTTAACCTACCGTGAAACATCGAAGTACCCTTTAATAAGACATCATTATCTCTAACAAAGCTCGAGGTAGAGCAGAACTCACCATGAGCGGAAGAAAAAGAATAATAGGCGTGGAATAAAGGCTTTATATAAACGCAAACTTGAACTCGTCATTTTATGGCCGTAACGATTCCCCCTTTGTGTTTTCTATGGACGGTGGGTCTGGCATTCAAAGCCACGAACGCACTTCTGCCGCTCAAATTAAACACATGAGGATTGGACTGGACTCGCGATAGGGAGTTAACGCCTCATATTCCACCGTTTTCAGATAATTGCCTTTTGTGGTCAACCTCCTCTTTTTCCCGTTAAACTTGCCTGCTGAGGACGGTCGGTAATGAATCCCCCGGCTCTAAACCTCCTCCGTCATTCCGATGTCTGTGGAGAATATTTCCCGCCTCTCAGCCTCCTCTCGGATGTTAATCTAGACCTCCACGTTCCCGAGGCGCTGATGTGACTGACCTTTCCTATGTGTACACATTTACATTTTGCGGTGTATATATTCATCTTAGAAGACCATCATTTACTGTTAAGGGAAGAAGAGCAGTAAAAAACTAGTGAAATGGAGAGCAAACTTGAGCTGGCTGCCACTTTTTTTTTTTTTTTTTTATGCAGTTGATCAATGTACGTCAATCAGGGCTCAGCCTAAAGCGACTACGTCAACGTGTCACACCAGAGTCTCTCTTGAGGTTCACTTCATTCAGTAACAACACAGACCTAGAACTGTTGACAGTTTCACATTTGTCACGGATTGTGAAGAAAGTTAAGGTGACAGAGTTCATTTACTTTTTAACAAATTCTGAGACTGTAATTGCATCGGTGTTAAAACAATGTGGCCTACACCAGCTTAACCCTATAATGTTGCATCATCTTGGATACATATGGCTTTCTAAGGCCTCTGTATACATCGATAATATGATCCCACTGTTACCAAAACATCTTTTGTATACGATTTAAGGCCCATTTACACCAAAGATGATAACCTTTAGGGATTTAATAATCTTTTTAATTTATTGAGAAAAGTGTAGTCCACACCACAACTATAAAGATAACGAAACAGATTAACAATATCGTTGGAATCACTGTCAGAATTATTCCCCCCCCCCCCCCAGCTGATGAATAAAACCAATGACAGCCAAACAGATTCCCTCTGACTTTAAAGAACGCAAGCATTTAAAACAAAGGACAAAACTCGCGCACTCGAAATAAAAGAACGTATTGTGCATTGGTGTGTATGCTAATATAGTTGTAGATGGATATTATTCATGCTTTTCAAGAAGCTGAAGGACTTTAAATTTAATAAAATATAAATTTTTAACTTTTTAAAATTATTAAACAGTTGAAATTTTGGCACTTTTCCTTTGCATTATGATGTACAGTAGAGGGGAAATGCCTGCAAAAAGTGGGGGGAATTCTGGATTCGGAAAATGTTGTGAGCCAAACTCAAACCTGTATTTCCAGAGCTCAATCTTTCGTAGTACAAGCGGCAGACAAAGGCTGCAATGAGTCTTCCATTATTAGTTACCGTCTCTCATATGAGAGGAGAGCACATTAATACAATATTAATATCAGACGATTTGACATGATTTACCACCTACATGGCTCACTGAAATTATTACTTGCTATTTATACAGAATGTTTTGATGAATGAGTCATCTAACATACCTATATACAGTACCTCACCTATGAATGCATATGATACCATTCTCTGTTTCAATTAACATCCAAATGATATGGAGGGTTTGTGCACTGGGGCACCTAGCGAAACGACCCCATTCCCTTTTTCATGTTGTTGATTTGTTGTCCCCTGATGGCGTCTATCAGACTCCAGGTCTAATAATAAATGCATGAAATCTGCAGGTGCCAGCAGACAGGAAATTGGGCTTTTTAGGCGCAAAATCTGGTTGAGTTTCACAGTTGCCGAGGTTCCTCAATAACGCAATTTGGTGGAAAATGTTTCCATGTAGGAACAAATCACGTTTCTACCCATCTAAATGTCTTAATTGAATTACATGATATGATAGCGTAAAAAGGAAGAATCTCAAAGCAGACTTTCTGTACACCTGCACAATTTGACACAGTAATAAAAGGAACACACTGTGTGTACTTTTAAATCATTAAAGGTGACCAGTGTAATTATTTAAAATGTCAAAATATTTTCTCATATCCCAGTTTACTGTACAGAGACAACTTTTTGTAAATTTCTTATTGTGTATTTCTTGCTTAAAAATACATATCCATTGTACATCCAAGTTTATTAAAATACATTTTTTTTTTTTTTTACTTTTTTTATTATATAGGTGTCCCGGCTCTATGAACTCTTATATTGATATTCTGTTTTGTTTCCTTTAGTTCCAGTTTCCCCGGCTCTGTTTAGTTTCCATTTCCTTGGTTACTTATTATGTCCCAATTGTGTCTATGGTTACCTATGATTTGCACCTGTCTCTCATTATTCTTTTATTTATACTCTCTGTTCAGTTCATGGTTTAATGTGTGGTTTCCCATTCTACTGTGTTCTCCCAGCGATCCCCTACATTCTTGAGTTTATAATTAAAGACCCAGAAACAAAGCCTGAGGGGGCGATGCCGTGTAGCTAGAAGACACCAGTGGGTCCAGGGGACTGGATGGAACTGGTAGAAGAGATGGAACATCGAAAGAGGAAAATCATAGATGGGACTGGAGCATCCAAACAGCTGGATGAGACTGACGGAGAAGGCGTAGATTCAAGGGTGGGGACTCAGGAGGGAACTGGATCCGTGGACCACAGGTCTATAAGGCAATGCTCTGGGTAGTATGTAGAGATTCCAGGAGGATCCAGGTGGCAGGCTCTGGCTCCGGCACTGACATGGAGCCAGCTCTGGCTCTGGTACAGATGTGATGGCTGGCTCTATGGTAGGAGTCAGCTCTAGCATTTGGTCCTTGGCGAGCATGGGCTTGGGCTCAGGGACTGTGGTGAGCTCCTCCGCTAACTCAGTGCAGCTCTCTGGTTCTGGTTTTATGGATTCCCCAGCTTCACCTCAGGCTTCCAGACCCATGTCTCCACCTCTGTCTTTTAGCCCATCGGCTCCGACCTGTTTCTGCGCTCCCATGGACTCCTCCAGGCTCCATTGTCTCTCTGGCTCAGCCTCGGTCAGTCGTTGCTCTGCCTCCGCCACAGACTTCCAGGTCTCTAGCTGCACCTCGACCCTCCACCCCTTTGACTCCACCAGGCTCCTCCTTCCCCGTCGTCCTCACTCCCTCTATTGTCTCCCTGGACTGCCGAGCTCACGTTTCGGCCTCGGTCCCGCGAGCCAGTTGCTCTACACTCAAAAAAATGAACGAGGAAGGTTGTGCACTTTACATAATATATTTATATTAAGTTTACTTATAATAATTGTGTTTGTTGACTTGAAATGTTTTTTTCTAGTAAGGTCAACATAATTATGCCTCAACTTAACAGTACAAAATCCTAACGCGTTGTCTAAACACAAACTATTTATGTTAAGTAAAAAATTCTTACATCCAGATGGTGGCAGTATAGTGCGACGCCAACTGCCATTTTGCCCTAACTTAATTTGATTGTGTTCAATCTGTTTAACTATATCTATTACATGTGATTACATGATTGATTTGTGTTGCATTGACTGAAACTGGGCGGTGCTTGTTAGTTCCCAGCATGCTTTGCATATGGTTGAATTAAGAGAGAATAAATGTTAAAATTAAGTGTTATTTTATATTTTTTTGAGAAAATGAGAAAAGGGGAAGACTTGATAGTGTGTAATTGTGTTTAATGTTCAATAACATTGGAATTATTAGAACCTTTTAAATTACAGTGGCTTACCATGGTGGAGAAGAGTGGAGCATTTTGTTTGGCTGTGGACTGATTTCAAGTTATTCTACTGCTTTGGTTGAAGGAGCGTGTAAATCTTAGCATTTAAGATGCTAATATGTGCTGCTGCTAGCAAATAGCTACACTCAAAAGTAATCTCTCTAAATTAACTAAGATTAAAACACATAACTCAAAAAAGATGCAATTGAGCTTAATGGAAATGTTAATATCATGTTTAACCAATGCATCTATTTTGTGTTCAAATAACATGATAAAGGTTGGTTGACTTAACTTGGTTTGTTTAGATGGAATATAGGTGGCATGATTAAATCATGTTCATCCAATGAATAATTTTTTTAGTGTACCTTGCTTGGGATTCCGGTTCGTCGATGTCAGCCTGGTCCATCGGCCTCTCTGCTCCGCCATGGTGTCTCCCTCTACTGGGTCCTCCAGGTCCCTGTTTGTCACCAGCTCCACACCTACATCCAATGCCTATTACTATTTTTATAAAATAAATTCAGCCTTAGTAAGCTTAAGAGACAACTTTGGTTGACCCCCCCCCCCCCTACCAAATTTAACCCCAACAATTTGTAGTTTTGTGAGTTCATGCACCCTCATATTGTTCCAAACCTGTGTATGTGACATTGAAAGATCTCTCTATATTTTTATATACAATAAAGATCAGTGAGGACAAATGTTGTTTGGACCCCATTGACTTTCATTACATTGGCAAAAACATTCTTCAAAATATCTTCTTTTGTGTTCCACAGACATGGTTAATGATTGCTAATAAGGATGTATGAGCCAACTTATCAAAAATATTCTGTATAAATGAGCAAAAACCAAAAAGTGTAACAATTATCTCTGATCTTCCCCACCATCTGTCAGTTTTTTTTTGTTTTTTTTTTTACAGCTAATGCTTGGCAAAACAATGAAATGGTAAGAGGGAAAATGGCAGAAGATGAGCTAGGATGCAGCATTTACTGTAATGAAAGTACCTCAGAGGCCAGTGTGCAGTGGCCAGTAGATCAATAGAGCTCAAGAGATGGTCTGGCATCATTGCGACTCCAAGGTTGAGATAATTCACTTTGTTTTCATTTAAGTTGACTCTGTGGCACAGCTCACTGATCTACAATGGCTTCCTTAGGGGTTGTTGTTGCACTTGGAATGGGAAAATCTCCACCTTATTTATCTCCCCTTTTCTAGGTAAGCAGTACCTTTTAGGTAACCATTACCACAGGACTGCCTGTGGAGCATGTAATAGTTTACAATAAGTCCATGATGACAAAACAGCCCCTAACTGTCTAATTTCCATATCATTAGCATATTTTATAGATTTGAGACATTTGTTGCCGGATGCACTCGTCAAATTGATCTGTATGCAGATATGCAAGTGTCTCATTTCTATGATAAAGCCATATGTAAAAGTATGCAAAAAAGGAGAAGGGCAAGGTGGAATGTACAATGCGACGCTTGCGCGCCAACAGCTGCATTAGCATTTATTTTAGAGAGGTGCAACAATAGGTTGCATTTGCCACATTCAGTTTATGCTAATATTTCCAGGCGTTGAAAGTCTAATTGCATGATTCAGTAAATGCACTTTTGCACTTGGTTTCTCAAATGGTTTGGTTTACAACACAGATTTTGCTTTGAGTGGCGACTTAACACTATTAAAATTGTTTATTATACAAAAGTAAACAGAAATGACTTGAAGAACCTGTATTTAACATAATCTGGGTCATATTTTCTTTTACTTTGCGTAGTTTTGTGAATAGTTTTCGAGGATGAGGGCATTTAACACAGCATGTCCATGTTACCAACTATCGAAATTTGCTAATTTATTAATTAAAATGTAATTCATACAGTACATATAATGACTTGAATACACCTTGTAGTGAACATAAAAAAGCTAGCTTGATAAAAGTTGATAATATCTAGAATATCAAAATCGACTGCTGTGGTAGATCCATTTCCTATTTAGCACCTAAACTCTGGAACAATCTTCCTAACATTGTCTGGGAAGCAGACACACTCTGTCAGTTTAAATCTAGACTAAAAACACATCTCTTTAACCTGGCATACACATAGAAAATTATACATTTCTATTATTTAAATCAGTTCAATGATCGTTAGGCTGCATAAATAAGGTCAGCCGGAACCGGGAACACTTCCTATAACACCCGATGTACTCATTACATCATAAGAAGTATGGCATCTACGCTAATGTTAGTCTTTCTGCTTATTCCGAGGTTTACTGTAATCAGCTGGATCCAGGCCGTATCCAGATCAGATGGTGGACCTGCGCCTAGACACGACCACAACGCATGATGTAGTCAGCCGGATCTGGGCCGTATCCAGACCAGATGGAGGACCTGTGCCTAGACACGACCACAACGCATGATGTAGTCAGCCGGATCTGGGCCGTATCCAGATCAGATGGAGGACCTGCGCCTAGACACGACCACAACGCATGATGTAGTCAGCCGGATCCGAGCCGCATCCAGATCAGATGGAGGACCTGCGCCTAGACACGACCACAATGCATGATGTAGTCAGCCGGATCCGGGCCGTATCCAGACCAGATGGAGGACCTGCGCCTAGACACGACCACAATGCATCCCTGAAGTGTCAGCAGAGATTGTGTCGACTAGACTCTCCCCTGTGAAGGCCTCATCGACACGACAGCCATCGGCACTGATCCTCAACAAACCCGTCTCCATACCGGCGTGATGAATCGGATCTTTAACCAGATGGAACTGGATAATCTTCTGATTGTTCCAAACCAATCTGATTCTGACTCATAATGCTGACTGAATCATAATCATACACTGTTCGTTCATTGGCCAGAGGAGAGCTGGCACCCCGACTGAGCCTGGGTTCTCCCAAAGTTTTTTTTCTCCATTTTGCCACCTAATGGAGATTTGGTTTCTTAACACTGTTGCCTTTTTCCACCTTTGTTGCCATTGGCTTGGCTTGCTTAGTTGGGGACATTCAATTTAACATTTAATTTAATATTCAACAATAATATTGATCTGCCTGCATTGACACTATACAAGAACTGAACTGAGCTGGACGATGACATCACGGTTTACTCCAGAGCGGCTATATATATATAAATGAACTAAATTAATAACTTTTTTAAAACAAAAATGAAACATTACTGAACTTACTTAAGCTGGACTGTGATGCTATTTTCTTCTGGAAACAAACTTTTGTGTCTCTGTAAACAATCTCTGTAAAGCTGCTTTAAAACCGTCTGTATTGTAAACACCGCTATATAAATAAATCTGACTTGACTTGACTTGTTATAATTATACATTTTTTAATTAATTAAATGATTAATATTTAAAAAAAGAATATAGAAATATTTAAAGTATTTGAAAAAAAAAAAATCTGCCAAATTACAGTCATGTCACCCAACCAGCAGTCCTGTGGTGTAACCAACTTGCAATCACAACACAACAAATCACAACAAAATTAGTTCAGGTTATAAAATGTCATATGGTACTAAAATCTTCCTATCCCCCAAAACTTGATATTTCATGATAACTGTCAACTATATGATATATCAGTCACTTATTTTAAAGGTCCCATATTGTACACCTTTCTGAAGTTTTATTTTAGGTTTTGATGTCCTTAAGAATATATATTTGTATAGTATTATGATATATATAGAACCAAAAACCATCTCAATATATTTTTACAGCTCCTTTCTCAGGAGCTCTGCAAAGAACAGGTCGATTTTGGCCTGTCTAATTAATATGCATGAGCCTCTCTTCTGATTGGCCTGTTGTTTTCTGAGTGACGCACAGCCAGGCCAACCACAAGTAACTAGGGTCATGTATGCTGTAGCCTGCTGTGACAAGTAAGGTAAATAAAACACCTGTAATGGTGCTATTAAAACATAAACATTCACAAACCACTGTTAATTTAACATAAAAGCAAGCATTTATGCTACTGCGTGCATGGTTTGGCATGACAGAAATAGCGCGAAGTGCGCTCCCTCAATTCCTAAAAAGCTGACATCTCAGTTCATCGCGATCTCACAAAGCTCCGTTATTGTCAATGAAGCTGACTGCACATTACATCTTTCATAATGTCAACACTTCGTTTCTTATAATACATTTCTAAGAACTTGGTTATGTGTTTTAAACTAGATTAAAAAAAAAAAAAAAAAGATTATTTCCCTTTTTTTTTCTCAACCCACGAATGAAAACCACTGATTAGTTTACTGCTGTGGCATTCTTAAAAACACTCTGAATAGCAAAAAAACACAAGGTTGTGAAAAAGTGTGACTAAGATAAACAACTCTTTCGTCGCAGTGTTTGCACCACTGTGTTAAGAAGCATGCAGAAACTTTCCAATTAGTCTTACCAGACCTGACACTGTCTAAATAGTGAAGTTGTGGTAATCCTGTCAGCAGTAGACCCATTTGTGCAGTCTCTAAAAGTCAACGTGCCATTGTAGCAGCCAAACATAGCAGACGGCCAAATTAATTGTATCAGTGCCTGACTTTCCTACAAGCCCTGATGTTCTCAAGTCTTCTCCTTGTATAGTATATCCTTTTCAGTCAATACAATGTCTCCACCGCCGGACTAGAGGCGGCATTTGGAATTCAAGTCACGCAGACTACTCTTTTTTTATTTTTTTCTTGAAACGTGGAGAAATAGCTTTCCTCTGACACCTTTCTAAGACAACCATTGATTTTCCATTGATGTGCTGGAGGGGAGAAAGGAGAGGGTGGATCAAGCTTGGAAGTCATGAATGGAGCCGTTCCTGTAACACCTAGCAGAACTCATTAGAATCTCTGCTTTTTTTATTTTACAAGTTTATTCTCGTCTTCCTTTCATGCTTTCGTTTCATATTACTGCAAAGACAATTATATATGATCACCTCCTCATTACATAGCTGGTCCCCTGCGTTGAGGCTGTCTATTTCACTAACAAGTGAATTCACAGAATGAAACCGTAGTTGTTCGCACATTTTGGCAGGTGTAATCCAGTCATTTCAGTAGAAATCTACGCAATCAGGAATTTTTATGAGTGAGGGTGAAATATTTCCCCATGGAGACTTTGCAATGGGTTCAAGTTGGCGCTTCACTTTTGACAATATAGAGAATGGACCTTTTTTTGCCAGCAAAATTTGGTCAACATTTTAGTAATACGTGACAGCACATTTAGTCCAACACGATCTCACGGCAATTCGTACGTATTTTACGAGGTGGCTAATTCGTACGAATTCATATGACCTCACTCGTACGATTTGTGCTAAATTGTACATATTTTACGAGTTGCCCAATTTGTATGAATTCGTACGAATGACCTACCTTTGACCACGACCCTAAACCTACCCATCACCGGGGTTTAGACAAATCGTATGAATTCGTACAAATTAGCCACCTTTTACCCACTTGTACAAATTCGTTCGAATTGGTCGTGAGATAGCGTTGTATAGTCATGTCAGGTGCCTTGTAATGTGATTGCGATTTGGAATGTACATTTAATTCATACTTACCTGAGTCCACAGTCTGTAATTGTGTGCTATATTCACTTCCATTATGATGCTAATACTTAGACTACAGCAACATTTTTATGCATTTTATGTGGCTCATAAGTCAAGTCAAGTCAAGTCACATTTATTTATATAGCGCTGTTTACAATACAGACGGTTTTAAAGCAGCTTTACGGTGATAACAGGAAAATAATGCACAAAAGTTTGTTTCCAGAAGAAAATAGCATCACAGTCCAGCTTAAGTAAGTTCAGTGATGTTTCATTTTTGTTTAAAAAAAGTTATTAATTTAGTTCATTTATATATATATATATAGCCGCTGAGTAAACCGTGATGTCATCGTCCAGCTCAGTTCAGTTCTTGTATAATAGTGTCAAGGCAGGCAGATCAATATTATTGTTGAATATTAAATTAAATGTTAAATTTAAATTTGAAAATCGGAGTCACGCCGGTATGGAGACGGGTTTGTTGAGGATCAGTGCCGATGGTTGTCGTGTCGATGAGGCCTTCACAGGGGAGAGTCTAGTCGACACAATCTCTGCTGACACTTCAGGGATGCGTTGTGGTTGTGTCTAGGTGCAGGTCTAAGCAAAAAGACTAACATTAGCGTAGATGCCATTCTTCTTATGATGTAACAAGTACATCGGGTGTTATAGGAAGTGTTCCCGGTTCCGGCTGACCTAATTTATGCAGCCTAATAATCATTTAACTGATTTGAATAATAGGAATGTATAATTTTCTATGTGTATGCCAGGTTAAAGGGATGTGTTTTTAGTCTAGATTTAAACTGACAGAGTGTGTCTGCTTCCCGGACAATGTTAGGAAGACATTCCAGAGTTTATGTGCTAAATAGGAAAAGGATATACCGCCAGTAGTCGATTTTGATATTCTAGGTATTATCAACTGGCCAGAGTTTTGAGATCGCAACAGATGTGAAGGACTATAATGCGTTAAGAGCTCGCTCAAGTACTGGGGAGCTAAACCATTTAGTGCTTTGTAAGTAATCAGCAATATTTAAAAATGTATACAATGTTTAATAGGGAGCCAATGCAGTGTTGACATAACCGGGCTAATATGGTCATACTTCCTGGTTCTGGTAAGAACTCTAGCTGCTACATTTTAGACCAGCTGTAGTTTGTTTATTATGTGTGCAGGGCAACCACCCATAATAGCATTACAATAATCTAGCTTTGAGGTCATAAACGCATGAACTTAACTGTTCCGCATTTTTCATTGAAAGCATATGTCATAATTTAGATATATTTTTAAGATGGAAGAATGCGGTTTTACAGATGCTAGAAACGTGGCTTTCAAATGAAAGATTGGTATTAAAGAGCACACCCAGATTTCTAACCGACGACGAAGACTTGACAGAGCAGCCATCAATTGTTAGACAGTATTCTAGGTTAGCACGTGCAGAGGTTTTTGGTCCAGTCATTAGAAACTCTGCTTTTTCATAATTAAGTAATAGAAAATTACTAGTCATCCAAATTTTTATATCAGCTATGCATTCCGTTAATTTCTTGAATTGGCAAGTTTCGTCAGGGCGCGAAGAGATATAGAGCTGAGTATCATCGGCATAACAGTGAAAACTAATCCCATGCTTCCCAATGATATCTCCCAAAGGTAGCATGTACAGAGTGAACAGCAACGGTCCTAGTACTGAGCCTTGTGGTATGCCACACTGAACTTGTGATCGATAAGACATCTCTTCATTTACTGATACAAACTGATAACGGTCAGATAAGTATGATTTAAACCATGCTAATGCAATTCCACAAATGCCAAAATAATTTGAGTCTATTTAAAAGAATGTTGTGATCAATGGTATCAAATGCAGCACTAAGGTCAAGTAACACTAATTGAGAGATACAACCACGATCGGATGATAAGAGCAAGTAACTCTAATGAGAGCAGTCTCAGTCCTATGGTACGGTCTAAATCCTGACTGGAAATCCTTGCAGATACCATTTCTTTCTAAAAAGGAACTTAATTGTGAGGATACTGCTTTTCCTAGTATCTTTGACAAAAAGGATACATTTGAGATGGGCCTGTAATTGACTAATTCTCTAGGATCAAGTTGCATTTTATTAATAAGAGGTTTAATAATAACCAGCTTAAAAGTTTTCGGTACATATCCTAGTGACAAAGATAAATTAATGATATTAAGAAGAGGATCTATGACCTCTGGAAGTATTTCTTTCAGTAGCATAGTCGGTATAGGGTCTAACACACATGTTGTTGATTTAGATGATTTAACGAGTTTAGACAATTCTTCCTCTCCTATTGCAACGAATGAATGGAATTTTTACTCAGGGACACTACAGTGCACTGCCTGATGCGATACTGTAGTAGATGGTTGCATAGTTATAATTTTCTCTCTAATATTATCAATCTTGTAAGTTAAGAAGTTAATAAAGTCATTACTGCTATGCTCTTTGGAAACTTCAGAAGTAGAAGCTTTAATTCTTGTTAATTTAGCCACTGTGTCAAATAAATACCTAGGGTTGTGTTTGTTTTCTTCTAAGATAGTCGAAAAATATCTAGCAGATCTAGCAGTTTTTAAGGCTTTTCTGTTCGCAATCGTGCTCTCACTCCACGAAATTCAAAACGCGTCTAGTTTTGTTTTCTTCCAGTTGCACTTCATTTTTCTGGCTGCTCTCTTAAGGGCCCGAGTGTATTCGTTGTACCACGGCGTTGGACTATTTTCTTGAATCTTCTTTAAGCGCAAAGGAGCATCTCTGTCTAAAGTGCTGGAAAAGAGAGAGTCAAAAGTTTCTGTCGCAATATTGAGTTCTAAGCAATCTGGGGTGCTGAGGAGATGAAACTGCTTTGCAACCTTGGCTAAATGGAGTATACACGAGACTAGATAATGATCTGAGATGTCATCGCTCTGCTGCAGAATTTCAACGGCATTAACATTGATTCCATGTGACAATAGTAGATCTAAAGTATGAGTATGACAATGAGTGGGTCATGGCACGTGTTGTCTAACTCCAATAGAGTTCAGAATATCCCTAATGGCAAACCCAATGTGTCTTTTTCATTATCTACATTTATATTAAAATCAACAATAATTAGGACTTTATCTACAGACAGTATTAACTCTGATAAAAAATCTGACAAAAAAACTTTGATAAAGTCTGTATGGTGCCCTGGTGGCCTGTATACAGTAGCTAGCACAAATGTCAAGCGTGACTAGAGACACTAGAGAGTGTTACATTAAGCACCAACACTTGAAAATAATTATATTTGAAACTAGACTTCTCAGTAATTCTGAAGATATTTCTATAGATTACAGCAACACCACCCCCTTTTCCTTTCAGACGTGGCTCGTTTTATAACAGTAATCTTGGGGGGTGGACTCATTTAAAGTTATGTAATAGTCTGGTTTTAGCCAGGTTTCTGTCAAACATAGAACATCTAGGTTATAATCTGTAATCACATCATTAACAATAAGTGCTTTTGAAATAAGGGATCGAATATTCATCAACCCGAGCTTTATCATTTGTTCATCCATATTATATCTGCTTTTTATTTGTTGAAGATCAATACAATTTTTACCCTTAAATGGGTATAGGAGTTTTTTGTATGTCCTAATTCGGGGAACAGACACAGTCTCTATATGATGATATCTAGGTGAAAGAGTCTCTATGCGATGGGATTTATCTGACCTTGGTGACGTGAGACAGCTAGCAGACGGTCGGTTTAGCCAGTCTGTCTGCTTCCTGACCTGAGCCCCAGATTGTCATGTTTGAGCTCTAAGACTATGTGCCATATTACTAGAGAGAAGAGCAGCACCATCCCAGGAGGGATGAAAACCATCTCTTTTCAACAGGTCAGGTCTGCCCCCAAAATTTTTTTCCAATTGTCTATGAGCCCTATATTATTTTGCGGACACCACTTAGACAGCCATTGAGTGAGGACAATCTACTAAGTATCTCATCACTTTTGCACACAGGAAGGGGGCCAGAGCAAATTACATTGCCTAAAATCGTACTTGCGAGTTCACACACCTCTTTAATGTTAATTTTAGTGATCTCCGACTGGCGAAGTCGAACATCATTAGTGCTGACATGAATAATAATCTTAGAGAATTTACGATTAGCATAAGCCAGCACTTTTATATTTGCTTTGATGTCAGGCGCTCTGGCTCCCGGCAAACATGTGATTATGGTGGCTGGTGTCTCTATTTTCACGTTCCATGTAATAGAATCACCAATATCTAGGGCACATTCAGCAGGATTCACAGTGGGTGAATCTATTTGAGTGGGGAGAATCTATTTGTTATTGTAATCGGGACGGAAGAGCGGTGCTTTGTCCCGCGACTACATCGTCTCGGTCACCCAGTTGCCCTGCTGCAACCGAACAATGTACAGAGTTCACTAAGCTAGTCGCATCCAAAGCAGTATCTAAAGCTGTTGCATTCGTACTATGCTCGATTAAAGTTTGGATGCGCGTCTCTAGTTCGGAAATCTTCTCCGTCAGCCTGACTATCTCCCTACATTTATCACATGTGTAGTCCTAACCGCTGACAGAGAAGGCTATACTATACATGTGACACGAAGTGCGAGTGACAATAACAGGAGAAGACATTACTCACCATGTTTGTTGTTGACTGATCCTACTACTAAATCAATAACGATTTAGATAAGCTAGTGATGTCAGCTTAATGTGATAGGCAATATTAGACAATATCTAATATATGTTGATGAGTAAGTTATATTTAGCAATATACAGAACAAGGAATGATATATTCAAAGCAGAAAGCTATACGGAGCATACAGACGCAAACCAACAGCAAGGCAGACAGGAGCAATCGATCCCCAATTCCCAAGGAGGCAGCTAAAATCCTTTCTCATTTGTGGTACGACAATTGCTTTACTTTACGCATTTTTGGGGGCTTCCAAACTTTCGGATGACGTAGTTTGGGAAATTTAGCATATAGTCGATTCACCTTGTATGCATCTAAAAGGCCCTTTAGTTCTCCTCTGACACATGCAAGGGAACTGCCATGCTAGCCAACCAAAGTGGTCCCATAAATTTGATCACATTAAATTCCCAATAGAACAGGGAAAATTACGCTGCAACCTGCTAAGCTACAAGCTACCTGTATATTAAGCAACATTCAAGCTACCCTTTTGAAAAAGTAGTTAGCTACACTACAAACTAAATTGCTAAATTGGGAAGTGACATTTTAGGACAACGTGTTGGCCTCCGTTTGTTTGGCTGTAAAGCAGTGAGAAGAGCAGTGTTAAAAAATAGCGTTAGCATGCAGCATTTTGTTATGCTACACTGTTTTTTTTATACATATAAAACAGCAGAACCACTGAAAAATGTAGTCAGGCTTGTAGCGTTGTTACTCCCCAACACTAGTGATTTATTTGAATTTGGATTGATAAAAAAGGTCGATTTAAAATTGGCCAATTGAACATCAACATTTAAACAATGTCAGTTGTTCGGAATTACTCAGAAGCCTGGTAGGTCTCTGTATTTAATATTTGAATGCCGTAGCCTTGGGCATTACCGTTTCTTTGCTCACAGTGCTGGCAGATTTGCAAAGCTTTATTCTATGATACTAGCATATCATGATGTTTAATGAATGGTTTTGGAAACTAGCTCCAGAGAGAACACATTTCTCTACCCTGAGCCGGCTGCTTATTTATACACACTGCTCTTTGATTCTTCAAGATTGGGTGCATCCGAATTCATTTAGTTTTCATTCAGTTGTCCTTTGAGTGCAATGCAGTCAATATCCCATTTTTTCCGTGCTTCTCTTTTTCTATGTAATATGCAGCGAATTAGTCTAGCCAGCTGTTCGCTGGAAACTAGACACCAAACAATGTCTCATCCTCTCACCAACTGTGAAGTTGCGGTGGAGTAACCCAGCAAGGCATCATTAGCATTAAAGTGTCGTCTCCTGCCTTCTCATTCCCCTCTCCACCCTGATTACGACCTGTATCAATCATTAGCCCGCCGTTCTCCTACCTATGCCTCCTACCTCCGTTGCTTCCCCCTTTAGTGCGCTTCTGGCGCTCACTAGCAGCAGGGGAACTGCCATGGTAGCGACCCATAGCGCTGTTAGTCTCGATGCCCTCTGCCAGTGTGCCAGCCAGGGGGCTTAATTACACTTGATTACCTGCTGGAGTGTCTGCAGACCACCGGTCGGCAACGGGGAACTGTTTGATAGCACAATTAGTTGCACTAGGAAAAGCCCCAAGGACTTTAAGATGTTGCACGTCCATTGCACCAACCTACAGCTAGTACATGAGTCCTTCATTGTTGATTCCTCAGAAATTCCTTTGAATTGAAGTCTGCTTGTTGATGATAAAGGTTTTGAATTGATGTCATTTTTAGTCCGATTTGGGATTTGGGGGGTTGACGGTAAAGTCAAACAATCCTTTCTTTTCAAATCTCTCACATAAGCGATGGTTTGGAAAACTAGCCAAAAAGTCAACATGAAATGTAGTTTGCAACCCGTTTTAGGTTTGTGATGTGAAATCTGTTTTCAGGACATTCATTTGAAAAAAAAAAGTAAAGTGGGAGTTTATAGTTAATTATATAGGAGTTCATTGGATTGTGAAAAGTGGGCGGTACATATTAGAATGAAGTAAAGTGGTTAAAGGGGAGGGGCTGAATCACCATGAGCTTGGTGATGTCATCAAAAATGGAAAGTTGTTTAAGAGGTGGAGCAAATTATATAATTTTGATTAAAGATTACATTGCTGATTTTGTAAATTGCTAATTAAATGGATCATGAAATGAGGTAGGCTGTATATATCAGAATGAAGCAAATTGGTTGAAGGGGAGGGGCTGAAAAGTATGGGCTTGGTGATGTCATCAAAAATGTAAAGTTGGTTTAGAGGCGGAGCAAATTATTTTATTTTGATGAAAGATTACGTTTCAAGCTTCGTTAATTGGGAATTGATTGGATCATGAAAAAAGTGTCCAGTACAAACATGACTGAAGGAGAGGAGGGGCTGAAAAGTAAGAGACCTTGGTGATGTCATCAGCACAGGAAAGTCATTTTACAGGTGCAACAAGTTTTTGCACTTTAATGAAAGATTCAGAAAGCAAAAACCAGGTCCGTTCTGATTTCACGATTACTTTATCATGCTAAAATGTATGCGGAAAAGAGAGGAACAGGCTCATTATTACCAGCTCTGCAGTTGGATACTGGCTGGAGTCCCATCCGATTAGAGGAATGAAATCTCGTCACTTTAGCGAAGGCACTGAGCCCGTTGAGCCGAACTTCATTAGCATACTGAAAGAGACGCAGGGCGTTTTGGGCAAGCACCGCCCTGCCCTAATGCCTGCCTCAGTACTAATTAGTTTTGATCAGTGAAATTGACTTAGCTGATAAGAGAGTTGTTTGATGTGCCGCCAGCTCTGACTTTGTTTTCATTCGATTTATTATTTCATCTGTGTATTGTGGCTGCTTTCTCTGCGTGTTTTTTCATTTTATGTGCCCCATGCGGCAGTTAATTGCAAACCTATTTTTCTGCCTTGTTAATGGCTTTGATGTGTGTTTCAAATTCTCAGAATTTTTCCAGATAGCAGAATTGACAAGTTTTCAGAGCTGTGCTGCTTGATCTAGCCTAACCCCACGTCAAGTTGCCATGCTTTTCACCTGTTTGTTCAATGAGTATGTGTGCAAGGGAGAGCGAAATCAAGTTCGCATGCATGTCACATCGGCGTCGAGGAAGATAATAAGATGAAGGCACAGATTATATAGATTAACAACGTATCTTTAATATAAGTAAAACAAAAGGAAATACCAGACAAGGAACAAAAGGGCTTAAATACACAGGGCGATGAGCATAATCCTAAACAGGTGAATTATCAATCATATAATGAATAATCATGAAAACTAAATACAAGCTGGAAAACAAAGAGTAGCAAACTAAAAGTCCCTGATAATGAAACTAATACTGAACGTGACAGTATACTGTAAGGAAAAGGTTTTTTTCTGTTTAAGTAAATTCATTTAGATGTCTCAGGGCAACGTTGTACTAAAAACTGAAAAGTTTTTCCTTTGCTTTTTTTGCTTACTGATGACAACATTGTCAAAACGATCCCGTTCTCTTACGAGAGGTTCTCTCGTATTGCGTAAGTTTAGCTTACGCTACGGGAAAGATTCATCTTCTCGAGATATTGAAGCCAAAAAATTATCCTAATTTTGTATTCATTGTCAACGCAGTGCAGCAGCTAGCAGACCTAGAGCAGGCAGTCTAGCGTGCTCATTGGCTGCCCTGCAGGCAACTGCTGCAGCCTACCAGTGAGCCCGGCGTGACGTCACGCCCAATGAAGGGCGCTCGTGCCTTCATAGCGTCACAGCCCGCCAGAATGGGCGTGGCTTAGCGTATAAAAGAAGGGGCTCGTAGGCTGAATTCCCTGATTTTTCGACTCTTCAGCGAGCTCTTCGCATCGCTGGATTGAGGGAAGCCACCGTCGCCGTCGAGACAGCGAACAGCCAGCCAGCACAGCGCTGAGGAAGCCGGCCGTCTTCGCCACCTTCAGCCATCCGTGCGAGCTACGCTATCCGGCGACGTATCCTTTTTACATTGTTGTTGTATTCTCTTTTCTCTTACTCCTAAAAGAGCAGCGAGCGTCTTTTTCAAGATGCCTCGCACTTCCTGTGGACAGCCGGAACCTGTGGCCACAGCGACGCGCTCGCCGGAGAACCTCCCTCGAGCCTCGCTCTCGCCTTCCCCGCCTCTCTTCACCGACGCGCAGCTGCCGCTCACGAGCCTCACTGCCGTCGCGTCTGAGGATGAGGTTGAGGGACACGCCACAAGGGACTGCTGTTCTAACCGCGGCTAGCTTCCTTTACGTTACAAGGAAGCTACCGCGCCCCCGCAGAAGCAGTCACTCCGCCCTTTGTGGGACCGCGCAGTGATAAGCGCCGTTCCCAAAGGCAGCCGGAGCCTGTAGCCACAGCGGTGGCTCGCCGGAAAGCCTCCCTCGAGCCTCGCTTTTTCACCTTCCCCGCCTCCCTTCACCGACGCGCAGCTGCCGCTCACGAGCCTCACTGCCGTCGCGTCCGAGGATGAGGTCGAGGGACACGCCACAATGGACTGCTGTTCTAACCGCGGCTAGCTTCCTTTACGTTACAAGGAAGCTGCCGCGCGCGCTCTTTGTTATGTGCTCGCGCTACTTAAGCTTACGTTGTTTCCCCCGTGGCTCAGTGGCTAAACTCTAAGCTTTCGCGCCAGAGACCCGTGTTCGATCCCGGCTCTCGCAGCAGATACAATTTATGCAGCTCTCCTCTCTGAGCTCGCGACCAGCTTTCTTACATACAGAAAGCGAGCGCGCGCCCCGAGCGACACGCACACGAAAACTGTGATGACGCTCTCTCTCTTATCTGCTCGCGCCAACTAAAGCTTACGTTGTTTCCCCCGTGGCTCAGTGGCTAAACTCTAAGCTTTCGCGCCAGAGACCCGTGTTCGATCCCGGCTCTCGCAGCAGATAAAATTTATGCAGCTCGCGCAACCAGCTTTCTTACGTACAGAAAGCGAGCGCGCGCCCCGAGCGCATGCGTCACCGGCGAAAGAAGGAAAGAGTGGTTTTTTGTCCCGCCGAGGCTTGACAAACCCCCTCTTTTTCTCAAACATTTTCCAGCTCCTCCTAGTTCGAGCGGCTGGTAATGTCTATACTGCAGTAGAGAGCCTGTTATAACACGCACGCCTGCAGACAATGCCGACACGCACACGAAAACTGTGATGACGCTCTCTCTCTTATCTGCTCGCGCCAACTAAAGCTTACGTTGTTTCCCCATGTGGCTCAGTGGCTAAACCTTAAGCTTTCGCGCCAGAGACCCGTGTTCGATCCTGGCTCCCGCAGCAGATAAAATTTATGCGGCTCTCCTCAGCAAGCCGCCGTTTTCGGATCCGGCTCACGCCGATGGTGTTTTTTAGTGTAGAAAGGTGCCCACATCTCGGTGTTCACCCCTACACACAAGCACAACACTTCCCGTGTTATTCACAGAACAGAGCCCACTCCCTTAAACCGGGAAACCGCTCAGAGTGTTGAACGTAGGATATGTGTCCACGAGTTCGTGCCCACGCCTATTTTTCTGCCCGCTCTATCACTAAAGACTCATATCAAACTATGAGAGAGAAAGACGCGCGTGTCCCGCTGCGGCCGGACCGCCGTCAAAGTTTATTTCCCTGTCAGTCCCCTTCAAACAGGCTACTGCAGTGGTCCATTTAGCAGCCAACGAGCCGGTTCATTTACCCTCTCGCCTGCACACATACGCCGTCTTCACGGCGACCCAGAGAAATCTCAAAAGAGTATAGTGTCTGGTTATCCGGCTCACGCCGTTGGTGTCTTAAGTGTAGTGAAAGTGCCCACGCCCCAGTGTTCACCCCTACACACAAGCACAACACGTTCCGTGTCACTCACAGAGCACACTCTCATAAAGCGCAGAAAAGCCGCTCGAGTGTTGAGTGTAAGAAATGTGTCCACAGGTTTGTGCCCACTGTCTGCCCGCTCTGTAACACGGTCAATGAAGCAGGTTATGAATGTAAGTCTCGTGCCCGCCAGAGAGCGTTCACGCTTACTAACACACACTTCTCCCCGGGCGCCGCCCGCGCGTCTAAGTGTTATCACAAGGCGCAGGGCGTTAAAAGACGCTCCCCATCCTATTCGATCGGGGCGTCAAATACACTTGTAAGTCTCGTGCCCACGCACACGCGTTCACGCTTACAGAAAGCTTCTCCGCCCAGAGCGCTGCTCGCGCGACAAAAAGTGGAAAGAGAATGTTCCCCATCCCTTATGATTGGGACATCCCACATAAATCAGCCGGTTTCGGTTTTCAGCGAGCAGCCATTGCCCAGAACCGAAAGCGCGCGCGCCACGCTTTCGGCTCCGGTTCAGTTTTCACAAGCCCGCGAATGGCGGCGATCTGAACCTGGAGGCCATTCGCCCCCTAGCGGCTCACGTAGCTGCATGGGAAGCTATCCCAAGGGTTTCAGAATGGGTGCTGAGCACAATAAAGCATGGCTATACACTTCAATTCATTCGCCGTCCCCCGCGCTTCCGAGCCCGGACCGCGACGATAGTGAATGCGGAAGTAGCACACCTACTTCACGCAGAAATAGCAAAGCTGCTGTGCAAAGGGGCAATAGAAAGGGTACCGCCTTCTCTGAGCGAGTCAGGCTTTTACAGCCGATATTTTCTCGTACCCAAGAAGGACGGAGCCTTCAGGCCCATCCTCGATCTGAGACATTTGAACAAGGTGCTTGCGAAAAGACCGTTCAAAATGCTTACGACCAGAAAAATCCTCGCGCACGTTCGCCCGAGGGACTGGTTTATTTCTCTAGATCTGAAGGATGCCTATTTTCAGATTCAGATAATACCCCGTCACAGGCGATTTTTGAGATTCGCCTTCGACGGTCAGGTATATCAATACACCGTCCTGCCGTTCGGCCTGTCTCTAGCACCCCGTACATTTACGAAGTGCATGGACGCGGCGCTCGCCCCCCTGAGAAGTCAGGGGCTGCGAATAATGAACTACCTGGACGATTGGCTGATATTGGCACAGTCAGAGACAGAACTGATGTCTCACAGAACAGTGCTTCTCAGTCACCTGGAAAGCTTGGGTCTCACGGTCAACTGGACCAAGAGCTCATTAACGCCCAGCCAGTCAATTTCCTTTTTAGGAATAGAACTGGACTCGGTGACTATGACGGCATGTTTATCGACGCAGCGCGCGCGCCGTGTTCGACACCTAGCCGCATCTTTCCAGAAGGGCAGCTTTCTCCCTCTGAAAACATTTCAAAGGATGTTGGGCTGTATGGCGTCAGCTGCAGCGGTCCTTCAGCTGGGCCTACTGCGCATGCGCCCGCTCCAGCGCTGGTTGAATGCTCGCGCGTCTTGCCGAGCTTGGGTGTCTGGCGGCCAGAAAATCAGAGTGACTCAGACCTGCATAGCGGCTCTGCAGCCCTGGTTAGTAGCCGACTTGTACCAGCAGGGAGTGATGATGGGAACCATCTCTTACCGAAAAGTCACAGACCGGCCTTCGGCCAGTGGTCAGATCAAGAGAAGTGTTTCCACATAAACTGTCTGGAGATGTTAGCGGTCGAGAACGCACTGAAGTGCTTCCTCCCGTTCATACAGGACCAACATGTTCTTGTCCGCTCGGACAACATGTCTGTGGTATCCTATGTCAACCGTCAGGGCGGTGTCAGATCCAGGAATCTCTACAATCTGGCGGAACGCCTCCTTATGTGGTCTCAGATGCACCTGCGTTCGCTGAGGGCGACGCACGTGCCTGGCCATTTGAACGACGGCCCAGACAAACTGTCCAGGGACAATGTTCCCCCAGGGGAATGGTCCCTGCACCCACAAACGGTCCAGAAACTGTGGCGCCTATTCGGCAGAGCGGAGGTCGACCTATTTCCGTCAAAAGACAACGCTCAATGTCCGATATTCTTTACGAAAGACGAGGACGCGCTGGCCCAGGTTTGGCCCAGCCTCCCGCTTTATGCTTTCCCTCCGGTCTCTCTGTTACCTCAAGTGTTCAAGAGAATCAGGGAAGCACGCCACTCGGTGCTCCTCATAGCCCCGCGATGGGAGAATCAGATTTGGTTCCCGGAACTGACACAGCTGTCACGCACAGCTCCGTGGCCGATCCCGGTGAGGGCAATTCTCCTCTCTCAGGCTCGCGGCACGATCTGGCATCCCTATCCAGAGCGCTGGTCTCTGCACGCATGGTTGATCAACGGGTACTCGTTACCCTGCCAGAAGGAGTGATGAACACAATCACACAGGCTAGAGCTCCTTCCACGAGAAGGCTCTACGCGTCTAAGTGGTCGGTGTTCTCCAGATGGTGCACCGACAGAGGTCTGGACCCGCGGACATGCGGGGTGGCGCATCTGATCACTTTCCTACAAGAGATGTTGGATAAGGGGAGGTCCCCATCCACGCTCAAAGTGTATGTGGCGGCCGTGGCAGCGTTCGCAGGGCCGACGCACGGCCAGTCATTGGGAAGACATGAGCTGGTCATCCGCTTCCTTAGAGGAGCTAGAAGGATGAACCCGCCGCGCCCCCCGTCGGTTCCTGTGTGGGATCTTTCATTGGTCCTCGAGGCCCTGAAAGCTTTTCCATTTGAACCACTGGACTCCGTGGGGTTGAAATATCTATCACTAAAAACCGTTTTTCTGATTGCACTGTCGTCAGTAAAACGTGTGGGGGACCTGCACGCGCTGTCTGTCAGCGCATCGTGTCTGGAGTTCGGGCCGAATGACTCTAAAGTCATCCTCAGACCTAGACATGGCTATGTCCCTAAAGTGATGGGCACTCCATTCAGAGCGCAAGTCATTTCACTGTCAGCTCTGCCAGCATCTGACAGCGAAAGTGATGTGAATCTCCTCTGCCCTGTTAGGGCGCTGAGGTTTTACATTACGCGCTCCGCCTCCTTCAGGCGTTCGGAACAGCTGTTTGTTTCGTTTGGAGGGCGCACCAAGGGTCTCGCCTCCTCGAAACAGAGCCTGTCCAGATGGATAGTGGACGCTGTAGCAGCCGCTTACGCGTCAAAAGGTCTGCAATGCCCTTTGGGTATCAGGGCTCATTCCACGAGAGGCGTTGCCTCGTCGTGGGAGTGGTCCAGTGGGATCTCTATCCATGACATATGTGTAGCGGCGGGCTGGAGCTCCCCGTCTACCTTTGTCAGGTTTTATAACCTAGAGGTTCCCGCCTTGTAGGCTAAACTTTTGTCAGTTTGAAAGGGATGTGTATTCTGCCCAGATATTCTGCTCAGATCACTCTCACGTGACTCAGCTCTCCTGGTTGAGCTGCACCAGTAGGGTATGTGCCATGTGCCTATACAGACCACCGCGCTGCTCTGTATTCCCTATGTGTGCTTATATACAAGTGATGGCCCGCATGGCTGGCCACCTTATTTTTCCCACTTATTGGGCTCCCCTGAAGTTCGGGGTCTCATGGTGGATGCTTGGCGCGCACGGCGTTGACAAAGTGTTCCCGTAGCGTAAGCTAAACTTACGCAATACGAGAGAACCTCTCGTAAGAGAACGATACTCGGTTACTAACGTAACCTCGGTTCTCTCTAGAGAGGGAACGAGTATTGCGTAACCGGCCGTGCTCGCGCCACGAGCGACTTCGCTTCAGTTGTCGAAAAAACAGGGAATTCAGCCTACGAGCCCCTTCTTTTATACGCTAAGCCACGCCGATTCTGGCGGGCTGTGACGCTATGAAGGCGCGAGCGCCCTTCATTGGGCGTGACGTCACGCCGGGCTCACTGGTAGGCTGCAGCAGTTGCCTGCAGGGCAGCCAATGAGCACGCTAGACTGCCTGCTCTAGGTCTGCTAGCTGCTGCACTGCGTTGACAATGAATACAAAATTAGGATAATTTTTTGGCTTCAATATCTCGAGAAGATGAATCTTTCCCGTAGCGTAAGCTAAACTTACGCAATACTCGTTCCCTCTCTAGAGAGAACTGAGGTTACGTTAGTAACCGAGTATCGTTCTCATGGATCCGTGAAAACAACTAAAAACACTGTATTATTCATGCCAGGCCAGTAGGTGGCGCTGTCACTTTGTGAAACACACAAAGTGACAGCTATAGAATTTGCTAAGCTAAGTGTTTATCTATAGAATGAACATGTACACATGTGCATAATATCACTGTTTTCACAAATTCATGTTTTTGTAGTTTACACGTAGACAATAATGGTCTTATTTTCAAAAACTTGTGTTTCCAGGCCCCCAAAACACAGGTGGTTGTGTAAATAAACGCCCAAAACACATGAAAAGTTTTTCGTTTTTTGTTGAAAACGTTGTCGTGTAAATATCAAAAAGCTTAAATGAAAATTAGAAATGTTGACTTGGCAACTAACTGAAATAAGTTTAAGTGGAAGTACTAAAATGACTAAAACTGAAATAAAAATTGATTAAAGCTAAATAGAAATAGTTTTAAAAAGCATATTTCAAAGACAAAATCGCATAACACAACAAATTACTAAAACAAAAATGAAAACTGACAATATAAAAATAAAATTGCATTCAAAATATACATAAAAAGAATAGTAAAATAACACTGTTCCAAACCATAGTGGTTTAAAAAGTGTGTACTTTATTCTATACTTGTGAAGGATAATTTGCAAGAAACTTCTCAAATTTTTTTTTGACATTATATTCAGCCCATTCATATATGTTTCACTATTTTGGAGAAGTTATAATAATATAATCTCAAAACTGTCAAAAGTTTTATTTAAGGGGTACCCCTAGCATTAGAGTGGAAATAATAATTAGCTTTGATTTAATTAAACATGGAACTTACCCACTTTACCTCGATAATTTGACATATTTCAGAGAAAATCATAATGTTAATGAGGAAAAAATGGGTCCGACCTAATTATTTTTTTTATTTTTTTTTGGAATTGATTGGATTGTGAAAAATGTCTTTGGTTGGAGGAAGGTCTTATCAGCGGAAAAAGAAAGTCATAATGAAGCCAGGTGGTTAAAAAAAAGGCCTTGGTGATGTCATCAAAAATGCTTATTTCAGTAAACTGAATCTTAAACTTGCTCATTAGATTAATTGAGAATTGATTGGATCAAAAAAAAAGATGAAGGGGAAAAGGGGAGGTGCTTAAAAGTAAGAGACCTTGATGATGTCATCGGAACAGAAAAGTCGCTTTAGAGGCGCAACACGTTTTTACACTCTGGTGAAAGATTACTTTGGCAAGCTTTTTGTATTATTGCTTTTTGAATGGAACAGAAACTTGCATGAAGAAAGCACAAGGCCCATTCTGATTTCACGTTGACTTTAGCATGCTAAAATGTATTGTGATCTCAGATACACAAGGTGTAAAACATGATTTAATGCAATGGTTTTTGGGAGCATGCTCTGTACTGATTTATTTCTCCACAGTGTCAGATTTCAGACCACCATTTTATTCCAGGCTAAAGTCACTTTTATATTAAAAGTCACGAGTGTTAAGAACAGACGTCTCACGGCTGTCCATGTTTATTTGTGTTTCATAGACGTGTGTGTGTGTGTGTCACTAACCTGCTTTGGCTGTGTGTTTTACTCTCGGGACGAAGGAGACTAAGAGATCGTGCCGCTGTCAGTCACGTGAAGCTCACTGTGTCCTCGGGCTCCTCCTGTCCTCGCTGGTGCCGGGACAGCTGTTGCAGGAGCAGAAGACACCTCCTCTGACAGGACAGTGATCTCTCGGCCTCCAGGCTGCAGTAACACTACACCAGCCAGCCAGCTGAGAAACGGCCCAACATCCTGTGCCAAAAGCTGAACACAAACCGCTCATCCTCACCCAATTATCCATCTGGCAGCCGCCGTACAATACTATTCTCAGTGTCCCCAACGACCTAAATATCTTCTATATAAAAAAAAAAGACATGACCTCATCGTAATCAGATGATACATATAAACATTGCCTTTTCCAAATACTTTGGAATACTTTGTTACATATCACATGACAGGCATGACGTCCAAAAATAACCTCCATTATCGTTTGGTGAAACATACATGGGCTCCCAGAAAAGTGACAAAAAAGTAAATAATTATTGGTACTGTAACACTTCATTTTACTGTCTCTGTTACATATAATACATGTTCTTAATATAGTAATACATGTAGTTATGCATAATTACAAGCAACTAACCTAAAACCAAACTATGGAAGCTTGTTACCGCCACTGAATAAAAAAAACAAAACAATAATAATTGCGACTTTTTATCTCACAATTGCGAGATATGAAGTCAGAATTGTGAGAAATAAAGTCGCAATTGCGAGATATAAAGTCGCAATTCTGAGAAATAAAGTCGCAATTGCGAGATATAAAGTCGCAATTCTGAGAAATAAAGTCGCAATTGCGAGAACAAAAGACAGGATTTTGACTTTTTATCTCACAATTGCGAGTTTACATCCCGCAATTCTGACTTTATGACACATAATTGCGAGTTTATATCTCGAAATTCTGACATCTTTTCTCAGAATTGTGAGAGATAAACTCGCAATTGCGAGTTATCAGGCCAATTCTAAGGAAAAATAAAAGACTAACTTTTTTCCTCTCAGAATAGTTTCTCTCACAATTCTGACTTTACAACATGCAATTTCGACTTTATATAATGCATTTCTGACTTTATAACACGCAATTGCGACTTTATATCAATTCTGACTTTATATCTAGCATTTCTGACTTTATAACACGCAATTGCGACTTTATATCAATCAATTCTGACTTTATATCTAGCAATTCTGACTTTATAACACGCAATTCTGACTTTATAACACGCAATTGCGACTTTATATCAATCAATTCTGACTTTATATCTCGCAATTCTGACTTTATAACACGCAATTGCGACTTTATATCAATCAATTCTGACTTTATATCTAGCAATTCTGACTTTATATCTAGCAATTCTGACTTTATATCTAGCAATTCTGACTTTATATCTCGCAATTCTGACTTTATATCTAGCAATTCTGACTTTATATCTCGCAATTCTGACTTTATAACACGCAATTGCGACTTCATATCACGCAATTCTGACTTTATATCTCGCAATTCTGACTTTATATCTCGCAATTCTGACTTTATAACACGCAATTGCGACTTCATACCACGCAATTCTGACTTTATATCTCGCAATTCTGACTTTATATCTCGCAATTCTGACTTTATAACACGCAATTGCGACTTTATATCAATCAATTCTGACTTTATATCTAGCAATTCTGACTTTATATCTAGCAATTCTGACTTTATAACATGCAATTGCGACATTATATCAATAAATTCTGACTTTATATCTAGCAATTCTGACTTTATATCTCGCAATTCTGACTTTATAACACGCAATTGCGACTTTATATCAATCATTTCTGACTTTATATCTCGCAATTCTGACTTTATAACACGCAATTGCGACTTTATATCAATCAATTTTGACTTTATATCTAGCAATTCTGACTTTATATCTCGCAATTCTGACTTTACAACACGCAATTGCGACTTATATCACGCAATTCTGACTTTATATCTCGCAATTCTGACTTTATTCTGACTGAGTAAAATTGTGAGAAAAAAAGTCAGAATTGTGAGATAAAAAGTCGCAATTACCTTTTTTATTTTTCATTCTGTGGCGGAAACAAGCTTCCATACCAAACCCTACCACTAACCTGTAAGTACATGTTGTTAATTAATCTTACTCAGTACTTATTATGTATAGTTACACTGTAACAAGAGCACCTTAAAGAAGTTGGTTACACTTTATTTTAAGGTGTCATTGTTAATTATATATTTAAGTACTGAGTAAATTGGTAATGCTTCATTTTACAGTACAGTGCTTACGTGGACTTACAGTGTACTTACCTAGAAAGTACTGGCTAATATAAGGTACGTACATGGGTTAGGGGTAGGTTTAGGGGTAGGTTCAGGGTGAGTATCTAGTTATTACCCAGTAATTGTAATTACTACAATAAGTACATAGTATGTACATGGGTAACAGGACTGTAAAAGGAAGCGTTACCAGTAAATTAAGCAACTACATATACTTACTATAGGGCTAGGGTTTGGTTGATGGTTAGTTACATGTAATTATGCATAATTTACTGTTATTACTATGGTAAGTACATGTAACATTATGTACTGTAACAAGGACACTGTAAAATAAAGTGTTAGCAAAAAGTTTAGTTTATTTGTCTTTTGTTGGTGTTGTAGAAGAAAATGGTAAAAACAACATATAATACAATATTGTAAAACATTAATAATAAGTATGTCTAAAAATATTTTTAAAAATCTAGTTTAAACACGTGCCTTCACCTTCTTAGTATTTCTCAATCTATTCATTATCAACAATATAACAAGAAAAAAAGTAAATCAATATCTGTTTTCTAATTGATTTTATTCAACAACAAAAAAAGTCTATAGGGTCGCTATTGACCCGAGGTATGTAATAGTGTAAGTATTTTTTTTCTCTCTGACATCTCAATAAGTAGAATTTACATTTATTCCTCAAGGTGGCCATGTCTGATACACAATGATGACGTGATGCATCCCGCATAGTAATTATCAGAGCCATAAATCAAAAGAATACACAAGTATCATCAGCAAATCTTGAAATGGCCCAGCGATTTACTGCAGAGGAGGTAATGAAATATTAGTGTCAGCTGATGGTGGATATGATGACGAAGCTATCACGAACCAAATGATTTTTAAGATGATTAAAACTGAGAGTAATGTATCGAATACGAGCCAGATGCTGAATGATCTGGGGGAATGAGTCTTAATGATTACAGTGATGATGGTGGAGGAGAAGCAGCAGCTCAAAACAAACCCTTCCCAGGTCCAACAAACAATGAATACCATTGGGGCAGTTTAGAGGTACATCCGTGTTAGATATAGATACGGGTCACTAAAGACCCGAATATGGAATAATGAGTGGCAAAACTTTCATGCATTTAAGTGTTAAAAAAATAGACAAAACTAAACTTTTTTTTATATTTCACATTTATGTTTTTAAAATGTCAATTGATTTAACTATCAAGAAAAACTATTTTCCTTACAACTTGAATACATGCGAGTGTACAGATCTTAATATATATATATATATTTTTCTAAATCATTTTACTTTATCAATTTATTTTTCTTTTCACATCCATGGGTTAAACTTGCTATGTCATAAAAGGTTGAATTATCATTTTGTCAAATTATTATTATTACTATTAATTGTTCCTTTAAGGTGGTTTTCTTTTTTCTTTTATATTGAAGCATAATTGCTTCACTGGATTTATAATAATAACATTGCTATTGTTATTGTTAATTAATTAATGTATTTATTTACTGTTTTTTGTAACCCAACAATAATATCAAAATAATTGTAAATTACAGGAACTAAAAAAATGCACAGGATTATTATAGGAAACCTGTGGTAAACCTGTATGTATTCCCCTTTTAATGCATTTTTTTGTTTGTTTATTATAGAAGCAGGCAACTAAAATGACCTAAGTCATTGACCCTTAAATACAATTTTAATAAATATTGCTCATTAATGAACCATTCATTTGGAATTTAATCATTGATGAGTGTGTGCTAAACACTTAAAAAAAAATAAAAAAAAAATAAACATTCACATCAGCAAACTATACAACAACAACAACAACAACAACAACAACAACAACAACAACAACAAAATGTATGTGTTTCCATGAGTTTTCACAGTAGATAAGTGGAAGATTATTCATTTTAGTAATCCAGGCTTTAATTATTTTGTCCTCTGGTTTCCCATCCATTTGTATTGAACTCATTGATTTATCAGCATATCTGTATTCTGCTTTGGGCCGCTAGTTCACAGCTGTGATGAATGTGTGTTGTTGGCAGGTGGTCACATACATACACACACACACATGCTGTGACACTCTTTCAACAAATCGAGCCAGATCATGGATTCACTTTCATGCCGATGTGGCTTTTCCCTCCTTTCTGTTGACAGAGTTGATGGTGAAAGTTTAGCTGAATCTCTGTATATCTGACAAGCTCAGCTGGCAGTAACAGTGTCAGTAAACTTTATAAAGCGACGTCCATAAACCTTACAAACCCATCTGTGCTTTGAGAAAATTCACACACAGCAGGGCTAAGATATCTCTACAAATCACTGGTGTTTTTATATTTATTTAGATGAGTATGCTGAACATATGCTTCATTTCTTAACATTGTATGCAAATTAAATTGTATTAAATTGTATTATTTTTTCTTTTTATGTTTGCTCTTTACAGAGGAGTAACAAACGTGTCCATTCTCAGAAATAATTATTAAATATTAAGGCAAACTGAATTTAATATTCAAATTATTAAATACCATGTGACAAATCTCATATACACTCACCTAAAGGATTATTAGGAACACCTGTTCAATTTCTCATTAATGCAATTATCTAATCAACCAATCACAGGGCAGTTGCTTCAATGCATTTAGGGGTGTGGTCCTGGTCAAGACAATCTCCTGAACTCCAAACTGAATGTCAGAATGGGAAAGAAAGGTGATTTAAGCAATTTTGAGCGTGGCATGGTTGTTGGTGCCAGACGGGCCGGTCTGAGTATTTCACAATCTGCTCAGTTACTGGGATTTTCACTCACAACCATTTCTAAGGTTTACAAAGAATGATGTGAAAAGGAAAAAAACATCCAGAATGCGGCAGTCCTGTGGGCGAAAATGCCTTGTTGATGCTAGAGGTCAGAGGAGAATGGGCCGACTGATTCAAGCTGATAGAAGAGCAACTTTGACTGAAATAACCACTCGTTACAACCGAGGTATGCAGCAAAGCATTTGTGAAGCCACAACACGCACAACCTTGAGGCGGATGGGCTACAACAGCAGAAGACCCCACCGGGTACCACTCATCTCCACTACAAATAGGAAAAAGAGGCTACAATTTGCAAGAGCTCACCAAAATTGGACAGTTGAAGACTGGAAAAATGTTGCCTGGTCTGATGAGTCTCGATTTCTGTTGAGACATTCAGATGGTAGAGGCAGAATTTGGCGTAAACAGAATGAGAACATGGATCCATCATGCCTTGTTACCACTGTGCAGGCTGGTGGTGGTGGTGTAATGGTGTGGGGGATGTTTTCTTGGCACACTTTAGGCCCCTTAGTGCCAATTGGGCATCGTTTAAATGCCACGGCCTACCTGAGCATTGTTTCTGACCATGTCCATCCCTTTATGGCCACCATGTACCCATCCTCTGATGGCTACTTCCAGCAGGATAATGCACCATGTCACAAAGCTCGAATCATTTCAAATTGGTTTCTTGAACATGACAATGAGTTCACTGTACTAAAATGGCCCCCACAGTCACCAGATCTCAACCCAATAGAGCATCTTTGGGATGTGGTGGAACGGGAGCTTCGTGCCCTGGATGTGCATCCCACAAATCTCCATCAACTGCAAGATGCTATCCTATCAATATGGGCCAACATTTCTAAAGAATGCGTTCAGCACCTTGTTGAATCAATGCCACGTAGAATTAAGGCAGTTCTGAAGGCGAAAGGGGGTCAAACACAGTATTAGTATGGTGTTCCTAATAATCCTTTAGGTGAGTGTATATATATATATATATATATATATGACACTGACACATTTCATGCAAGTGATTACATTGTATTCCATTTGTATTAATCTTTTAGTTTTTTTATGTTCTTTATGGAAGAATAACATACTTGTATTTGTACTTTATTTGTACTTTATATACATACTGTATATAGTATAGTATAGTATTGTAAATATAATATAGTACAGCATAATATTAGAGAAAATTATTAAATAATAATTTCTATACATTTTGTTTACTTAAAACAAATTGGTAAATATTAAAATATTTATTATCAAATCAATTCTAAGAACATAATTCCAAGTGGTAAGTGGTTTTCTATAGCTGTGCATTGATGTCTGAAAAATGTGACAGCATCTGCCACACAAAAAAAATATGACCCATGTATTGAATCCTTTTTGACATTGAAATTGAATATTGCTGATCTCTGCGCATCTTGTTTGGACATCCCCACACAGGCCCGTAGTCTTGGCTGTATTTATTATCAGGAGCTCTAAGATGATCCAGGTGTTTTTTTATAGGATTACCAATGCCTTTAACAGCTCCTCACGACCTGCGGGTTGCGTTAAAGATCCAGACAGTGTGCATGAAAGAAATAAACCTTTCTGACTAATGGCGTTTGTTATGCAAAGGGCTCTGCTCCACTCCGCTTTATGTGTGTGTCCCTGTGCGTTTAAGTAAATATGAAAAATTACTTGTGCTTTTATCAACTCCTTAGGCTCCCGAGGACGCTTATCCCATGCATAATGGCTTTCCCCTCCAAACGATTTCCCTGTTATCTCTCTCCTCTGATGCTCCTTATTAAAACCCACTTAAATCAAACGAGATTGTACCTTTAGAGTCACTGGCACAGGAAGCGTTTTTTATCCTTTTTAATTTAATCCAAACAATTTCATTGCCTTTAATTTGCTGCACTACTACTATCGCAATTTAGCCAGTGGCAGCTGAGTCCGGCCACATTAAACCAACCTCACCGCAGCCGTCCTGCTGAAGATCCCCAGTTTATTCCTCGCGCGGGGGCTTGGCCGGGTACACTCAAACAGCGGAACCACAAGCAATTTCCCCCGGCCCTTATTAGGTACACAATATGCATCGTCTTTGAGTTTGCTGGAACAGAAAAAGTCATTATTGGCTAAACAGAGGGAAATGAAACAAACTCACTGTACGTCCAGCGCCTCAACATGTAAGCTGCGGTCATGCATTCTGTTACTTTCAACAAATTCACAGTCCATCTGGGTTGTAAATTGGGTGGGCTGATCCTGTTTCTGCTCCGTTAGATGCAGGGTATTGGTATTAATTGTAGGCAGAGTTTCACTTTTTTCTTCTTTTTTTTTAAGGAGGAACACCAAGGATATCATTGGTGTTTTTGTTGATCGATTATGGATTTACAGGGTCTTTAACCTGTTTGTGTAAACCATGTGGAAAATTCGCTGAACAACAGTAACTCTGACCTTTAGGAGAAATATTTTTGCCAATGAAAGTCCATTGTCCATTATCAATAGTGTAGCAATGCATGAAGCACCACTTACTCAGAGGATACTTCCAAACTAAGCAGCTTTTTATTGGTAAACATTAGCCTGGGAAAACCAAATTTAGATTTGCTCTGAAAGTTATTCTGGCAAAGAGCTCATTCAAGCCCATTTCCAATCCGCCGAAATCGAGGCACCAATCAGAAACGTTGGGGCGGGCTTTACACGATGACGACAGCGCTGGGATTTTGAAGCAGATTTTGTAGCCTACATTACAAAGATGGATGCCGCCGTCGAACATCACTTGTTTGAATCAGCTATCGCGTCTGTTTTAAGCGATTTGAACGTTTCCTTTTTGTTAAAAACCGAGCAAAGAACAACACTCGGAGATGTTTCTCCGCCGCTCTGCATACGTCATCTCCTTCATCGCTCTGATTGGGTTTAGGTCTATCCGCGACGTCCGTTGGTGACGCCCCTCTGGAAATGATTTGTCTATGACGCTTTGCCAGACCATAACTCAGTTACAACTGAGAATGGTCTGGTTTTAACCAGGCTGGGTATGACAATTTTGCATATTCAGATCTTGAATGTTGAATGAATTTCGATTCATTAAAAGATCTGACTCATAAAAGCATTAGTTGTCAGTAATGACGTGTAATGAAAGTAATGCAGGAAACATTGTCAACATATTTTAGTAAGGTGTTCTGTATGGATCAGTGAAGAATGCACATGTGAGAATCGCTAATAGAAATAAACAAAATTATAGAAATGATGTAGGCCTACTTAACCTTTTGCTGAATCAACTTCTCGCCCACAGAACCAAATGTTTTGTCAGTTTGTTGCGCCCCTCGTTCATTAACATATCTTTGTCCTTAGCATGCGGCTAGTTACCTCCTAGTTTATGCTCACCTCGTTTAACTCCACACGCGATAAATATTCATGAATTCTCGATGCCCCCGCGCATAAGAGGGGAAGAAACTGCCAAGCAATTTCATGCAATTACAAATCAGTATTCCCCATCTACGATGTTCATATCTTCCAGATGGCTTCATTTGTAGACCTTAATGTTAAATAAACACAATCTCTGTGCCATTTAGTGCACTAATGTCAAACAAACTTGGACGAAGGTGAACGTTCAATGCTCGGGGTGAGATGAGTACATCAGCTTGATAAATAGAAGCTGCTCTGCTTTTTGATGATGTGAGTTGACTTCCTTGGTTTGTGTGCTTGGGTTGCAAATTTTCGACAGTGAATCCAGTGAGGAGCATCTTTAATGAGGGTTTGATGCAGCACAGAAAACTGTTCTTAACTTTCGTGGTGACTTTATTCTAGCAATAGTTACAACTTTATAGTGCAATGACTTAATTCTCGTAATTTTGACAATAATATCTGTAATATTTAATCTTGTAATATTATGACTTTAGTAATATTTTTAGAATAAAGTAATGTACTGTATCACGCTGTGGCTAGTGAAGCGCATGACGATCAAGGGAATAGTCTTTAATAATTAAATCCAACGGGCACAGGGAAACTCAGGAGAGAGATTATACAGTAATTTTACAACTTTATTCTCAAAATATTACTACTTAAGTCTCACTTTTTAAATGTATGTATTTATCATATTTAATTTCTAACATGGCAGTGCAAGTGTCACGGGTGGTTGCTGGCAGACAGATGAGGAAGACGTATACGATTCAATTCAAAAGGTTTATTCTAAAGATCCAACAGAAAGGCAAACGGAGAACAACACACACTTAACATAGACAATAGCGCACACTGGACTGAAGCAGAACTGAACATATATACAGGTGTTGATGATGGTGACTGATGAGTGCACAGCTGAACGTGATTAGTGTCCGTGACAACAAATGAGTGACGTAGGCAGGTGATGACAAAACATAACGAGTCCAAACTAACGCGAATGTGACAGCAAGGATATTGTATTAAAGCAATAATTTAATTTTAATTGCACGAAATACAAAAAGTACTGTTTTTAAATGACTTTCACAGTATTTATCCCCTAACTGAGCAACAAAAACGTACTCTACAAAAATAGTCGATGTGAATTTAAACCGCTATTTACTAAAAGTCTTCCGCATGCTTTAGTTTTCAAATATTGTGCCACTGAAATTAAAAGACATGCAGAAACCAATATACCATTTTTGTAATGCATTCAATTCATTCAAAAGTGACAGTAAATACATTGATATTGTTACAAAATATTCTATTTCAAATAAATGCTGATCAAAGAATCATGAAAAAACAGTTTTTAAACTGTAATAATATTTCACAATTTTACTGTTTTTGCTATATTTTTGATCAAATAAATGCAGCCTTGGTGATGATAAGAAACTTGTTCCAAGTCTATTTCAGAACTTTGGCCAGGACATCTTTTTTAAGTTTAAAATGATGTGACATGATTGATTTTTAGGTGAACAATCCCTTTAAGCGCAAACAGTCTCTCAGAAATCCAACCTCCTGACAAGGCAGTGCATCATCCGGCCTAAAATACACTTGTAGAAAGCAATTAAAATATTATCTTTCAAATTACTCATTGGAGTGTCTAGACACTCCTAGCTTTTTGATTTATAATCGTTTTTGATGGAGAGTGTCCTGTCCCCTCACACTGAGTACAGACATTATAATGAGATATTACCAAGACAAACACTCCCTAAAAGTGGCTAGACGGTTTTGTGGTGGTTTAGAGGCTGCAAATGAATGTGATTCTCTAGGCTAGCGAATTGTAGCTAGTAGTCATGTATGAAATCTCGAAAAATGGTCCCATAACCATCCTGCTAAACTTAAAAGTTTCCGGTACATATCCTAGTGACAAAGATGAATTAATGATATTAAGAAGAGGATGACCTCTGGAAGCATAAGCAGATCTAGCAATTTTTAAGGCTTTTCTGTTGGCAATCGTGCTCTCACTCCACGAAATGCGAAAAACATCTAATTTTGTTTTCTTCCAGCTACGCTTCATTTTTCTGGCTGCTCTCTTAAGGGCCTGAGTGTGAATAAATGCAAAATGCTGAGTGTTAAATAAATCCACTCAAAAACTATTAACAAGTATTAAATAACAAACAAACAAAAACTATGGCAACATATTTTATTCGTTCATCAGATTCACTAAAATCAACCAGCTCAAGTGAATCATTACTTTTGGGAATTGCGATACACAATACAATAATATACAATACAACACAATGTTTATTTAGCACATTTAAAAGCAACCGAGGTTGACCAAAGTGCTGAACAACCATAAACAAATACATATATACAAAACAAACCACACAGACATACAATGCACTCACAAATACATGAATAGTTCAAGAGAGTACAGCATAATTTCAGTTTTACTCTCATTAAGGTTCAGAAAACTTTGTGCAAGCCATAATTTGAGATCATCTGAACAAGCTGAACAGTGACTGTAAGGCATGCTAATCATTATGCTTTAGGGGAAATAGATTTGGCTATCATCTGCATAACAGTGAAATGACATCCTGTGCCATATTTGTTGAAAATGGCGCCTAAGGGAGAATATATAAAGAAAACAATACAGGTCCAATGATAGAGCCCTGAGGTACACCACAACAGAGTGCGGACAATAAATTTCCTCTTTGTTAAATACACTGAACAAAATTATAAACGTAACACTTTTGTTTTTGCCCCCATTTTTCATGATCTGAACTCAAAGATCTAAGACTTTTTCTATGAACACAAAAGGCCTATTTCTCTCAAATATTGTTCACAAATCTGTCTAAATCTGTGTTAGTGAGCACTTCTCCTTTGCCGAGATCATCCATCCACCTCACAGGTGTGGCATATCAAGATGCTGATTAGACAGCATGATTATTGCACAGGTGTGCCTTAGGCTGGCCACAATAAAAGGCCACTCTAAAATGTGCAGTTTTACTGTATTTTTACTGAAAAAAGAAGGCTGTTGATTGTGGCCTGTGGAATATTGGTCCACTCCTCTTCAATGGCTGTGCGAAGTTGCTGGATATTGGCAGGACCTGGAACACGCTGTCGTATACGCCGATCAGATTTTGTTCAGTGTATGATTGAAACCATCAAATAATATATATTTTTGATCCACTAAAAACAACAGACACAAAATAATCCCAAGTTTGAGAACCGGTCTACACTAATTCAGATGTATGCTTTTGATTGACTCAAAAGAGAGCCATTCTGCAACGGCACTGCAGACGCAGCTTGAATCATACCTAGGAGCCTGGCTTCTCTGTACGATGATTGGACAAGATCCTAAATGGCTGGCACTTTGCACCGAACAGCCAATAACTGAAATGGTGATATACATGACTGAGGACACATGAAATAAAGTAAATTGAAGTATGTCACAACACTTAGTTTGGTGTTTATAATCTTGCATCTTTTTGTAAATATTAAAAAATACTGTTCTTAAAAAAATTTTCACCAAGCAATTTTCTAGTTTAAAATTTTAAAAAATCACAGCTTCATCAGAATTGTACGAAACCTGCAGACTTTTATGACATTTGGAATATGAAAAAAAAAAAAAAAAAAAAAAAGGGACATGATTCGAGCATAGGAAATGAATGGGAAATCGACAAAAACACAAAAATTCTGAGAATTTTTGTGTGTACAATCTACAAATCAGCCACAATGCAGAAAAAAGTGCTCAGCAATGAAGGGGTGAAACTCTAAAACATCAATAGTGCAAAACAGACACACACACACACACACACCAATGAATTGTGATCGAAAATGTTCTGTTTAGAATTTTAAAAAATCCCAACTTCATCGGAATTGTACGAAACTTGTTGAGTTTTATGGCATTTGGAATGTGAACACAGAAAAAAAAATTGAGGGCATGATTCGAGCAGGCAAAGTGGTCGTAAAAAAACAATTGTCACACTAGTGCTCTTCGGTCAAAAATGACCGACCATAGGAAATGAATGGGAAATCGACAAAAACACAAAATTTCTCTACAAATCGGCCACGATGCAGAAAAAAAAGTGCTCAGCAATGAAGGGGTGAAACTCTAAAGCATCAATATTGCAAAACAGACTCACTCACTCACTCACTCACTCACTCACTCACTCACTCACTCACTCACTCACACACACACACACTCGATATTAATCTGAAATACTGCATTAATTGAAAAAAAAATGTTTTAAAAAGTTTAAAACATTTTTTTTTTTTTTTATGGCAAAAATTAACAATAATTATTGCATAAATATTAATAAGTACCATCAAATCCTCTCAAAATACAAAAATAAAAATATTATTGAACATAAATATATTACATTGGTTTTACTGGCGTGGAGGAAGTTTCATTTTCAGGTGTCCGGTCACTTCTGACCGTGAAGATAACACGTGTGACTCCCAAATGAGGGGCACCATGAGTTTTGAGAAGCAGCAACATTGCAGGCAAATATATACTAAAATATAAAAGTATTTATAAAAAAATGTAAACTAATCAAAAATATATTTTAGTTAATATATAAATAATATATAAAATGCATATTATTTAAATATAAATACATATATTTTAATTATTTTTCTGATATAGGCCTATATATATATAATTGAATATAAATATTCAATATAGCCTACATAAATCAACCAATCAGTCAAAATAGCCATTGATCTGTTTTTCTCAACTCTCGAAAAGGACCATTGAATTGCAGAGATTTGACCTGTGGTATGACTAACTGCATGTTTAAGAATCTGTCATGCTGTTTGATGCTTGTGATAAATTACACCACAATACTCTTGTGTAGCTTCACCATTCAAGCTCTCGCGTGTGGATTTATTTACTTTCTGTGACTCGTGCTCAATGTTCCCCTCATTCTCTCTACAGCGCGCAATACATCACCCGAACGCGGAGTAAATACAGTATGTGGTTGTTTGCTTTCGCTTCGACTGTTAGCGGCACAGCACGTGCCAGTGGAGCAAACGCGGATCCCACTGCATGACCAGAGCGGCGCGGACCAGCAGAGGGAGGCCCATCAATAAGGATGACGCATGGCTCCCGTACTGACACGCAACTGCTGTTTTGCCTGGAGCTGGAGTGATCTGCATGGAAGCATGGCAGGGCCACTCCATCAAAAAGCGACCCCCTGTACTGCTGATGAATGTCTCTCTTCCAGGAACTCACTCCAGCAGACGAGGCAGGTATTATGGAAACTTGTTTCCGCCACGGAATAATAAAAAAAAAAAGTTAATTGCAACTTTCTGTCTCTGAATTCTGATTTGTCAGTTGCAATTTGCTATTGCGAGTTTCCCCAGCTAACAAAATACTTTTGATAAGAACCAAAATGTTTTGCTAAAATTCCAATTAAGTTTTTCCTAAATGTTTCGCTGAACATTTAAAACGTCCAGTTTTTTTCAAATGTTTTATAAACGATTTTTGGGGGGTTATGGGAATGTTAAGGAAACATTCCGGAATGAGTAGTGTCATAATACAAATGTTAGACGGACGTCCACCTAAACCCTTTAAGAAAAAAAAAAACGTTTCATGAGCGATGTATAAATATAATTTTTGTGCTAATGTTTTGAGATTATTAAAGACCAGATAATCCAGAGGAAAAAACTCAGAATTACAAGATATGAGATACAAGGCAAGCCAATATTAAAATATAATTAGATAATTAAATTGAAATGAAAAGGCTTTTTCTTAAAGTTGCAGATTGTAATATTGACAGCTAGTGGTTGAAATGGATACTGCAGTCCAAATTCAAAATATTGGAGAGAGTTGTTTCCCCCACCCGCTCCTCCTCCGACTCCATACTCACGTGGGTTGCCAGATTGAGGACACGCAAAAGGAAGGAGCGCAATGGACAACGGCGATGAGCCTTACATTGTAAGTTGGTGAGTTGATTTAGTTGTTAGATTTACACAACATCGTTTTCGACTAAAAACGTAAAACTTTTTATGCGTTTTGGCCTTTCATTTACACGAAAACGGTGTTTTGGGTGCCAGAAAACGTACATTTTTGAAAACGGTCTCCCTGTAAACAACAAAAACGCGAATCTCTGAGGACGATGACGTCATGCACATGTGTATTACGTGTTCAGTCTATAGTTCATCGCCATCTAATGGCCTGGAGCAGAATACAGCGTTTTTAGTCGTTTTCGCTGATCCATGTGAATGAGGATCGTTTTGACAATGGTGTCGTCTGTACGCGGAAAACTCGAAGGAAAAACTTTTCCGTTTTAAGCATTTAGTTGTCGTGTAAACGTACCCATATACGCGTTTTAATAAGCCTTTGGACATAGAGCTTTTTAGATGGTAGGCGTTTTGGTCGGGCAGAATCTGCGATATCTGACCCAGTTTGTTTGCTGGCTTCCGTAGCAACAATACGCTGTGTTTTCAACCAAATACTACTGGGTGAATTGGCAGAGGATCACACAGACTAAAACAAAAACACACAATCCAACACCAAACACACATTTCAAAGTAAAATAACAGGCATTAGCATTGGTTTTCAGAGAAACGAGCATGTTTCCTAAATCTCTGAAAACTTATTATGGTATTTTTGTGCTTTAGTACAGTCAACAAATTACACACAGTACCTTTAATGCTAGTGCACCCGGTTTAGATTTAATAATTAATGCAAGGTATGCTGATGAGTTATAAGGTATGAAGGAGTACGCTGGTATTGACGCCTATCGAACATGCTCTTTGGCTTTAACAGATTTCAGTCACATGACAGCATCTCGTTCAAAGCGGAGGTTCTCTGCAGCGAGTTCTGTCTGATCTCACTGTGGTTTGATTCCAGCAAGTGCGTGTGAACTCAAAGTTAAGCAGGTGTGCTAATGTAAACTCTCTCTCCTATTGATCTGCACATGAACTGCGCTTGTTATAAAGTGTGTCTCTTGAGACCTGCTGGCTACGGTGTTTTGAATATTTCACTCAGATAACTATGCCTCTGAAGCCTCTGGCTATCGGTGTGTAATTATGCTCAAAAATATCCTCAGGGCTGTATGAGCCCCGTATGCTTGAACAATTGGTAAACTAATACAATATGTATTTCTTTGAGTTGCGTGTTTCCTGTGTAGGGATGTTGAAAATATCGGGACAAAAAAGTCGACTCTGTCATTTGGATGCAGTCAATGAAACTATGGCGGAAACATGGGTGTCCACATATTATAAAATTTATGGTAAGATTCGATCTTAGAATCTTTATGTGTTATTAATGCTGGTATTTATTGGTCTGTCTGCTATCTATCTATCTATCTATCTATCTATCTATCTATCTATCTATCTATCTATCTATCTATCTATCTATCTATCTATCTATCTATCTATCTATCTATCTATCTATCTGTCTGTCTGTCTGTCTGTCTGTCTGTCTGTCTGTCTCTCTATCTGTCTGTCTGTCTATCTATCTATCTATCTATCTACCGGTATCTATCTATCTACCGGTATCTATCTATCTATCTATCTATCTATCTATCTATCTATCTATCTATCTATCTATCTATCTATCTATCTATCTATCTATCTATCTATCTATCTATCTATCTATCTATCTATCTATCTATCTATCTATCTGTCTGTCTGTCTGTCTGTCTCTCTATCTGTCTGGCTGTCTATCTATCTATCTATCTGTCTATCTATCTATCTATCTGTCTATCTATCTATCTGTCTGTCTGTCTGTCTGTCTGTCTGTCTGTCTGTCTGTCTGTCTGTCTGTCTGTCTGTCTGTCTGTCTGTCTATCTATCTATCTATCTATCTATCTATCTATCTATCTATCTATCTATCTATCTATCTATCTATCTATCTATCTATCTATCTATCTATCTATCTATCTGTCTGTCTGTCTGTCTGTCTGTCTGTCTATCTATCTATATGTCTATCTCTATATTTGTCTGTCTGTCTGTCTGTCTATCTATCTATCTATCTATCTATCTATCTATCTATCTATCTATCTATCTATCTATCTATCTATCTATCTATCTATCTATCTGTCTGTCTGTCTGTCTGTCTGTCTGTCTGTCTGTCTGTCTGTCTGTCTATCTATCTATCTATCTATCTATCCATCTATCCATCTATCCATCTATCCATCTATCTATCTATCTATCTATCTGTCTGTCTGTCTGTCTGTCTGTCTATCTATCTATATGTCTATCTCTATATTTGTCTGTCTGTCTGTCTGTCTGTCTGTCTGTCTATCTATCTATCTATCTATCTATCTATCTATCTATCTATCTGTCTGTCTGTCTGTCTGTCTGTCTGTCTGTCTGTCTGTCTGTCTGTCTGTCTGTCTGTCTGTCTGTCTGTCTGTCTGTCTGTCTGTCTATCTATCTATCTATCTATCTATCTATCTATCTATCTATCTATCTATCTATCTATCTATCTATCTATCTATCTATCTATCTATCTATCTATCTGTAATCAACTAAATTATGGATATTCCTTTCAGTGCAAGTTTTGGAAAGCGCAATGGTTTTGATTCAGTGGTTGTGTCTAAAAGCATTCCTCAGACGAAACTCCTGCATACCTACACAACCACAAACACGGAAAAACAACACGACCCCAAGCTGCTTAGTGAAGCTTTAGAATTGTCTGCCCTCTTGTCAAGTGTTTTATTTTTCAGTGTCTGGTTGACAAATATTTGGGCGGGCCTGCTAAAGAGGGGAGGGCAATCAGTCTCTGGGGCAAGGGGGTTTTGGGGGGGGGGGGTCGCTGATGAAACAACGCACTCTTTGTCCTAACGCCCCCCTTCTATGTGTTTCCGTGGTGTTTGGGCCAGTTTAGGATTCCATTCACATAAGGCCTGTTTGGAAGGTCAAGCCAAGAAATGCTGGACACGTTGGCATTTTTCTTTTCAGTGAGAGAAAAGAGAGTGCAAAGAGAGGGTAAGTAAAGGTGAGCTGTGAGTATGCTTTACCACGGTAAACAACATTAAACGAGCGCTGCAGGATGCAAAAACCAACATTTACACTGGACTTTAAAAAAAAAATATTATTTCAAAATAATTTTCAATCAGAAAGTGGTAGTATAATTTTTTTCCAAAAAAATTCTTAAAGTAGAAATACTATGGTATTTAATATTTGTTTTGTTTACAACTTTAAAAACATATATTTTACAGTGTACTTTACTTCTGTCATTAACACGTATACAGCAAGAGCACTTGACCACGGTAAAAGTGTGGTCACATTTTATCGTCTGTACTGCAAAACCGCAAAAGAAAACCTTTCCAAAAATGCAAATGAACATTTTTGGAATAGCATTTCGATGATGTTTGAGGTTCCATGTTACATGAAAATTTTGTGAAGTCAAAATGTTTTGAGAAAAATTTCAAAACAAACACTTTACGAAAACAGTCGTAATGAAATGAATGAAACGAAAAACGAAAAATTTGTATATGTATTTTAAGAATAGTCACAATTACAAGAATTAGATATTTTTGTGATTATCACAACATAACAGAGCACATGACATGCGAGGGATTAAAAACAAGATAAAGTGGCCACCAATTAAGAATCCTTTCCCACAACACGATCGCTATTTAACTAGATTAAAATAAAGGAACAAATTAGTCCAACGAATGAATACGTTGTGAACGAATTCATAATTCACTGCCACAATATCTATTTTTCTGTCATGTGCTTAGCTCCATACACCTGTTTTTTTCTCTAAATATTGTGTGAATGAATTAAAAATATTATGTCTAGAGATTTGTTTTACTCAGTAAACCTGCATAAGTTGGCAAAACTCCCAAAAATGAAGGTAATAAGTGATGTCAAAGTTTTTAAGTTTTGTACTTGAAATATTTGAGTAAGCCATTTCATACATTTAACTTAATATTTTAAGTAGTGGACACTGAGCTTTAACTACCTAATTCAGTAAATCTTAACTTGCTGAATGAGTGACATTGTTCTTAAACCAATCTCATGGTCCACTCCTCACAATGATGGTAATGCCCCAAAATACCCCAGAAACTCTTCTAAATTTGCATAGCAAAACATTAAACAATACAAAATCTTCATTAACAAAAAAATAACAAATTAACACAAAATTAAAACATTAATACACACACACACACACACACACACACACACACACACACACACACACACACACACACACACACACACACACACACACACACACACAAAAACCATTATATTTAACACTTAATTTTAGTATTTACTCTCCCTTTCGAGTCTTTCTAGTGTCATGGCAAAGCATGCTGGAAAATACAAATCCAAGCCCTGTGTCAGTTAAAAAGAAACTCAAAACAATGAAACAATTCAGTTTACTTAAAATGTGTCAGTTTTGTGAGCTCAAAAGAAAAAGAAAGTTCTAAATACTAATAATAGTTAATTTGATGGAAATTTTTACTTTTAAGTTTACCCTACTCAAACCAATTAATTATCTTGAGCATTAGGGTTTACAGTAACAACTGTAAGTGTGTGTGTGTGTGTGTGTGTGTGTGTGTGTGTGTGTGTGTGTGTGTGTGTGTGTGTGTGTGTGTGTGTGGCATACCATTTGTGGTTATTAGCAAATAACGAATTGTCAGTATGTGTGCACACAAAGCTAACATTATGAATTCAGATTACTTGGACCACTATTAAGGTGCTTGTTGAAGCTTGGTGGTTAAAAAAAATCACTGTCCACTTTCAGCTGGAACATTCTTCAAAATATCTTCTTTTGTGTCCCACAATAAAGTCAAATGGGTTTGGAGGTGCGTGAGGGTGAGCAAACGATGACTGAACGTCCAACCCTTTTGTACTAGGAACAAACAGGGCCATTGATTACTCATTCACAATGAAGTTGTTTTCCATTTCTCCAGCAGCCCCATCCTTCCCCCTTTCTCTCCCTTCTTGTTAACATTTGACAAAAATAAGTAGATCTACATTTAGTTAATGATCACCAGCCATGCAAATTGGCTGTTTTGATATTCAAATGATGACTTTTCGGCTGTTTATTTACCTTCCCATATGTCCCTTGGGTGCTGTATGCTAATTTTATTCATTTCTCTGTCCTGAAAATTAGAGCAGGGAGGAAATAGTGAGCAAACAGAAAGGAAAAAGAAGATACTGTTCAAAGAGAAGGGGCCGAGTCGTGTTTATTTGAACCGAGCGCCGCACTCGCACAGAAGCAGAGCGTAATTGTTTAGCTGGATGTGAATATGGTGTCTAAAGAGATAGGGAGGTTTTCACATCAATTGGACACGGCAGAGTTCAGTGCATACAGATCCTGTTATTGCGCTTGCGGTAGGCCGTGAGGAACGCTACGGGAAGTCATGTGGGACTTGAGACCTGATGCTCACTGGCCCACACGAGCGATCCTCTGATCTTAATGTGAGCGTTCGGCTGAGGAAATGTCTCAGGGCATGACGGAGCTCGCGGGGTTGGCGTTCCTCTGGTAATACATGCAGCTCAGAGGGGGTTGTTTCAGTTTGGTACGTGGGTGAATTTCGCTACTGTTACAGCAGGTTTGTTTACTCCAGGAGATTGTCTACATTGCACTGAACCTGATGAACTAAGCAATGAACAACACAAATGCCTGTCTGGGAACATACATAAACAATTGTGTTGTCTTTATGCCCCTAGTGGCAACGGTATCGCAAAGATAATGATTGTTTTCTAAGTGGTTTCCCAAAAACTCCTCGCATCTGAAATTGTTTGGACAAAGTTGTTTGGCCAGATGTTGATATGCTGGGTCATGAAAAAAAACAAAAAAACAACATGGGAGTTTGCGTATTTATAATATTAAAAGATTTAAGAAAAACTACCAACAACTTTTAGTTAAACTCTTTCCCCGCCAGCGTTTTTGATCATTTTCAAAAAAGGTTCATGGCCCGCAGATTATTTTGTTGTATGAATATCTGAACATGCAGTACATCAAAAGAAAGTAAAGAGCCTCTGCTTTTAAACAAACAAACTTTTTTTTTAGCTTCATGCAGTTTCTTTAAAAAAAACACATAATTTTGAGCAAAAAGCTGAGAAAATGTTGTTTTTGTCAAAGGCTACATCCGGATTGGATTCAGAAATGATGATCAAAACACAGATGGAGTAATCAACGAGTCCATCAACACCCCTAAAGCTTCACAGTCCTATAACTCGTCCTGGGTCGACGTTTTATTCGGTAACATTAGGCAGATTTGATTTATATTCTGTTTAATGTTGATGATCGCGTTATTCTTGCAGAATATGTGTAATAGCGCCCCCTACCGTATAACAGTGAAAACACCGAAAGCCGAAAAATTCTGTCAATGGCGGGGAAAGAGTTAAAACGAAAATGTGAAATAACAAAAATGAAATGTTTTGGAAACAACCAAGTCGGCAGAATTTCTTTAAGTAGCCTCAAAATGTCAACACACAGTAAAAAAATGTAAATATGAAACCCCAAGTGGGCTAAACTGCAATGTTTGTTAAACTTTTGTTTACATTTTTAAAATAATTGATCTGTTTATTGAAATATAACGCTACAAAAAAAAAAGTTGTGGAAAAAATGGAACGTTTGTATTTTTGTATAAGCATTAGTTCACACCAGAAATCTGTCATTATTTATTTACCCTCATGTCATTCAAAACACAAATTTCATTTTCCCTGCCTTTGTCCATAACGTACATAATACTTACTGGCAAATTTGAATTTGTACAATTTGGTTAGTTTGAAAAGGTATGATTTTAAGAAAAAGTAAGCATGAAGGTTCACCCCTAAACCTAACACTCTTAAAAACTTCCAACCCGATCTCACGACCAATTCGTCCGAATTTGACGAGTGATTAAAAGATGGCTAATTCGTAACAATTCGTACGACCTCACTCGTACGAATTAGTACGATTTTTGCTAAATCGTACATATTTGACGAGTTGCCCAATTCGTATGAATTCGTACGAATGACCTACCCCTGACCCCGCCCCTAAACCTACCCATCACGTGGGTTTAGACAAATCGTACAAATTCGTACGAGTGAGGTCGTACGAATTCGTACGAATTAGCCATCTTTTAATCACTCGTCAAATTCAGACGAATTGGTCGTGAGATAGCGTTGAAACTTCCCAACGCTATGATGAAAAGGTCATCATGTATAATATATGTTTATTTGAAAAACAGTAAATGCAAAGCGATATCTAAACAATTCACAAACTCCTTCTTTTTGCCACAGTTTTGGAAGTTGCACAAATATGAAAGTGCACACTTAGAGATTCTTCAGAAACAATAGAAGAAAAAAAAAAATCAATTTCTCTTTTGGAAATCAAAAGTAAAGGCTGTTTTCATGGACTAAAGCTATGGTACCCTTGAAGAACCTCAATAATTACTTTACCAAAACAAAAGACGTGGACTCAAATGAAAGTCCAGCAAGGCTGTAAACATCAACTGTTGTGTGTTTTCCATTGCCCCTTTTTTCTCTAGGCCCTGAAACTCAATTAGCTCATTTAAACTAAACATTAATTTTCATTGTTGTGTTTGTCACTCATTGTTATGTAAAAGGATGGATAGCATCTGTGTTCATAAATAAAAGTAGACTTAGGCCATAAAGAAAAAAATAAATAAATTTGATAACACTTTCTATGAAGCTCATATATTTGGATGTTTCTTTAACTATGGGCACATTTGGTCCTGTGGACCTTTAGAAAAGAAACATTTTCACACTCTCTCTAGTTTAATTAGTTTAATCTGCTAATAATGTCATTTTTTTTCAACCTTAATATAAATTGTTGTTGTTTAAAAGACAAATAACGAAAGGTTTTTTTTTTTTAAAGGAACATTCTGTTTGTGTTTAAAAAATCTTTCATTTTCCCCACATCTCAAAATATGTATTTTGTTGTGGAAATGACACTTTAAATATTTTGGAATAAAATGGATAATTTTTTTAGTCTTGCAAGGAAAATGTCTATTTAATTTAATATCCATTATATTTCTTGAAGTTGTAACCATGAATATGTAAGAATTCTGATATATTATGTGTGGGATTGATTGATTGATTGATTGATTGATTGATTGATTGATTGATTGATTGATTGATTGATTGATTGATTGTGAGAATGGATTGAGCTTCATGTTTAAAGTAATGACTATTTAAACACCCATTTTTCCATGTCATCTGTAATGCTGAAGGCTCTATTGAACTGTCAAACACTGACCCCAGATCCTTCATAGATTTACTCTTAAGTCCTATTCCTAACCCTATGACCTCTGACTTTTAACCACAAACACCAGTGCCTTTAAGTCTCATGACACAAGGCGGTATCCACGGCAACATCAAAGTAGTGTTTGCACACACACTTATGCACCAGCCAATTAGAGAGGTTTCATGAGTAACCGGCTAGTAAGCACAAAACACTTTTATAACATTGCGTTTTTGTTGCCGTTAGGTTACACTGCTAAAAACATTCCAGCAACCACACTTAAAATTGCATAAACCAAAGCATAATTTACATATTTGGACATCTGAAATTTTGAGAAAAGTTATATTGTAGTCACAATATTTCTTATTTTTTATGATACATTTTGGAAATATATATGGAAGCTTGTTTCCACCACGGAATAAATAAATAAATAAATAAATAAAAATGATACAAAAAAGGTAATCGTGACTTTTTATCTCATAATACTGATTTATTTATCTTAATTACGAGCTTATTTCTAACAATTCGGAGTTTTTTTCAAGCCATTCTCAATTTTTTGTGAAATGACGAGTTTATATCTCACAGTTCTGACTTTTTTCTTGCAATTCCAAGTTTATATATGTGAGATATAAACTCGAAATTGTGAGGAAAAAAAAGTCAAAATTGCAAGATATAAACGTGCACTTCTGACTTTATTAAACAGATAAAAAGTCGCAATTATGCAATTATGATTTATTGCGTGGCGAAAACAAACTTCCATAGAGATGTGAAAATAACATCAATTATATATATATATATATATATATATATATATATATATATATATATATATATATATATATATATATATATATATATATATATATATATATATAAACTGCAACACTTGTGTAACATTTGTTTGTCCAAATAGTAAATAATAAAATTATTTTTTTTCAGAATAAAAGGTTGATGCAACATATTGGAAGTGGAGAATTAAAGGTAACACTTTATTTTAAAGTGACATACATGCACTTACTACAGTAATAACAGTAAATTATGCATAATTACAAGCAGCAACTAACCTTAAACTAAACCTTAATCCTAACCATAACTCTATAGTAAATGTATAGTAAACATGTAGTTGATTAATATTACTCAGTACTTATTTGTGTAATTACACTGTAACAACGACATCTTAAAAGAAAGTATAACCAAATTAAATACAATGGGCAATGAAAATGATTGCTTTTTAGCTCCACTGAGACATTACAGTAGTTGTATGTATTATTTATTTGAAATAAATCTGGCCTGAAAGAGTTTGTGGTTCTCGGAAAATGATATGAACTGTTCACAGACAGCAAGGTTTCAGTTTACCTTTGTGTCTGCAGTGCAGTGCTGAAACTCACAAAGGGAGTATCGCTCACACACACACACACACACACACACACACACACACACACACACACACACACACACACACACACACACACACACACACACACACACACACACACACACACACACACACACACACACACACACACACACACACACACACACACACACACTGTTACAAAATGTCAATACTCCAAGCCTCCAGGGAAGTGGAGTCACTGGGTGAAGTTAGCCGTCCCTCTGGGAGAAGTGCCAGAGACAGTAGTTGGAACTAGTTCATAAAGAGTCCCTGACTGAAAGTCCTTCACTGTGTTTGGCTCGAAATGTTTGCATGTTTCTTTATAAACTTCTGATTCCACCAGAGATTTGCACATTTGTTCAGCGAGTACAGGTCCAAATCATTACAGACTTAGATACGGATAGCTGAACCTGCATTACAGTGAAAATGCTTGAAATTGGAGCAGTATGTGGTAGAACTGTTCCTATGGCTGTTTCTGTACCTCGGGAAAATTATTCTGATAATAGTCCGTAGACTACAGTAATGTTCGTAATGTTCGTAGATTACAGTTGATGGCTTTTTTTTCATCATTTATATATTTAGACCAGTTTAACATATGTTTTTTGGGGGTGGGGTGGGGGGGGGGGGGGGGGGGGGGGTGGGGGGGTTCTTGTCTTTTCAATAGTTTTTTTTCCCCATCCGTACAACATAATAGAAGATATTTACCTCTATGTTTACGCTTCTCTTTTCAATACAATTAAAGCGGATGGGGACTGCAGCTGTCAAGCTTTTCAACTGTTTTGCAACTCACAACGTCACATTACAAAGGTAAAAATGTTACTAAGCTTTTTTTTAGGGTCTTCAGGACCATGTAAGTTTTTTTTTTTTTTTTTTAAGGGGCGGGCGGGGGGGGGGGGGGGGGGGGGTGGGTGGGGGTCTTTAAAAGGCAAGGTTCACCCAAATTGGAAAATTATTTTTGAAATTACTTAATTTATATATTTTTTTATTTAACCATTTACTAACCTTGCTGTCATTTGAATCCATGCTGTTTTTGTTTCTGTAGAACTCAATAGAAGATATTTAGTAGAATGTTCACACTTCTCATTTCCATTCAGTTAAAGCGGATGGGGACTGGAGCTGTTAAGCTCCAAAATGACAATTTTCCCCTCATTGAAATACTTTTTTACTCACATATTGTTGTTAAGCTGACTTCAGGGTCTTCAAGATCCGTATATTGCTTTTATTGTTTTTTTTTTTTTTCTGGGGGTTTCAGTGAGCGACCGTTTCAGTTTTGGCTACTTTTATTCTGCTTTTTAACATAAAAATTGGGTGAATTCAGGTTGATTGGTTGAATTCACCCTTTTCCACTTTCATTGTGTGGAAGACACTTACATAGACATTCTGCAAATATGTATTTTTGTGTCATACAGGTTTGAAATTACATGATAGGGAGAAAATAACGATAGATTATTTTATTTTATTTGTTTGGGGGTTGGGGGTGAACTATTGTTTCTAAGCACCATTTCATCTAAAAAAAGAAAAACAACAACCCTAGATTTAAAATGTCTATGTGAAAAAAGCATTCACATATTTTCAGTTTTAACCGAAACCTACATTTTTTAAATGACTCCATATATTCAACATTTCGGCAGCGAAGTCTCATTAACTAAACATCTGTTATCACAAGCATTTGTCTGTTGACTTGGGATTTGTCCTCGACCTCTCCATATCCCGAAAATCAATATCAATACAGTACTAAGTCAGAGATAAATAGGCGGAGATTTTCAGCTGGTGTTGTGAATGGTGTTTGTTTAGTATCTCTTTCCACAGGGCTTCAGAGTGAAAGCAGATAGTGCATCTAATGATCTGCAGCATTGCAGAGTCTCTCAAGCCTCCTGTGAACTGATCCTTCGCACAGTCTCTCAAAGGTAGATGAATCCCACCCTTATCTCCCCTCCGCACGGCCAGATACACGCTGATTGAGAAAGATCCCAGTTGTCTCGGCTGCTGTAGTATATTGGGGGGGGGGATGGCAAATGGGCCGAGAGAAGAGAGCCAACAGGTACTGCATCACACCGACACAACAAATTAGATTCAGCCACCAGGGGAGGGAAAGGAAAAGTCGTCCGAAGAGCGAATTAAAACATTGGTTTACTGTAGATGGAGTCTGTGCCGCGATAAAGTCCTTACCAGATACGGATCTGGGAGACGACCTTCTTTGAGGTCACCCAATCCCATCATGCTTCGTGGCATGGGACAAATAAAGAGTGCCCAGGAAAAATAAAAAGGGAAAATCGAGCTTCAAGTGTGAAATGCCTAAAATGCTAGTTCTTCGAATTGTCATATTTGTATTCATGTTGATTGAAATTGGCTGTACATGAAACCATCCTTATTTTCAGAAATGTTTTAAATATTTATTTGTTGGATAAAAAGTATTATTTACATATATCGGGAATTATTGATTCATAAATGTGTCTTTAAATAGGTGCATGTTTCTGCATATTGTTTGCACCACATGACTTTGATTTGACAAAAGTTTTTTTTAAATATTTATAATATTTTTTTCAACAAATATTTATATATACACTCACCGGCCACTTTATTAGGTACCCCATGCTAGTAACAGGTTGGACCCCCTTTTGCCTTCAGAACTGCCTCAATTCTTCGTGGCATAGATTCAACAAGGTGCTGGAAGCATTCCTCAGGGAGTTTGGTCCATATTGACATGATGGCATCACACAGTTGCCGCAGATTTGTCGGCTGCACATCCATGATGCGAATCTCCCGTTCCACCACATCCCAAAGATGCTCTATTGGGTTGAGATCTGGTGACTGTGGAGGCCATTTTAGAACAGTGAACTCATTGTCATGTTCAAGAAACCAATTTGAAATGATTAGAGCTTTGTGACATGGTGGAAGTAGCCATCAGAGGATGGGTACATGGTGGCCATAAAGGGATGGACATGGTCAGAAACAATGCTCAGGTAGGCCGTGGCATTTAAACAATGCCCAATTGGCACTAAGGGGCCTAAAGTGTGCCAGGAAAACATCCCCCACACCATTACACCACCACCACCACCAGCCTGCACAGTGGTAACAAGGCATGATGGTTCCATGTTCTCATTCTGTTTACGCCAAATTCTGACTCTAACATCTGAATGTCTCAACAGAAATCGAGACTCATCAAACCAGGCAACATTTTTCCAGTCTTCAACTGTTCAATTTTGGTGAGCTCTTGCAAATTGTAGCCTCTTTTTCCTATTTGTAGTGGAGATGAGTGGTACCCGGTGGAGTCTTCTGCTGTTGTAGCCCATCCGCCTCAAGGTTGTGCGTGTTGTGGCTTCACAAATGCTTTGCTGCATACCTCGGTTGTAACGAGTGGTTATTTCAGTCACTGTTGCCCTTCTATCAGCTCGAACCAGTCTGGCCATTCTCCTCTGACCTCTGGCATCAACAAGGCATTTCCGCCCACAGAACTGCCGCTCACTGGATGTTTTTTCTTTTTCGGACCATTCTCTGTAAACCCTAGAGATGGTTGTGCGTGAAAATCCCAGTAGATTAGCAGTTTCTGAAATACTCAGACCAGCCCTTCTGGCACCAACAATCATGCCACGTTCAAAGTCACTCAAATCACCTTTCTTCCCCATACTGATGCTCGGTTTGAACTGCAGGAGATTGTCTTAACCATGTCTACATGCCTAAATGCACTGAGTTGCCGCCATGTGATTGGCTGCTTAGAAATTAAGTGTTAACGAGCAGTTGGACAGGTGTACCTAATAAAGTGGGCGGTGAGTGTATATACAGTATACATATTTTTTAAATAAATATTTATATATTTTTTTAAAATAAATATTTATAGATATTTTTACATAAATAATAATACATATGCCAAACTACTTAAGCCATCCTTATAGATATTGTTCAATGATCTTCATCATGATATCTATCTATCTATCTATCTATCTATCTATCTATCTATCTATCTATCTATCTATCTATCTATCTATCTATCTATCTATCTATCTATCATCTATCTATCTATCTATCTATCTATCTATCTATCTATCTATCTATCTATCTATCTATCTATCTATCTGTCTATCTGTCTGTCTGTCTGTCTGTCTGTCTATCTAAAGGTATTTGTTGGCTGTTTTAATCCATTTTTTATATTTTTGATAGATAGATAGACAGACAGACAGACAGACAGACTGATTGATTGGTTGATTGACAGACAGACAGACAGACAGACAGACAGACTGATTGATTGATTGATTGACAGACAGACAGTTAGTTAGTTAGTTAGTTAGTATTTTTTCCAGAAGTCTTGGTTACTATAGTGCAGTTTTTGTAAGGGAAGAAACCTACTAAATGAACAAAAGCACCTTTCTTTGTACAGCAGATCAATTTTCTTTTATTTTATGCCATTTGACTACTTTTATTGAACCGCTGTTATTTATACAGGAACAGGCCATTTGTAAATCCAGTCTCTCGCTGTTTCTCCGAGTAGTTCATGCTGATCAGTAAGTCTTCGGAGAAATTGCTTTTGAGTACTTGCTTTGTACGGTTCCATTATTGCTCCGCGCAACGGGAATGACCTTTGGAAGCTGCATCCACCCAGGAACCAAGCATGCGGAATTCTTCTCCGTCGTCACATGAGCGCGTTCAATCATTCAGCACCAGACATCTACAGATATCGCAGGGCTTATGGAATTGCTTATGCAATAACGCAGCTCTCAATATGAGTGCATAATTAAACTAATTCTTATCATTACAGGCCAATTTGGCAGGCCGTGAGACCGGAGTAGTGGCTTTTTGATATTTTAGATGTTATTTCAAAATCTATTCGGTCACAATTAAACATCAATACGTCTGACTGAGCCTTTGGTGTCAGTTCTGGTTGAGAGATATAATGGTAAATGACTGGATCGATGCCTCCCTTCATATGAGGTTGATATCCGTCACAGCAGATGGATTTTGACGTGTCTCTGCATACGGTCCTGGCACAGACTGCAGAATAAGTAGCTTCATAACAGACATTTACTCGAGATCCCTGCGGAGAAACGCTGGTGTGCTCATGCGTTCGCTTCTTACGTCAAGAGCATTTTTTTAGCCATTAGGGAGCGGTGGATGCTCTACTTCACGTACACACAGGCTGTGTGATGAAAAGCATGAAACCATGAAAACCATCACACACCTGTACTGTGTCCACAAATATTCAGTTATCTACATCTAGATAAGCTTTAGGGCATTATTTGATTAAAAACCAAACAAATATTTTGAACTGATATTATTATTATTATTATAATTACATTTTTCTTGAACATATGTCACATAAAGATAAGGATGACTATTTTTATAACCATTAAGACTTTTTGCAATTTGACTTTATTTTAATGACATTTTACTTATTTAGTAATTTCGATTATTTTAAAGGGACAGTTCACCACAAAATGAAAAATTCTGTCATCATTTACTCACCCTCATTTTTTTCTAAACCTGTATGAGTTTCTGTCTTCTGTTGAACACAAAGAATGTTGGTAATAATCAAACAGTTGGTGGTAGCCATTGACTTCCATAGAGAAACAGTGGTGAAGTCAACTGTCTGGTTACCAACATATTTTCTTTTGTGTTCAGCAGCACTAACTATTAACTTTTACCTAAATACATTCCTAATTACTTCTTATTAATAGTTATGTTCTTGTTGTAGTGATTAAGTTTAGGAGCTTGGCCTACCACGATTGCCAATGTCCAGTTCTGATGGTCGCTAGTCCTGTATTTTCAGTACCTTCCTGTCTGGTTGTCCCCGCACCAGAGCCTGTCCACAACATGGCCGCCACACCAGAGCCTGTTCACAACAAGCCACCACGCCAGAACCTCCAGCCGTCATGGATGCCACGCCAGAACATCCAGCCGTCATGGATGCCACGCCAGAACCTCCAGCCGTCATGGATGCCACGCCAGAACATCCAGCCGTCATGGATGCCACGCCAGAACCTCCAGCCGTCATGGATGCCACGCCAGAACCTCCAGCCGTCATGGATGCCACCCCAGAGTCTTCAGCCATCATGGACTCCACATCAGTGTTTCCGGTCATCATATCTATCGTTCTACGTCGCATCTGAAGCTGTCAAGGCGATTCCTGGGCATTTGAGACTGACTTCCAGTTTGGAGGACACACCACTTACGTTGGTGCGAGCACCTGGCATCTCTGCGGTGGTACCGAGTCTGGGGGTCTCAGAGGTGGTCCCACTGTCAGTTGCACTCCCTGTTACGGTGATGGCCATTTTATGTGTTTGGGCCGCACACCAACCCAGGAGTCTGCTCCAGAGCCCGCTCCACCCCATGAGTCCGCTCCAAAACCCGCTCCTGCCCAAGATTCTGATCCGGAGCCCACTCTTGCCCCAGAGTTACCTGTCTGCCCCGAAATGACCACAGAAGTAGTTTCTGAACTACCTGTCTGCCCGATGTAACCGAAGAAGTCGTTCCTGATCTGCACCGACACGACCACAGAGGTTGTTTCTGAACTTCCTGTCTGCCCAGAAATGACCTCAGAGACCAACCTGGAACATTCGAGGACGCCCTTGAGCTCCCTGCCTGTTTTGACATGGCCTCTGAGACCAATCCTAACCTCTCTTAGCTCTGTGTTTCATTTTCGCCTGGTCAGCCGTGGTAGTCTCCAGTTCTGCCAGATCTGCCCTGGGGGCCTTCGGATCCCCCGTGGTTGTCATCAGCTCCACCTGTTTCACCTTGGTGGTCGTCAGCTATGCCTTGGTGGTCTCCAGCCCCTCCTGCCCCGCCGTGGTGGTCCACAGTCTTGCTAAGGTGGTCTCCTTCCGTCTTGGTTATCTCACTATGGACTACATCTCCCATAACCCATTGGCCGGACTCATTATCCCTGATTATTTCCACCTGTGTGTCATTACCTTGTTAAGCCTAGTTCCCTTGGATTTTTCTGTTTTACCTTTGTCTGTTTTTTGGATTACAATTGTGGATTACCCTTTTAATATATACGCCATTTTGATAGTTAATAGTGAGAATTGGCCCCTAAACTAATGTGTTACCATATTTCATGACAACTCAGAATAGTTTTAGTATGTTATTGAATATAGGGATGTTAATATATTTAGTCTTGCCAGCTAGATCTGCTAAGCTGCTGTTGTTGATTACTGCTGCTGCTGCTGCTGCTGCAGAGCAAGTATAGGCTTGCTACTGCTAATAGATACACAGACACACTTCTGTGAGCATGATATGCAAGACATATTGACACTGCAAGAATAGACATACATAAATCCCATAAAAGATTTAGGCAGGTGGAGCTGGGGAGGTGGAGGCGTTCAAAGTCAATTTGATAGCGCTGCAGAACTAGCTTACAGCAAACATTGAACCAAACTATTTAAATGTTCAGCAATCAATCTCATTGGCTGCAGGATCAGCAGAGGCCAATCAGATTGTGCCTGTGCCCTCTAGAGTTTCATAATTGAAATATATATATACACTCACCTAAAGGATTATTAGGAACACTATACTAATACTGTGTTTGACCCCCTTTCGCCTTCAGAACTGCCTTAATTCTACGTGGCATTGATTCAACAAGGTGCTGATAGCATTCTTTAGAAATGTTGGCCCATATTGATAGGATAGCATCTTGCAGTTGATGGAGATTTGTGGGATGCACATCCAGGGCACGAAGCTCCCGTTCCACCACATCCCAAAGATGCTCTATTGGGTTGAGATCTGGTGACTGTGGGGGCCATTTTAGTACAGTGAACTCATTGTCATGTTCAAGAAACCAATTTGAAATGATTCGAGCTTTGTGACATGGTGCATTATCCAGCCCGTTCTCATCCCAAGGCGTCATACATGTGACGCTTTTGACATTTCGTCGAAATCTTACGCACATGGCATCCTTTAGCGTCAATATGAGACGCAGATCCCAAGGCGTCATAACCGTAACCCTACCCCAGACCTAAACCTACCCATAACAGTGCGTGTTATATTGACGCTAAAGAATGCCATGTGCGTAAGATTTCGACCACATGTCATATGGCGTCACCTATATGACGCCAAAGGATGAGAATGTGTTGGCATTATCCTGCTGGAAGTAGCCATCAGAGGATGGGTACATGGTGGCCATGAAGGGATGGGCATGGTCAGAAACAATGCTCAGGTAGGCCGTGGCATTTAAACAATGCCCAGTTGGCACTAAGGGGCCTAAAGTGTGTCAAGAAAACATCCCCCACACCATTACACCACCACCACCAGCCTGCACAGTGGTAACAAGGCATGATGGATCCATGTTCTCATTCTGTTTACGCCAAATACTGACTCCACCATCTGAATGTCTCAACAGAAATCAAGACTCATCAGACCAGGCAACATTTTTCCAGTCTTCAACTGTTCAATTTTGGTGAGCTCTTGCAAATTGTAGCCTCTTTTTCCTATTTGTAGTGGAGATGAGTGGTACCCGGTGGGGTCTTCTGCTGTTGTAGCCCATCCATCTCAAGGTTGTGCGTGTTGTGGCTTCACAAATGCTTTGCTGCATACCTCGGTTGTAACTTGCATCAACAAGGCATTTTCGCCCACAGGACTGCCGCATACTGGATGTTTTTCCCTTTTCACACCATTCTTTGTAAACCCTAGAAATGGTTGTGCGTGAAAATCCCAGTAACTGAGCAGATTGTGAAATACTCAGACCGGCCCGTCTGGCACCAACAACCATGCCACGCTCAAAATTGCTTAAATTACCTTTCTTTCCCATTCTGACATTCAGTTCGGAGTTCAGGAGATTGTCTTGACCAGGACCACACCCCTAAATGCATTGAAGCAACAGCCATGTGATTGGTTGATTAGATATTTGCATTAATGAGAAATTGAACAGGTGTTCCTAATAATCCTTTAGGTGAGTGTATACTGTGTGTGTGTGTGTGTGTGTTTGTGTGTGTGTGTGTGTGTGTGTGTGTATTACATCGGTATCGGTCCGCCAAGCTACTGTTTTGACTAGTATGAATATCTTAAAATGATTCTGTATAGAATTCCTCACAGCAGCTTGTGATTTTACATACTATTGGTTTTTATAGGTGTAAGCTTATTGCAGATGTACTGCTGAAGTTTCATCAGAAAGGAAATACCCAAAGTCTGCCATTGATTTAAACATGGTGCATATAGCCTAATCTCTCAACGTTACTGATGCACAACTTTCTCTTTTGTCATTGAGCATTCTGGATCAGCATCTGGAGCCCCATAGACTCATAAATCCCCTCTGGCTTTGTGTATGAGTGAAGACTAAGGACTGTGCTAATGAGCATCTGCATAAGTAGAGGCAGTTTGTCTCAACCCAGTGGGAGTCTCCCATTCAAATGCACTAAAACAAAGACACCGCAATGGCTTCAAAAGAAACTCAGGAAGAAGAAAGTGAAATCCATGCCGGCTGGCTCAAAGAACTCCAAATGCAAATGGATTTGTTTAGGATTAGACATGTGAATCCTTTAGAAAGAGAAAAAGAGGACTTTCCTCCTCCAATCTTGGCTTTTCAGATTAATGTAGCACTGGTGAGTGACAATTCCCAGCATCAGTCCAGGAAGGTCAGCGAGCAGCTGTGAGAATGTGGAAATTGAAGGATTTGGAACATTTGTTTCTATGTCCTGTTGTAATCAAATTAGCCAAAAGAATCAGCCGAAACAAAGACAGTGGGGGATTTGAGGCTAGTAAAGCCAGTGTAATACTCTTTGGCAAAAGTTTTATGATATTGAGGCCAAATAACAGTTAATAAGTTAAAACAGTTGGAATGATATCCTTACTTAGGCCAACAACTTACTGTACATTTGTATAATTTTTGATTAAATGAGCCTGGCAAACCTTGGCAGTTTTAGTTTGTAAACATTTGTATGTTCCAAAGACGAATGACAGTCTTATGGGTTTGAAACGACATGAGGGTGAGTAAATGATTTTTTGTGGGGGGGGGGGGGGGGGGGGGGGGGGGTGAACTACAGGTATCCCCTTAAGATTGTCAGTATGTTAATATACGTTTTAGGACTTATCCGACGTACCACATTTACTTATGAACACCGATTGGGGGCACCATGGCCTCATGGGATCGTAAAGTGTCCATCGAAAGCACACTTCAGAATCTCGCCAGAAGTAGTAGGTCATCCGGGGACTTTTCGCCTACTGTTTTTTGAATACAAATCTTCTGATATACTACTCTTTTTGTGTACTGTTTTTTTTTCAGATTTTATTGTAGTTTTCGATTTCAGACGCAGCTATAATTTTGGAGCGTCTGATTCATTCCACTGAATCGCTTCATTCAGATGGTTCTTAAACTGTTGAAATGAACAGAATAGATTCACTGATTCGATTCCTTATCGATTAATTTAGTTAATTGGTATATCATATAAATTAGGCTGTAGGTTTTAGCTATATTTTGGTTAAATGTATCTTTGTCCCAGAAAACTGCCTCTGATTAAATTATAAATTATATCATTCAATAATTACATATATAAAATATATTGCTCTTAAGGACCCAAAAAACTTCAAGTGGAATTGAATAATGAACTGGTGTGAAATAATTTAGAAAATAATCAAGCCAAAACAAAGTAGGTTTCTGGAGTTCGTTTCTGGAATGCGAACTTTCTGGAAAAAATCGCTCCAGTTGGACTACTATTGGTCGGTGGTGATGACGTAATAGGTGGGTGTGGCTATGAGGTCCCGCCTTCTTTGACTTGGAATCTTCTCCTGATCATTTCTGCTGTTCAGTCCAACGAGGACAGATGTCAGCGAGTAAAAACATGAACACACTGATTCATCTAAACGCAGCTCTCAGCAGTCTGGGCAGCATCGGGATGTTCGCTAACGGTAAACCGCTGCTCACGTATTTCTAACTTATTTTTACCTCTAAGCAAAGAACAGAAAAGAACTTCGCTGTGAGTCTATCAGGCCTTTATAGGAAAGCTTCATTGTTGTAAGCTACTTCTATGTACCTTCCCAGCTAAAAGAGAATGTTCTGGCAAGGTTCTCTAAAAGTAACAAACAAATTTTCTTTCAGTATCCTTAAAGCAACACTAAGTACGATTTTTTTTACCTTAAAATAATGTTTCCATAATCGTTTCAGTGGTTCATTAAGTCGTAACAGGGTGAAAGGCACTTCTGGATTCGCTTTGCGGTCCTATATCTGCTATAACCACGCTGTGTAAGATTGCCAGATCGGGTCGCGTTTCTGTAGTTCTAATGAGACATAAGAAATTGTCTCAGGTTACTACTGTAACCATAGTTCCCTGAGAAAGGGAACGAGACGATGCGTCACTTGACGCTTTGGGAACGCCCCCAGCGTGAATGCGTCTGAGCATCAATGTCAACTAGTCCAATGGAAAGAATGAGCGTCACGGGCGGGTGACGTCATAACCAGGAACGCATAAGAGCACATCCGGTGAAACGCGGCATTAGCTTCAAAAAGTCGAAGCAAGCCGATCACAGGGATGCAGGAAGTATGGCAGGGTGACGCATCGTCTCGTTCCCTTTCTCAGGGAACTATGGTTACAGTAGTAACCTGAGACGTTCCCTTTCGAGGGAACTCGCGATGCGTCACTTGACGCTTTGGGAACGAGAATACCCAAAACGCCAGAATTCCAAGTACCTGAGTGTCAGTCTGTTGGAACTAAGCACTAAGCACCTGAGAACCTGGGGCAGCATCCAGGTCCAAACTGTAAAACCTGACGAATGTGAGCGGTGAAGACCAGCCTGCCGCATCACAAACGTCTTGGAGAGAAACCCCAAATAACAAGGCTTTAGAGGCCGCCATACCCCTCGTTGAGTGAGCTCTGACCACCAAGGGACACGGATGGTCAGAGTACTCGTATGCAAGTGAAATAGCCTCGACTATCCACTTACTAACCGTCTGTTTAGAAGCAGGAAGACCCTTCTTAGGTGATCCAAAGCAAATAAATAACTGGTCGGACTTCCTCATTGAAGATGTCCGATGAACATAAGTATCCAGTGCTCGCACTGGACACAAGAGGTTCAGCCTTTCCTGGTCCGCAGATGTAAAAGGAGGAGGACAGAAAGCCTGCAGCACAATAGGCCTCGGAATCAAGGTCGGCACCTTAGGGACGTATCCCTGTTTTGGATATAAGAATGCCTTGACCATCCCCGGTGCAAACTCAAGGCAGGTGGGGGAAACCGAAAGGGCCTGAAGGTCTCCAACTCTCTTAAGGGAAGAAATAGCTAGCAGAAAGATAGTCTTGAGGGTAAGAAATTTCTCTGAAACCGAATCTAAGGGCTCGAACGGAGCCCTAGACAGGCCTTCTAGTACTATAGCAAGATCCCAAGCTGGCACCTTAGTGCGAGTTGCAGGCCTCAGCCTCAATGTGCCACGAAGGAAACGTGTAATCAGGGGGTCTCGACCCAACGATGTACCCCCCACCAGGGCGTGGTAAGCCGCAATGGCCGCCACGTAGACCTTGATCGTGGAAGGACATAGACCTGACGTAAAGCGCTCCTGCAGGAACTCGAGTACTGTGTTCACAGAACAGTTAACTGGATCCCACTGATGTCGGTGACACCATACAGAAAAAACTCTCCATTTAAGCGCATAAAGTTTCCTAGTAGCTGGAGCTCTGGAGCTTAGGATGGTCTCAGCAGCCTCAGCTGAGAGACCACTCTCTATGAGTTGGGCCCCCTCAGAAGCCAAACCCACAGGTTCCAAATCTCTGGTCGAGGGTGAAATATCGTGCCCCCGGCCTGAGACAGAAGGTCTCTCCTGATCGGGATCTCCAAGGGAGGACCGTCTAAGAGATGGATCAGGTCCGCAAACCAGATCCGACTCGGCCAGCGTGGTGCTACAAGCAGTAGGCTTATTCCGTACTGGCGGACTCGTTCCAGAACTCCTTGGAGCAGAGCAACAGGGGGAAATGCGTACAGACGTAGCCTCGGCCACGTCTGCACCATAGCATCCAGCCCCAGGGGGGCTGGGTGAGTAAGGGAGAACCAAAGTGGACAGTGCTTCGTATGCTGAGACGCAAACAGATCCACCTCTGCTTGGCCGTAAACCTCCCAAATTTTCTCCACCGCCTCGGGGTGGAGTCTCCAGTCCCCTGGCCTCAGCTCCTGCCTCGACAGGATGTCTGCCCCCATATTCTGGTCCCCAGGAATATACACTGCCCTCAGGGAGAGTACCTTCCCCAGAGACCACAGGAGGATCTGGTGCGCCAGTTTGCAAAGCGGACGCGACCGCAGACCCCCTGACGGTTCAGATAAGAGACCACTGATGTGTTGTCTGTTCGTACAAGCACATGATGGCCCCTCAGGTCTGGGAGAAACTGTCTCAACGCATTGAAGACAGCCATCATCTCCAGGCAATTGATGTGCCACGAAAGATGATGACTTTTCCACAGACCCTGAACCGAGCGGCCTTCCATTACCGCTCCCCAGCCGGTGAGGGATGCATCTGTCGAGATCGTAACACGATGGCAAAGAGCTCCCAATACCGGACCCTGGGTTAAGAACCAATGTTTCCTCCATATAATTAAGGCACGAAGGCACCGCCGCGTGACCTTGATCATACGAAGTGGGTTTCCCCTCGGGGAGAACCCTCTGGTCCTTAGCTACCACTGTAAAGGTCTCATGTACAGCAGGCCAAAAGGTATCACGTTGGACGCTGCCGCCAAGAGACCCAACAGTCTCTCGAACTGTTTCACAGTGCGTGACTGGCCTAGCTTTAGCTCTTTGGTGGCTGTCAGGATAGCAGCTACACGAACGGGCGATAGAGTGGCCCGCATCGTCACTGAATCCCATACCACACCAAGGAAAGTGGTTCTCTGTACTGGAGAAAGAACACTCTTCTTGGCATTGAGCCTCAACCCCAACATCTGCATATGAGCGAGAACGACACCTCGGTGCCGAACTGCCAACTGCTCTGATTCCGCCAGAATCAGCCAGTCGTCGATGTAGTTCAGAATACGTATGCCCTGAAGCCTGAGAGGGGCTAGAGCTGCATCCACGCATTTCGTGAACATGCGGGGTGATAAAGCTAGACCGAAAGGAAGAACCCGATATTGGTATTCTTTGCCCCCGAAAGAAAACCTTAGGAACTTCCTGTGCTGAGGGAGGATGGAGATATGGAAGTAGGCGTCCTTCAGATCTATCGTGACAAACCAGTCCTCGGATCTGATTTGAGTCACGATCTGTTTGAGTGTCAGCATCTTGAACTTGAGTTTCTGTACTGAACGATTCAACAGACGAAGATCTAAAATGGGACGCAACCCCCCATCCTTTTTTGGAACAATGAAATAACGGCTGTAAAAACCCGACTCTCTGTCGGGTGAGTACACCTGTTCTATAGCTTCCTTTGCTAACAGGGCCTTTACCTCTTGCTCCATTACCAGAGCCTGCTCGGGATGCACCACTGTGGGCAGCACCCCGTTGTAACGAGGAGGACGAGAACCAAACTGGATTCTGTATCCTTTCTCTACAATCTGCAGGACCCAACGAGAAATATTCGGCAGAAGCTTCCACGCTGCCAGAAAATTTACTAAGGGAACCAGCCTCTCGAGGCTGGTCTCTGGTGTTATCGAGACAGCCAATTCCGGAGCCTGAAACATAATGGCAGGAACTACCTGAACTGGCCGCTCTAAAGCCCCCCTCAGAGGGCGCGAAACCGATGCTGTGCCGCAGCATAGCATCAGCGACTCGCTGGAGACCGCTGCGCCCTGAAGCACCGAGGGTGGCAGGGTTGGCAGAACGGGCTCGTGAGGACCCCGAAATGGAACGGGCACCGTATGATGAGGTGTACACCGCTCTATTTCGGTCGGGGCTGTCCTCACAGGCCTGATGCATGAACATCAGGACCTTTTTTTTTTTCTGAGCCGAAGTCTTCTTCGCCTGAAGAGCGGTCCTCAGATCCGGCTTCGACTGAGAGGACTTCGGCTGAGAGGGCTGCGTCTGTCTCCAGTTTCCACGTGGAGGTGCACGAGACGCAACACTCTCTTTCTGATGCACACGATATGATGAGCTAGATGGCTGGGGCTGCTCACGCCCAGCAGCCCCAGGGGGCTGGACACGGCGAGGGATAAACTTTTTGAAAGCGTCCGCTTGCTTTTTTGATTCCTGAAATCTCTCGACGACCGCATGGACTGCGTCACCAAAGAGACCAGAAGGTTCAAGCGGAGCATCTAACAAAAAAGCACGATCTTTTTCTTTAACCCTCTGGGGACCAGAAACGCGCCCGCGCGTTTTGCCGTTTTTTTTTCACATAGCAGAAAAATAGACTTAAAATACTCTGTTGATTTTGATCGTACATATAAGTGTTATACATCAATCGATCCTGTTAATTGTCTATTATTTTTCTGTATACTCACAATAAAAACAAAGTTTTGTGCTTTTTGTCAAATAAAGAAAAATAAACATGATGCGAGTTTTGCCTTCTCTCTGTCAGTGCAGTCCATTCTGAAACACGTCCGAAAAATTAACTCTAACTCTGCAAATACTTGTCATACAGGCACGAGAGGTTTTTCTTTATGAAGCTTGAATTCTCTTCTTTTTAATGATGTAATTTATATAAAAAACAAATATTCTCAGTTTATGTAATCTGTATGAAAAGAGAGTGCTGTCAGATTTTTTTTCCCCAGCTCATTACACTTCATTACGCGTTAATCTGACACGCCCACGGAGGACGCGCGCTATTCAAACGCAAATGTCGAGGCAAGCCATGACAATGCCCACATCAGCCGTTCCACCGCGGCGGTAAAATGTGGGGTGTATTTGCTGCCTTTTACCGCCAAGAGGCGCTACAATCATAGACTCTGAAAAGTGTTTGTTTATTCTCTCTAATGCGTAATCTGCTGCCGCACCGCACTGATTCAGAGCGTTTGAAAGCTGGTAGCAGATGAATTCAACAAGTGAAACGTAGTTAAAATAATTCATAATCACAATACTGAAATTAGGCTACTGAAATGAAATTGAATAAATAATGAAAAAGTAAAACATTGCAATAAAAACAGTCACAGACGTATAGACGATAGCTCAGTGGTTAACGCAACAACACGAGCTTCGAGGAGCTTCAATCGACTCGGATCGAATCTCAATGTAGCATACATGTTGTTAACCGATGTTGCCCTACAGCGTTTATGTTTAACCTTCTTGATGCTTAAATAGCTAACTGTTTATAACTGTTTACTTATTTAAAGTCAAGAGTTTTGTTTAATTATTATTACAACATAAATTTGCTACATTCCTGTAGAACCGCAGCCGCTGCACAAACGACAAAAACTGATGAAGGAAGATTGTCAGCCGATTGCATCAGAAAATGAAAATGAAGAAGCACGTCTTTAGTCTGCTAAATTATTGTGTAATGTAAAAGAACACTAAAATTACTTAAGTTTGAAACCAAGTTCGAACATTTCAAGGTTTAAATAAAGTGTCGGGACAGTTTTTTTTATTTAAAACAGGGTTGCATCGGGTTTAGAGTTTATTTCTTTTGCGATGCAAAATAAGAAACACTAGGCTAATCTTATTCTTGCGACATTTTAAATTTGTATTGCCAAAGAAATGACAGCTATATTAAACAATTAAAACAGTAGGCCTACAAAACGAAAATTGTCCAAAGCAACATAATTAAATTAAAACATGCGTTTTTCTTTGCCTCTCTCGCGCTGAATCTCTTTTTAACAAGTTTATTTAGTCTCCCTCGCTCTCCATATGAAAGAGGAACATTAACACCTATGCCTATTGTCCTGCGCGCTCGATACAGCACTGAACTGTCCCTCCAACCCCCCACCGGCTATTGGAGTCTGAGGCTGATTTAACACAAAGAGAAGTCACAATTCACACTTAAATCGCTATTCTAGACAGTGTTGATAATGAAGGAATTAAATGATTTAAGTTACATGTAGCCTAGTGATATTTCTGTCATAAAAGCTTATTACTAAATATTTAATTATTTCAGTAATTGATGAAATAAAACTGGTTTGGGCCAGCTTTTTCCAAGCAAAACTAAATATAATCTGAAAAAACGCATGTTAATTTGTTTTCATGAACAAAATGTTCAACTCAATATTAAAGTCTACAGGGATCTTTGGATCCTTTCAACCAGGCATGCAATTTGTGAATTAAGTTTTTTTATTTTTATTTTTTATTCAAATAAATATCGAACCACGGTGCTTCGTGGTAATGCTGCTAAATTAAATAACATGTATTGAATAATTATGAACTTAAATGAAACAATATCGCAACATTTCGACAAATGCATTATTTGATCTGTTTTTACATTTTAATTCAGGGCGATTTAGCCTGCTACATTTAATTAGAGCGAGATTTTCACCCTTGTCTTGTCATTTTCTCATTGGGAAGCGCTTACAGGCTACATGTTTGAGTACATCCTCTGTACCTCTCGTTTTCATATGGATTACATAATCAGATAACATTTATTAGCCAGAATATTTAGACATTTAAAGGCTTTAGACAGAGCCGATTTCTTATAGTGACTGAGCTGAAGTGGCTTTCGGTTCATTTTTGTGACGCGCAGTTCCCGGAGACAGAGACGACAGATAAACTGTTTTTGTCGTTAGCAAAAGTTCGAATAAAACCCGACTTTAGAAAAATGCATAGGGCCACTCGGCGTGGTCTGCCAAAACACTTAATTATAAACTTCAATATTTCATTCAAAATAATCTCAAAACGCTTTGTGAAATTTTGAAAAGCCGTG
>NW_026606562.1:3280000-3395000 GCF_029890125.1 Rhinichthys klamathensis goyatoka | reverse complement strand
CTATATAAAAAGAGAGACGTGTCAGCCCGTCTCATTATCGTTCTCTCAGCTGATTATCTCTGGTAATGTGACACGCCCACGGAGAGCACGCGCTATTCAAACGCAAATATGTGAAGCAACACATTGAGACGTGTTAACGCCCATAAACTCTGAAAACACACATTATTTTTTAGTCAGATTAATCTACTGTCGTCTTGCGCGGCTATATGAGGAACAATCCTGGGATATTTACCACTGGGTTTATTTTCACTTCGAGGATGAACAGATTCAGCTGAGAAGTAAGTGTTTTTTGCAAGTGCTTTGTTCTAATCGCGATATAGAATAACGTAGTGTCTGTAAACGGAAAAATAGCATACTGTTTAAAAATGTGAATCATGTTTGTGTGTGTGTGTGAATGAATGAATGAATGAACGCACAGATACGCACTGTTACAGACTAAATAACAGACAACATTTCGTTGACTCGTTTTGGATAAAGTTTTTACTCTAAAATAGACATCAAATAAGCTTTTTTTAGGAGTTTCTGCTCATATGTTAAATATATAGTATGTTTTGTCAATAAACTAATCAACTAAGATGTTATAGTGTTTGTTCAAGCTATATCAAAATAATGAATCCTCAACTTTGAAATATGTATGATCAAACTAAGACATTTATGGAGAAAGACAATTTTCTTTTCAAGATGTTTCCAACTCTAACTTTGAACTTTGAACTGAAATAAAACCATGTCTATATGGTGAAGGGTGTGTGATAGATAATATCGTATAAATCGTATAAATATAAATCCAAACAATCTAAAAGCCATTCTTTTTTAAATCTCCTCATTCTTTGTGCAAGGCTCCTGTAATGATAGGGCCTGATAGCACCTAATAGGGCCATTATGGGGAGGGTCTTTGTCTTTCTCAGGTGTGGAATGCCACACATATTAATGAGAGATCACGCCTCCTGCATAAAGCTTTTTCAAACAAAACACGTCATTAAAAATGTAAAAGACTTTATTGACTTATCTGAATGAGTAGTCAGGATGATTCTCACATAGTTTTGGAGCAAATATTCTAGGCTATGTGATACAATTTTCAAAAGTCTTGTGAAGAAATAATCAATATGTGTTTTGTGGTCTTATTTCAGCAACTTTCATTTTTATTTTTTTCAATAACCACGCATAAACATTATTCTATTAAAAATACAAACATGTACATACATGTTGCTCAGATATCATGGTAGCCAAGTTTGTGCTATATAGAGTGAATTTACACCTTTGCCATTAACATGTTTATAAATAACTGAAAAAAGCACAAATGTCAGTGTATGTCAAAACATCCCAAGGGCCCCAAAAACACTCTGGTCCCCAGAGGGTTAACCAAGAAAAAAATGACATTTTCATAACTAATGTTCTAACATTTTTGTTAGCTGGATTCTAGTAGTGTAGCTAATTACTTTTTCAAAATATTAGCTTGACTGTTTATCTCCTTTCACTTGTGAGTAGCTGGCAGCTTTTACAAGTTTCAAAATAGCTTTGAAAGGAAACAAGAAATAAAGGTCCTTCCACTTGGACAACTTCACCCTTAATCGTGGCACCAGGCCTGTTTTTAGATCTTTTCATTTTTTTTTTCCAAAACCTATTAAGATGGTGTAATTGTCGCTGTGTGCAAAGGTGATACTTCCAAGCGCTTAATTGTACTTCGCCAAGATTCTCCGCGAGAGGCCATGGATGTCGAATTACCAAAATTATCTAAATCATAACACATCACTGGCCCACTTTCTTATATGCTAATGTAATTAAACACTTAGCGGAGGACTGGAACGAGTGATGAGTTGAATACGAGCCCCCTCCGTTTCCCTCGCAGGTGGGAGGGAGTGGCGGAGAAAGAGATGAGGAAATGAAATTGTTGAAGAAAAACAGCGAGGACAAGATTCCATTATCTCATGATCAATACGGCTATTTGTGCCATCCGTTCAATTCAGGATCTCTTTACTGTGAGAGAATGGCATAGATATACTGAGCCAGTTGCACTGTGGGTCGACTGTCCTGAGATTGTTTCCTAATGCGGGCCCTTATGGGATTTACTTTGTCGTATAAAGAACCTAATGACAGGAGGTGGGCTCTCTTATGTTTTGATGGTCCTCTGCGATGAGTGGAGTGGCTAATGCGCAAGCGAATAAGCACTAGAGATTTCAGTCATCCATTTTACCCACCCCATAAGTGGGGAAAATACCCTTCGAGGGGGCAAAAGAAGGTTATTTCTGAAGAATGTATCTGAAATTGGAGATGACAGAGGTTGTTAGCGCGTAAAATACCGTCGGATTCAGATCATAACTCCAAGCTGAACGTCTGTATTGTGGCGTCAGAGCGTAAAACACAAACGCTTCCCTTTTTGTATTTCGAGGGGGAACCTCAGGTGTCAAATTACACAGCCAGATTAATCTGAAAATGTGTTATTTCTATTGTTAAAAGTAGATGACACAGAAATGGCTTTAATATCCTACATCATATCAATTTAATGCACCGATGTTCCAGCAAGGCATTGAACATGCCGGCAATTTACAGTGAATAACTTTATTAAGAGGCCTAACTTGCGAGATCAAATGAGATTTGTGTGATTGAGATGGCTCATATCCTGCTAATTGGTCCTTTCATGCAAAGATTTTGTACCCTGGAGTTCCTTTCCCTCCAAAGAGCAATGGAATTGAAGTATATGCAAGATTTCCATAATGCATCCATTTGAGAGTGAATTGGATCCATGAGGAAGATCATTTGTACTTTCAATCGGGAAAAGAAAGAATCATTAAATTATCATGATGTGCGCATTAATTACTCAGAATAATCAGATTTATTATGTGAAGAGAGGAGAAAACAGGTTAGTCTCCATTTGACAGGTTTTATATCCCCGCCTCATCCGTCAGTGGTTTCTGCATTAATTCTCGAGCGGATGTTTTTCTAACCTTATTTGTCATATACAGTGGGCTATAAATAGCAGCTTCCTGTCCTCTTCTGCCGTAGTCACAGTGATGACTTGGTTAGCAGGGTCTCCCTCAGCATCCTTGTGCAGCAGATGGCAAAATGATTTGAACTGTTTGTGAGCTTTATTTCTACATGAACCGTATGTTTAGTTCTGTGGGTTATACTGAGTGCCCACGGTCATAGCAAACTTGGAAATATCACACTGCATAACAATCTTTTTTCATGTTTAATGCATGAATCTAACTAAATCAGACGTTTTTTAATTTTTTATTATTATTCTATGTGAACGTTAAGGATACATTCCATTGTATAGTTTAGCAAACATTATGGGAACATTACTTTTGGATAAAAACATGTCTGAAACAAGTAGTGACATTTAAAAATGTTAGACAAACTGAGAAAACAAGACCGCATTGGAAATGAATGGGATACGAATTTCATCTAGTGAAAACATTTGTTACTGTGCAAAAGCAAATTCTTACTGATAGCTAATTTTTTGAGATATCAACCTCAAATTTGGAACACGGCTTATTTAGATTATTGGCTTTGATTTTTCTCACAGTTTTAGAGTAAAAAGTGTTTTGGAAAATAGATATGTCATATAAAAATTTAACAATAAATGTAAACTTTAAGAATTTTTCACTTTTTTTTCTTCACTTCTGCAATAATCTGCCAAGTGTCATCTTTAAAAAGAGACTTAAGTGCTCCAAAACATTCAAGATTTACAGTATCAGTTCTTGGACATTTTATTTTCAGGTCCATGTTCAAAAAGTTGATTAAAACTACAGCATGAATATCATTTAGGGAAATAAAATCCCCTAAAAATACAAAATATTAAATACAAAAAATTATCGAACTAAAATATTGTCATTTCAAAAAAAAAAAAACAGTACCAGAGGGTTAAAACCAGATAACTTTGAACGCATGTTCTATTAACGTTGCTGGAAGAACATTTGTTCATATCTTTGAGAGAACCCTGCCAGAATGTTAGGGAAGTTCAGAGAACTTAGTGTATGTTTTTGTTTTATAGAAAAGAGCAGCATGAACATTCTTTAAAGTTGCACAAGTCAAACAGTATTACAATGACATGAGGGTGAGTAAATGATGACAGAATTTGTATATTTATGTGAACTCTCCCTTTAAATCTTGGTGGTCACGTGAGCGAACTCAGGTTGGAACTTTTCTCACTTTATTTCCTGTCGCATTTCCTCTTTATCTATGTAAAAAGGCACTAAAACGAATACATATGTCTAAAATAAAACCTTGACACCATAAACCCCAATTATTCTCGCTTCTATATTTGGTCCCGTGTTTGGGTGGCTTTTCCTGCGGGAAAATATGAAGCGAAGAGGAAGATCACAGAGGGCATTAGTTCCGATTAAGAGTTCGGGTGGGTGGGTCTCGCCGATATCCCAGCAGCCATCATTAGCTCATCACGCAAGCCTCCAGGGGGTGGGCACCATCAATCTACCCGACAGGGGCGGCCGGGCGTAGGCAGCCCAGCGTGAGGGAGAGCTCCGCTGCCTCCACACTCAATCCAGACAGGAACAAATGGAGAGCTCAGGAGATTCAACTGAAAATTAAGAAGGCAACCGGTGTGATGCAAACTTAAGAAGCAAAGAGTGTTGAGTGCCAGTGGGTAATCATCTCCTTTACAGCACATTTCCTTTTCCCTCCTCTTCAGTGCATTTTGTGCACTATACCTCAGCATCAATCACATCCTTAGGACTCACATTCATAGAAAGTAGAACATGATGTAGCTGGTGGCAAATTTTTCTAAAAATTTGGTTAGGAATTAATGGTATGACGGTCCCCAGGTAACGTTTCTAGAACATTCTGGCAAGGTTCTTTCAAAGTTATGAACAAACATTCTTTGAAAGTTATCTGGTGTTTAATAATGTTCTCAAAAAGTTAGCACAAAAACGTTATGCAACGTTTTTTTCTGAAACATTTTAGTTGGACGTTTGTCTATCTTATTCTAACCCTAACCCTACCAGTTTACCAATACTCTTCTAACACTCTAATGAGAGTTGGTAGACATGAAGGTGCACCATTACTTATAGTCAACAGAAGGTGTTAAAGGGACCATCATAATAAAGTGAAACCATTTTTTTTGTATATACATTAGAATTTCTATTACATTACATTTCTATTATTTAGTGGGATGCCCTAACTTAACTGTCACCGTCCCACAGGTGGGACGTTTGCCATTATATTTTTAAAACAATAAGATCTTAGTAAAAACCTTAAGTAATATTGACAAACTATATATCATTTGAAAGCTTACAATCTCTAGTTTCCATATTTGGTGACTGATTTTCAAAATATATTACAGAGGAGCCATAATCTATCAATTTGTAACAAGAACATTTTCATACTCCTAAGGCGTGTTTAGGCCTTTGTTTTGAAATAGCAATGAACATGAAAAATCATGAAAAAAATGGTAGAAACCTCAGTTTGTTTTCATGCCAAGAGTTCAAAAGATAGCATCCATTCAATTATTTTAGAAAAAAAGGTCTGAAAATATTTGAAATATAAAGAAAAAAATGATAAATTCACCATTTGAGCTATGACGCACATGCGTGTTCTTTGTATGGGTTTCTTAGAGGTTGAATTCATATCAAAATCTGCCAAACTTCCCATACTACTTCTGAATAAGATCTCTACTTCATAAATTGTATGAAAATTGTGGAAATAATGTTTCATATCACTCAAAACACATTTGGAAATGGAGGCGCCCTTATATGGGCAGTAATGGAGTCTGGTTGTGATCTAGTGAAAAAGTTTGGTACTGCGCCCAAACAAAATCTTACTGAAAGCTCATTTTTTGAGATATCAACCTAAAATTTGAAACACAACTTGTTCAGATTTTTGGCTTTGATTTTTCTGCAGTTTTAGAGTAGCCCAGGGTTTGAAAATATATATTTTATATAAAATATGAATAATTAATAATTTTTTACATTGTACATTTCCATAAACTCAAACTTCTTTAACTTTTTTTCTGTTTCACTTTCTTAATTTATTTCACTTTTACAAAAATCTGCTAAATGTCTTCTTTAAAACAAGACCAATCTTACGTCTATATTCCAAAGCATTCTTGAATTACAACCATTACAACAAGTTCAACATGTGCATTTTCATGTCTTTTTAAAAAAAGGGGGGTGACACTCAACAGGTAAAAAAAAAAAAAAAAACACAACACAAACCAATTTCTTTATATAAGATTTTGTTCATGCCACCCACCCCTCTTTTGACTAATTTTTAATATTGTGGCCATCTCTCTCTCTGATCCTGCTCTGCTTGACTTGCTCTCCTCCCACTCATCATAAGTGTCAAGTTTAAGGGGTCAGACCTGTTTACCCAGATATCTTAACTTGAAGCCAGCAATTACTCTCTGACCCCACTCTTTGGTCACTGAGATGACCGGATAGATTGCGTGGTGTGAAGTCGCATGGCTGATCAAATGGAAAAAATATTATTCAGATTGGGGCCTGTGGGTTAATGATATACTTTGGCTCAGGAGAAGTTTCTGTTGCTGTTGATTTGCTGTTGTATAAACAACCAAATGCTCTGAAATACAGGAGAGCTGCAGCACTTAAAATTAAATTTTGGTTTGCAATTACTTAAAGGGTAACTCAACCCCTGGTCAGAGCCTGACTCCACCCACTTGTGGTGTGAAAAATGCTTGAAAAGTGGAGGGGGGGGGGCGTGCACCTGAGACCCGTGTCTCTCTGTAGGCAAGGGCGTGGCGAGGTGGTGCCTTCTTATGTCAGAGGGCAACACAACTGGAAAATTCAACTGCAGTAGCCACCGTTCAACCTGAAGAGGGCAGTACTAAGACGTTTTTACACCATATATTGTAGAATTACCAGCTAGAGCCAGTCCGGGCTCCTCGTCCGCGACAGGCAGGTTTTCTACCTCCTGTTCCTCCATCAGCCTCAGCTGATCTTCGCTATATTGCGGCGAACATCTGATTCGAGCATCAGACTTTCAAAATCCTCTTCTTCCATATCATATTGAGTACATTTCGCCATTGTCGTAACTTTACATCTGGCTCCACAGCGCTTGTTAGCTTAGCTTCCAAACAAGATGGAGGATATTGTTTTTAGTTTCAGAAAGTGAAGTCCCACCCACTGATCTGTAATAGGGGGTGAGTGGGACCCACCCCCTGGGAAAATAAGGAACGAGTGTTTGTAGTCTCAACCCCTCTACCAAGATATGGGACTTCCTGCTTAAAATGATGGTGGGGGACCTCGAGAGAACGTTGAGGCTTTTGTTGAGTGGGTATTATCCCACTGTGGTTCTCAGTTCACCATCGGCCTTTCCAACAGCCGTGAACTTGAGACCACTCCATAACTTCGTCCTAAGATGGTCGCCGCCATTCCAGAGTCTCGTCCCGTCAAGACCACTCTTCCAGAGTCTCGTCCCGTCGAGACCGACCTTCCAGAGTCTCGTCCCGTCGAGACCGACCTTCCAGAGTCTCGTCCCGTCGAGACCACCCTTCCAGAGTCTCGTCCCGTTGAGACCGACCTTCCAGAGTCTCGTCCCGTCGAGACCGACCTTCCAGAGTCTCGTCCCGTCGAGACCGCCCTTCCAGAGTCTCGTCCCGTCGAGACCACCCTTCCAGAGTCTCGTCCCGTTGAGACCGACCTTCCAGAGTCTCGTCCCGTCGACACCGCCCTTCCAGACTCTCGTCCTGTCGACACCGCCCTTCCAGAGTCTCGTACCGTCGAGACCACCCTTCCAGAGTCTCGTCCCGTCGAGACCACCCTTCCAGAGTCTCGTCCCGTTGAGACCGACCTTCCAGAGTCTCGTCCCGTCGACACCGCCCTTCCAGACTCTCGTCCTGTCGACACCGCCCTTCCAGAGTCTCATCCCGTCGAGACCACTCTTCCAGAGCTTCTTCACGTAATCCCTGTCAAGCCTGAGTTTCTTCACGTCATGCCTGTCAAGCCTGAGCTTCTTCAAGTCATGCCTGCCCAGCCTGAGCTTCACACCACGCCTGAGCCCTTGTCTCAGGCCAAGATAGCCGCCTCCACGCCTGAGCCCTCGTCTCCGTCCAAAATGGCCGCCGCCACGCCTGAGCCCTCGTCTCCGACCAAGCTGGCCGCTGCCACGCCTGAGCCCTCGTCTCCGTCCCAGATGGCCGCCGCCACGCCTGAGCCCTCGTCTCCGGCAAAGATGGCCACCGCCTCGCCGCCCGAGCCCTCGGCAAAGATGGCCGCCGCCTAGCTGCCTGAGCCCTGAACCAGGATGGCCGCCGCCACGTCAGAGCCTATTCCTGTCCCCAGACCTGTTCCTATTCCAAGACCTGTTCCCGAACCTGTGTCTGTTCCCGAGCCTGTATCAGTTCCTGAGCGTAAGCCTATAGCTCCACCCAGGGGGGGGGGGGGGGGGGCCGTAGGGCCGTCTCCGCCATGGCCAACTGAACCAGCACTGCCCTGGGTCCCTGAACTGCCTGCTCCCTTCTGGGTCCCTGTATCACAGGTACCGCCCTGGAGGCATCACGTCCTACCTAGGCCTCTCATAGTTAGCCTCCAGAGCGGCCACCCTCCCACCCTTGTGTATGGATTACGGAGTAAGATCGCGCCTTCTGGGAGGGGGGAGTAATGTTACATGTCTGTTTGTTTTTGGACTCTATTCTTTGTATCTTTTGTTCAGTTTCCTGCCATTCATGTGTTCCCATGGTAACCCTCCTCATTAGTTCTTTTGGTTCAGCTGTGTCAATTATCTTGTCAATCAGTTCCTCTCACCTGTGTATTTAAGTATTAATCTTGTACTCGTGTCTAGTTGTCTGTTGTCATCTTTGTTGGATGGTTGTTTTTGAGTTTCTCTTCCTGTCCCTTGTGGGTTTTGATTAAAAGACTATTAAAAGACTTAAAAGACCATCCTTCGTCGCGTGCTTCATTGACAGCTATTCCGTTAAAAAAAACACAGTCTGACAAACAACTGAATCATTAATTTAATCAATTCGTTCATAATCGCTGATTCATTCATTAAAAATAATAAGCAAGCAACTGTCATTTCAATTAGCAATTCGTTCTTAACTGCTAATTCATTTAGGAACAAAACATGTAACTTTTTTATGAACGAGTTGCTAAATATGCACTGTTGCATTCAGGAAATATACAAGTAATTAATTTATGAGTGAGTCATTTAAATCATTCAGTCAAACAGTTTGTTAAAAAAAACCATTTGCTTCTGCTGAGGCGTTGTTTAGAACTGTTTTTGTTGGTGGATCAAAATAGACTATATAAGTACCTGGCAATATTGTGTCTAAAATGTATTTAAGCAATATCACACAATTTTGAGTTAAATGTTCCTGCAAGACCACATCCTCCATCTCTAAACATATGTTGTGACCTGTCATTCCTGCATAAAAATAGTGCACTTAAAAAAAAAATGGTTATCGCTTCTACTCAGTCATATGGAGAAAGGCTATGCGGTAACTACAGTAGTACTGTAACTATGTACACTAGGTAAGTACATGAACTACGCGGTAAGTACATTTGAATTGGATCAAAAAAGTTCATCAAAGTTGTCCTAAGACAAGACCAGGTATTGTTCAAAATTCATGTATAACTTTGATGAAAGGTTTTGATTCACTTCAAATGTTGACTACTGTATTTTAAAAGGAGTAGGCTAATTCAGTATGAACGCTTTTGCTTCAGGTTTTACCCTGACAGAGAGTTTATGAACCCAAGTACTAGTGCGTGACCTTGACTTTTCCTCAATCCCTCCAGGTGAGTAGCACACGTGTTCCCGCTAGTTTCACTGTACATGCTAGATTCATTACGTTTTGTATTCCGTGTAGCCTATCCGTGTTCCTCAAAACCCATTTTCCAGATTATGACTGGCCTATTCGTGAACCCGTTTGAGTTATGCTCTCGGCTCTACTCATTGATATGCCCTACCTGTCTGCATGTTGAATTATATACTTCTACTGTATTTCTCCTTGGTGAAATAGTCCAGTGAAGATGGATTCAAATATACACAAGTTAATCCTGTCAGGACTGTCACTACGATGAATAATAATGCTTTTGCGAAAACCGACCCTTGACTCTGAAGTGCAATCATCTAAGTAAAGAAAAACAGTGCTCTACGGCGTCAGTTTTCATTGTGCAAATTGTTTGGAAATATTAAGCAGTCTGCAGTGATCTCCAGTGCTGTTAAATAATAACTCCGGCAGTGGTGTCTCAGTGACCTTATTTATTCCATTCAATAGAACAAATGAAATAATAGGGGAAAGACGCAGCTCAATATCAACAAGCCCTGGGAGAAAGCACTAACACCTATCTCTTAAATACATGTCAAAATAAACCGGAAGCTCGGAAAAGATAAGCGGTTATTAAAATTTAGTTATTCTTGGATACTTCAGTGCTATAACATGTATATTGTGTTTTTGGTTCTGTAATGTTTGCCTGTGTGCCCCTGTCTGATTGTTGTATTCAGTTCACCTGTTGTCTAATTAATCTAATTAACAATTATCTTTTTAGTTCCTCGTTTAGTCCAGAATTTATGCAGTATAATGATTTGTTGATTTGAATTGATTCAAGTTTTTGTAAATGGAATTGTTACTGAACCAGAATTGTTAAATAGAATCAGAATTGGATCCTTAAATGGTTTAAGTGCTTATAAAGATAATGATTTATTATTATACTGATTTATTTCCCAATGTCACTAAAGTTTATGTTTTACTTAATGCAGTGAAATCACTTTAATGTCAAAATAATGTTGGATCCACTGTATCCATAAATGCTAATATTTAGTAATAATACATTTTAACACCTAGTTAGAAAAATAGTGGCCAACATTAGCCTTATAACTTCCACCTGGCATGAAATGGAGGAAAATTAGGGAGAGAAATGCACATTTGATATTGATCAAATTGATGTGATTACGGTAAGTGATGACTTGCTGTACAAAGAGGTAAAAAGTATCATGGAATTACTGAGGGTTCTAATTAGTGATTTAACATTTCTAAAAGTATTGCATCATCCCAGCTACCAGGAATATTTCCCAGAACTTTGTCTAATGTTCTGGCAAGGTTCTCTCAAACTTATGAACAAACATTCTTTGAATAACGTTAATGGTATTTTTATTCTAAGTTAAGTGGTCTTTAATAATGTTCTATCTATTTTTAGACAAACTGAGAAAATTGTAGATGATAACACACACATATTTTATGAGACCTTTAAGATGTTATCCTCAGGTTGACGATTGAGGCTTTCGTTGTGCTAATCAAATCATTTAAATCAGCTACAAAAATTATTTTGTGCCAACTGCGGTTGAACTATTCAATAAAGAATTGCAAAAATGAGATGCCAGATTGGTATACTGTAGTTAAAAAAAAGATTATAAAAAGATTATACATATATAAATGAGATTGTTGGTTTATAATAATTTATTGTATGTTATGGACTATGTTGTGTGAGTCTATTGTGTACTGGCCATGTCATGGCTGTCCAAGATGATTTTCACAGAAATGGGACAAAAGTACTGTATTCTATTCTATTCTATTCTATTCTATTCTATTCTATTCTATTCTATTCTATGTCCTCAAAACGTCAGCAAAACGCATTATTTACTAATCAATCATGGAAAGTTTTCTGAAACATTATAGTTGGACATTTCTTTAATGTTTTCTAAACGTTATTACTTACAGCAAAGAACGTATATTGACAAGAAGTGAAAGCCAATAGAACGTTCCATTGCAACACTAGCGCCCAGCAGCAGCGCTATGCTTCCGCCATTTTGGGGTGAAAGCGACTCGGCAGTCCACTAGTTATGTGTCGTTCTCGAACGATTTCGCCGATTCTTTGAAAAGAGCCGGACTTCCCATATCCACTAGATTCTTGTTGTCGGTATAGCAATATCAGCTGCTTTGTAAAAAAAAAAAAAAAAAAAAAAAAAAGTAGGCTACATTAAAGATCAAATCCACGTACAATCACTAGACTAGTTATCATTAAATCCCTTTTAACAGTTTATTTCACAGACTTAGACAAGTCTTCTACTTTTTTCCCACAAAACCTTTAGTATTAGCATTACAAACATTGAATTAATACAACATACTGTAAAGGACGTGCTATATCAAATAATTGGGAATGTTGGACAATAAATATATAACAGCAATAGAATAGCTTTACAGTAAACTGTTTTTTTTTTTTTGTTGTTTTTTGCAGTACTATCTTATATTAATGAGCATTAAAGCAAGACTATGTAAACAAAAAAACACAGCCACTGTCCAAAAATGGCAATTATAGGATAACAGACACAGCAATGCATCATGTTGTATACAATCATCATGTTTGTAGCATGATCCAGGGGATTAAAACGTACAAAATATGTTTCAGGCCTAGTGCATTTGGTAACTAATAATAGTAGTAAATGTGTAAGTTGCATAAAATGGAAATACTCAATAAAGCAAGAAAAAACTACCTCAAATGTGTATTTAATGATTGGATTCCACAACTGGAAAAAAAAAAAACATAAAAAAAAACATATACAAGACAATACAGCATTTACTGTAGGTGTACCAAGTGAACAAAATTTAGTGATGGCTTAATTTAAAGGCACACCGTGTAACTTTTGGCCAAAAGAGTTGACGCATATGAGTTATTTTAAATGATTCCTCAGGCCAATATACAGCGCTTGACACTATCAATGCTCCGAGCGGGGCTGCCCTCTTGAAATACCGGCTATGTAAGTTTGGAGAAGACGCACCGTCTTTGGCAAGGTCATGTGACCTGGAGAATGCCTGGAGAACGTATCGCTTTACGACCGTCACGTGACCACAGGCTCAGAAGAGTCAAGGAAAAGAAAACGAGAAACTGACCGCGTGAGAAAACCAGACAAGAGTCTCACTCGGTCAAGCTTTCACTTAAAATAGGATAAGAATAAGCATCAAACAGAAATAACCCGGTGCGCGCAGCTCTTAAAGGGGCCACACCTTATTTCCACTCGTTATTTACGACAGTACAAGTACTCCACAGCGACTCTAGGGGTCGCTGTTTGACAAAAAAGGAATTCCTACACAGTGTACCTTTAAGAAATTTTCTATTGCGCCTCTGATTTGGCTGGGAGAGTCTCTGATTTTGGGTGCGCAACAGTGAGTTTGTCCAGTAACCCCACTTGGAATCTTCACCCCAAAATGGCGCCCGCGCTACCGAAGCGCCACCTTGTGGCTGTTACCAAAAAAGCATCAGAGTTTCGCCTCTTGTTCTTCTATACTCTTTGCTTACAGGGAATACTTTCATAATATTTGCAAAATGATGGAGAAAACATGTCCTTAATGTTTCCATAACCAAGAAAAACATATTTTATAAATATAAAAAAAAAACTGGACTTGATGAAACGTTCTGAGAACATTCACATATGTTTTCATAACTTAATGGGAATGTTATCGAAATGTTCCTAGAACATGTTTTTGTTAGCTGGGAGTACGATGCAAAAAAAAAAAGTGAAACCAAAAATCCTTTATCTTTGTGGTCTCCCAAACTTGACTTGACCAAACATTTGTCTGTGAAGCATCAGACAGAGAATGAAGGTCTGAATTTGTTAGGAGGAAATTACAAGGAGAATCCAGAGAATGGTCAACATCAGAGAATGGTCAACATCAGGCAATGATCACACACAAGGCAGATAGGCAGAGTGGCAAACAACTTACAGAGGCAGTCCAAGATCAAAAGAAAGGATTCATCCCAGTTAAAGAGTTAATCAACGAGTTTTGAGCATATTCGGCACAAGGAAAAATAACGACTCCACTCGTATTGATTGTTATGGCAGTAAGACCTTATGAAACACATAATGAAACAAGTTCTCCATAGCAGTAGGAAATTCTGGGAGGGGAATAAGGCGACAAGCTTTAGAGAACCTGCCAATGATTGTGAGAATGACCATGTTACCTCTAGATAGTGGCAAGTCAGTGATGAAATCCATGGCTATATGTGACCAGGGTTCTGTGAAATAGTCAGGGGTTGTAGAAGTACAGCAGGAGGTAATCTGGAGTCCTTGGTCTGAGAGCAGACAGAACAGCACTTGACGTAACTGGAGACATCGGAAGACAAAGAGGGCCACCAAAATCAATTGCGTGCCAGAGTTATGGTGTGAAGAATGCCCGGGTGGCCCAAGCTGGGTGTGGAATGGATCCATTGAATCAGTTGACCCTGTAAGTCCCGGGGAACATATACTTTATCAGTGGGTTCTCCCTTGGGTGGAGGTTCAGAAGCTTGGGCCTGTTGTATCTCATTCATAAATTCCCATGGTATAGGACCTAGATTTATGGAGAATAGTATGATAGATTTATCTGTTGAGCTCTCACGTGGGCTGTCATGCAGACGGGACAGGACATTAGTCTTGATGTTCTTTGAGGACTGATGTCTGAAGGAAAGATTCAAGTTAAAACGTGAGAAGAACAAGGCCCATCATGCGTGACGTGAATGTATTCTCTTTGTGCTCGTGATATGCTCAAGATTTCTGTGATCGGTTAATACCAGGAAAGGGTGTTTAGCACCCTCAAGCCAATGCCTCCATTCCTCAAAAGCTGCCTTGATTGCTAGTAACTCATGATTGCCCACATCATAATTGCATTCCACGGGCATCAATTTGCGAGAAAAGAATGCACAAGGGAAAAGTTTGTGGTTCTTGGCGTTGGGACAGAATGGCACCAATTCCACTCTCAGAAGCATCCACTTCTGCCATATATTGTAGCTCAGGGTCAGGTTGTTTGAGAATGGGTGCTGAGGTGAACCGGTGCTTTAGATCCATGAATGCATGTTGTGCATCTTCAGACCACTGAAGCTTGTGGGGTTTGCCACAGAGAATGGGAGAAGCTAGACTGTTAAACTTTTGAATATATCTCTAATAAAATTTTGCTAAGTATAATAACCTCTGTAGTAGCTTTACAGTTCTGGGTGTGGGCCAATTCAGGACAGCCTGAACCTTAGTCTGGTCCATTGCAATGCCTTTGGGTCCAATAACATATCCTGAAAATGTAATGATGAATTGAATTTGTGAAACTCACATTACTCTGCCTTTGCAAACAAGTGGTTCTCCCTGAGACAATTTAGGACCATCTGGACGTGCTTAACATGGGTGCTGAGAGTGGATGAGTAAATCAAAATGTCATCAATGTACACGATGATGAATTGTCCAATCATGTCTCTGAAGATGTCATTCATGAAGGCCTGAAAGATGAATGGTGAGTTTGACAGGCCAAAAAGCATGACTTGATATTCATAGTGGCCCAGGTGTGTGCGGAAATCAGTTTTCCACTCAACACCCTCAGAAATTCTAATCTAATTATATCCAATTTGGTGAAAAAACTGGATTCACATAATTGTTCTAGGGCTGTGGGTACTAAAGGTAGAGGAGAAGGGTAGTTTACCGTGCTCTTGTTAAGACCTTGATAATCAATGCAAGGTCGAAGACCACCATCTTTTATCTCCACAAAGAAGAACCCAGCTGATGCAGGAGACGTGGAAACCAGACTTCAAGGCTTCACTGATGTAATTTTCCATAGCCTAGGTCTCTGCTAGTGATAAAGGGTAGTTTTTGGACTTGTGAGGCATGGCACCTCATAGGAGATCAATGACAGTCAAAATCTGTTAGGAGGTGATTGAGTGGCACAAACTTGGTCAAAGACTTCTTTCAAGTCAGCATATTCAGGAGGTATGTGGAGGGGTAGCCCAGGTTCATCTTCTGAGATGACCGTGGCTCTGCAATATACGTATGGTACTAGAACACAAGCACGAAGGCATATGGGGCCCCACCTCAGTATTTATCCTTCTATCCAGGAGATTACAGGGTGTGTTACCAACCAAGGACATCCTAAAACAAGTTGATTGAGTGGTGTTTGAGTCATCAGAAAAGTGCAGTTCTCAACATGAGTGGCTCCCACTTGAGTCATTATAGGTGAAGTACGGTTGATGAATCCCGAGCTGAATGGGCGACCATCTAGTGCTGAAACACAAACAGATGGAATGCAAGGAATAGTAGAAATTTCTACCTCTGACACTAATTTTTCATCAATAAGGTTCCCGGCTGCCCCAGAGTCAATGAAAGCTTCCACAGAACTTACTTTTCATTCCAAACTAGGGAGTTATGTACAGTTAATTGTCTCCTTTTAAATGGTAAAATAAATTGTGTACTCACTTTAGTTTCTCAGAAGAGGAAGTCTGGTCAATTGGGGCATGTGGCCAGATAATCCGCAATACATGAGTAGACCCAGTCGCCTTCATCTCTGTTTCTCCACAGAAGAAAGATGAGCTTGCCCAATTTGCATGGGTTCTACAAAAGGGATTTCTGAGCTGGTTTCTCATTGGAAGCTAGATCCCTCCATGGGCTTGCGAACATGAATAAGATTGTCAATGCGGATATAGAGCTGTATATATTTCTTCAGAGTAAAGTTGTCATCGCGACAGGCCAGCTCAACTCTGAGCTGCAAGGGTTCGGAAGGTTAGAGCATAGTGTCCTTGACGTAACGCACGCAATTGCTCCCCGGCTTCTTTGCCTTCATGGGGATGGTCAAACACCTCACACAGACAATTCTTAAATTCCTCGAATGAGGATTGAATATTGAAGTCCCTCTCCCAGATAGCAGTTGACCAGTCCTAAGCTCTTTCTGTAAGCAGGGAGGACACCAATGCCACTTTAGATTACTCAGTGGGGAAGGTATGTAGTTGCTGAGCAATATAAAGGGTGCACTGATGTAGAAATCCTCAAAAGGCCACAGGGAGCCATCAAACTGATCCTGCAGGGCCAGGCGGGGGTTAGATGAAGTTAACAAAGAGGCACTGGGATTGGGATGAAGATTTCGTGGGAGAGAATCGTCTATTCATCTCTTCCACTAGTGTAGTCAATCTCATCAACTGGGCATGATTGGCAGATGGCGAGGAAGCTTGATTAGCCAAGGTAGAATAAATCTCTGCTGGATCCAATGGTGGTAAAGTATTTTGTGAAGCATCAGACAGAAAATGAAGGTCTGAATCCATGTGCAGAGATTTATTAGGAGGAACTACAAGGCGAATCCAGATAATGGTCAACATCAGGCAAAGATCATACACAAAGCAGATTGTCAGAGGGGCAAACAACATACAGAGGGAGTCCAAGATCAAAGTACAAAGTAAAAAACCAAGAGCGTAATCCAACATAGAAAGTTCAGCGTTGCAGAGTGAAACCAACAATATTTCACACTGAGTGAGCAAACAGGCCATCCTGATTAGATGATGACGAACAGCTGAGAACAATCAACTCAGAATTCAGGTGAGTGAGACCTCTGGTGGCGGAGTTGAGAAATGGCAGATGTGACATTGTCATGTTTAATATTTAATAATTTACCAGCCCTCCAGTCCATGACCAGGACAAGATGGCGAATAAGCATTTCTGATGACTCATAAATGCATCCATCCTCATCGAAACAAGATTCCAGGGATGATTCCTCAATCGTTTTATCCAGAGAGAACTGGGCAGTAATCCCGTGCAGAAGTTGCCCTCAGGTGACTGTTTCTTTTCGGAAAATCACAAAACCAAGCATTGTCCTCGAAGCCGCTTGCCAAAATTTTGTCAAGCATCCCCAAGATTGATGCATAACTAATATTACTGTGAGAGATATATATTCACATCCATTTCCACTGGCAAAAGATTCTCTCTGCCCTTCACACTTGATCATCCAATCACCTTGACACATTGTAGCGTTATCTTTTACCTAGTTGTAGCTTTATCTTTTATCTAGTTACTTTCATTTCTCATTGTGCTGACTTCAACACTTTGCTTTGGATATAAATCTTTTCTATGCTCACTATTAATGAAATGATGGTTTGTTCATATTTTTTCCAATATAATAAAAGTGGATGAGTGATGCCACAACATTTGATGATGCTACAACACAAATTTAAAGTATTTGTAACTATATATATATATATATATATATATATTGTATTTAACATTGTCTGTTTTGACATCTCATCACTACTTATTTACCTCAAATTATTAATGAACTGTCCCTTTAAATGATGATGAAGAGGAAGTGATGCTTTACAAATCTAGTCAAACATGAAAAAAAAAACACATTACGAATGTTAAATGAGAGTAGAACTTTTGAAGATTTCTCCTCTGTACAATCAGTGATATCACTTCCATGTTTGACTAGATTTGTAAAGCATAGCTTGTCTTCCCCACCAAAACTTTGTACTAGTTATTGAAATGTCATTTGATGAATGCTAATGATATTCAGACATGACATTGATAATAGATAAAGAGGCAGCCATTTTTGTTCCACCAATTGTGATTTGGTGAAATATGTTAGTGTGGCATTTTCAAGTTTGCAAGGCAAACATTATGTTTATGATTCTTTTTTTTATCATGGTTCATATGATTTCTGTGGTGTATTCTAAGTCTATTGAAGTCATACATTATATTTAGCTTATGAACAGACAGAAATTTCAGTCATTAATCACACCTATGCATTATCAAACCTAATACGTCCACGTTTAAATGTGTCGTTCCTACTAGGCAGTACAATTTCATGTCCCCATCATATACACTCAATGTTCACTTTATTAGGTACACCCTTTTGCATCAATGAAAGTTTGTGCTGGAAACATTCCTCAGAGATTTTGGTCCATATTGACATGATAGCTTCACACAGTTGCTGCAGATTTATCGGCTACACATCCATGATGTGAATCTCGCTTTCCACCACATCCCGATTGTGCTCTATTTGCATTGAGATCTGGTGACTGTGAAGGTCATTTGAGTTTAGTGAACTCACTGTTATGTTCAGTTTGAGAAACCAGTTTGAGCTGATTTGAGCTTTGTGACATGCTGCGTTATCCCGCTGGAAGTAGCCATCAGAAGATGATACACTGTGGTCATAAAGGGATGAACATGCTCAGCAACAATACTCAGGAAGGCTGTGGCGTTTAAACGATGCTCAATTGATAGTAAGGGTCGCAAAGTGTTCCAAGAAAATGCCCCCTGTTGATACAAGGCAGGATAGATCCATGCTTTCATGTTGTTTACACCATATTCTGACCCTACCATCTGAATGTCGCATCAGAAATCGAGACTCATCAGACAAGGCAACATTTTTCCAATCTTTTATTGTCCAGTTTTGGTGAGTCTGTGTGAATTGTAGCTCTTCTGCTTCAAGGTTTGACGTGTTGAGCGTTCAGAGATGCTCTTCTGCAGACCTTGGTTGTAACGAGTGATTATTTGTGTTACTGTTGCCTTTCTATCAGCTGAAACAGTCTGGTCATTCTCCTCTGACCTCTGGCATCAACAAGGTATTTTCACCCACAGAACTGCTGCTTGCTGGATATTTTCTATATGTTCAAAAATATATGTGTAATATATTAAACCATCATATATTTAATATACATATATCCTACATTATTTCTCAAGTAAATCTATCTTGTTTTATGAATGTTTAGACATTGGAGCTGGAAAATAAGACATTGAGTTTTTGCAGTGCGAGTAGGCGGTTCCTTCATGCTGTCCTGGATGCATCAGGACAGATCAGCATTTACACAGCAAATGTCCTTTCATCTGCATTTCTGCATTTCGACTTCTTCCAAATGTGGTTTCAGTGACCAGATCCCAAAAATCGCCATTTGTGATTGCATCACCTAAAGCTGATGTTTATGTCTGTATGCTTCTCTTGTACTCTATACACTAAAACACACACTCATATCCTTTAGCCGGCAGGTGGGCTCAGTTTATTGAGCTCAGACTCGATTTGGGCTCCATTTGCCCCTGGGCACCACGCTGTCTTTCTCCCCGTCTATTGTATTCATGGCGTCTTTAGGTCACGTACATTCTACATCTGATATAATGGCCTGTGCTGAGAGGAACAGGCAGAATCCTGGCTAAAGTGAGTAGTACAGCATTTCTGGCTGCTCTCCAGAGATACGAGTGGATTTATGAAGCTCGGGGGCTGGGACAATGAAACGGTGTGTGTTCGTTGAGCCGTGGAAAGGAGCTTTAAAGAGCCACTGAGACACGGTTCACCATCTCCTTCCCCGGGGTCCGTGTAGATCCTGCTCACCTCCTCTTGTCCCTCATAGAGATTGGGCTGATGGAAAGCAGAGGAGGTGGTAATCCTCCCGCTCTCCTGAAAACCGGCACCAGGAGATGATGAGGAGATGGATCCCAGCATTCCTATGGAGATAATTAACCAGACGCTCCTGCCGTTTCACTGAGACGTATGTCTGTCTAAAGAAATGGGAGATGTTGAGGAAACTACTTTGAAACTGTAGCTTGCCAAGCTACTTTTAATTAGCCATCAACTCTTAAAAGTAAAGGCTCCGGAAGGGTGTTTTTGCAGTGATCTTATAGAAGAACCATTTTTCAGTGAACAGTCCTCAAAAAGAACCATGTTATTTTTATTGGGAAGAACATTTTAATTGCCTTTTTTCCACTATAAAGAACCTTTTGTAGAATGAAAAGGTTCCAGTGATGTTAACGGTTCTTTGTGCCAATAAAAAAACCTTTACCTTTAAGAGTGTTAAGCTACTCTTTAGCTACAAACTGATAGATGACAAATTATATAATTCACTATTCTAATAAGAGTAGTATTTCAAGATCAATGTGCAATAGAATATTACAAAATCCATGACAATGTAGCTGTCATGCAATGCTAAAAATGTTTAAAGAGTAGCATTGCTACTTCCAGTTATATGAATGCTATGTTTAACATTACTCCACGTCCTGATTTTGCAAAGTTAGATGCGTTCCTCAGTCAACATATTTTGTTGATCCTGGAACAACATTCCTGTCTGAAAACCTAACTATACCTACTACCAATAAACCTAACCCTACCCATAATTTATCCCTAAAATTAGAGGGAAATGATAGGTGAATAACACGGATCTAGAAGCCCTTAATCCTGGTTGTAAGCCTAAACTTAAAAATCAGAAAAAAAGATCCTTACACGAATATATGCCAAAAAGCGCAGATGATTTTATTTTCACTAGAGGCCACAAATAAAGTGCAAAAGTGCAAGAAAGTCCAAGAGTGCAAAACGTTTTCGGGTACAACCCTTCATCAGAGCCATTTGTTACCAAGCATACACCTGCGGTAATTTACACACTTATTACCGTAACCCATGTAACATACCGGAATCTGATTTTATGCCATATAAAACTATTTACATCAATAGTCTACATAATTATAGATACATATCACAACAATCCTCTATTCAAAAATTTTTGTTAACATTTTTTTTTTAAATAATCAATATGACCATACATATTCTCATTTGAATATCACAAAAAATTATTATCATCCCTACACGTCACACGATTAGACATTGCAATGCACAATGAAACAACATTTATAGAAAGTATAAATATAAATAAATGAGAGTATATTCCTCATTCATGCCAAAAGGATATAGACATTTTAGGTCAAAAATCAATTTACATTCCCTTTGCAAAAGTCTCCACTCCAAATTACCACCCTTACGCGACTGTGATACATGTTCTATAACTATGAAATTTAATTCCGAGATCGAATGGGACATTTCATTAAAATAACGCGCAACTGGAGATTTTTGGCCTTTCCTTCTGATAGCACTCATATGTTAAGTGATACGCGTCTTAATTTGTCTATTTGTCTTACCTACGTATTGTCCATCTCCTTGTAAGCCTAAAATTGACATAAACTGTATTGTCCCTCAAATTTGATTGGTTGATTGGAATGTTGTTTCAGGGTCAACAAAGATGTTGATCCAGGAACATGTTGCACTTGGTGAAATCAGGTTCTGCCCTGTAGCAGTTTCCACAAGTTGTTTGTGTTTTCAACCATGTTGTTTGTTGACATGTCATAAAATCAGTGTACGTAAAGCATGCACCAATTCAACATGAAACATAAAACTTAAGTGTTATAATGTCAACAGGGTGACATTTTCAGTCTTGTAATGTACTTGGCCTCACTGTAACAGCGCTATTAGTATAATGGGTTTTTTTTGTGTGTTTTTTTTGCCCAGTCTCATAAAATTACATCATTTCGAGTAATAAATGAAATCCAATAAACAAGGCGGAGAGACACTGATTGTGACAGGATGATAGAGAATCAATCAGGATTCATTTGGCCTCATATTCAATCCCATGAGGCTTTGTCACTTGAAAGTCATTAAGCTGCTATTTGACCCCTAATCACGAGCATTCTGCAATCATTTCTAGTGTTCTTCAATCTCACAAATGAGCGTCTTCGTGTTTCGAGCCTCTTCTGAGATGTTAAACATTGGATGCAAGCAGGCAGGAAGATGAAATCAATTGGGAACTGGGAATCATTCTGAGGTAGGTATTCAATAACATTTTTAGATTAGATGAGATAGTTTAGGATGATCTATTACAGGTGATTATTATCACATAAAGAGGGTCGTGAGCACATGTAATGTGATATTAAAGTGAGGACGTCATTATTAGAGTTCGTTATTGTAAACGGCAAAACTTCTAGGCACAATTTGTGCACAAGTTTGCCACAAATAAACAGTTTTTCAACAGCAGATTTAAAACCAAGTTGTTTTAAGCATAAATCGAACAGATTTTGAGGTTTATGAGGTTAAAAAAAGGATAAAGAAGAGATAAGATAAATACACTTAAGATGTCTTCTATTAAAACTAGTGTTGTCATTCAGATTTGAGAATGGCTTTTAAAATCCACTTCCATTGATGAACTGAATTTAAATTTAAAACATGTTGTAACACAGTTCGTTCTTGTGGGAAGAAGGAGGCGGGAACCAGCGAACATTCAACATATTCTAATAAAATAAATAAACAAAATACAAAACCAAAGTAAAGGCAGCAGTCCCCCACGGATGACTGCTGCCACATAATAAAACAGAAACAAAACACAATGTAAAATCCAGGCCTGGCCTCTCTCATCCTTCACTGTCGTTGCTCCTCTGTGAGAGATACGAGACCTCACGCCATTCTCTCTCGGCCCTCGGCCTCGTACTACTCGCCACACATGTCATTTTTAAATAGAAGCTTTTAAGACAAACTTGAATGAAAATTTAACCAAAAAAGTGTCAAATAGTTAGATAGATGTATAGAACAAAATATTGACATGACAGATAGATAGATAGATAGATAGATAGATAGATAGATAGATAGATAGATAGATAGATAGATAGATAGATAGATAGATAGATAGATAGATAGAAAGATATACATATTATATACATACATATACGTATATATATATATATATATATACTGATTAGGAAAATCATTTAAAGCAGAATTCAACAGTAAGTTGAATTACAACAGTAAGTTAATGCAGCCTTGAGGTTACGTATCATTACCCGCAACCTCCAAATTCTCATTATTCTCTTGAGAAATTAGTTTATGCATTGACAACCCTCATGAGTCACACTGGCCTGGTAAACATGAAGTACAGACAATGACTTCTACTTTTCAGACAGCCTCTATAGCTTCCGCTAGCTCTGTTGCATTAGCACTTAATGGCCTTGAAGAAGCTCATGGTGATCAGTTGCCTAGCAATTAGCTTGAATAAATGAAAATATCCAATTTAGACCTGACAAGGTAAAGTTGATTAGGGGTTAAATAATTAGTGGTTTTATGGCTTTATGTTTGAACTGGACAGATGATGCAAGCAATGTAAAGGTCAGATAGTTTGGAGTTGGGTAACAATGGGGGGTGCGAAGGCAGGGTTGGGAGGTTTAGGCGGTGTGTCTAATGTCACTTGCACTTCTGGATAGATTTATATTGAGGCTGGATTACCAAAAGGATAAACACTTTAGCTGTCTTATCTATTGTGGCCTGGAAATGCCGCCTTGGAGAAACCAACCCTCTGGAAATTTGAAATAGGTTTGAGGGGTAAAATGTATTAGCATGAGTCTTATCAGCGATTTGCCCTCTAAAATAGGGGAATCACTTTGGTGAGGCCTTGGGGTCACGAAAATGTTTTGGACATGGAATTTGTAATGACTTGCAATGTGCAAGAGTACAGAGATTCTCATGAGGAACTAGGGCTGGGTAGTATGATACTATATTTATCATGCGACTAGGAATGTAATGGAGGATAAATGCAAGTAAATGCAGTTTATGTACCTTTAAATAAAAAGAGTAAATTACCCATTTGTTTCTTTTTAGTCTTGTACTGTTGATTGTCTCCTCATCCAATTTTTGCCCTCGCCTTACCATGATATAAAATGAACCTTCTTCTCTAGTACTGCTTAGAAAAGTTTTGGCGCACAACATGTAGTATATCTTATTGAGATCTATTCTGGGCCTTATTGTCGGTGTCATCTCTAGATGGAAAACATGAGCAATTGGAACAAAAAAATATTCCAGACCCCTGAACTCTGCGTTCACCCCGTTCATCTTTGCACAAACCGTTTCAATCATCACGAGCAAAACAATGCGAGGGAAAGAAAGCAGCGTGTTGAGACAGTCTGCGGAGCCAGAGGACCTCACGGTGCCCTAGTGCTGCTAGCGACATTTTGCAGAAAGCTGAGGCATATTGAAGGTCACTCTTAATAAAACTCAAAGCAGCAGCCAGGCAGACCAACATAAGCGCACAGCTCAAGGATGTCTGAATTTCTCTGTGGACCGAGAGAGAGAGTGAAAACGAGACAGCAAAAGAGCAGAGTGATAATGCTACCACGCTAGGAGGGATTTTCTGAGTACCTTAAAAGGGCAAAGTTCAGCTTGAGAAGTCACAGACGTTGGCATTAGCCTTGCTTTGGAAATCTCAAGCACGTGGGTAGTGATAGCTCAGTGCAGGCAGTCATTTTGAGGAACAAACAGCTACAGAAAGGTCTGCCGACTTAAAAATCCAGCTAATGTTGCTAATGTGCTTGTTCAAATTGTAAATAGCTTGTTCAAACTGTTCATTATAATGCAAACATTTCATTTGTTAATCAGTATTTTTATTTTGTTTTACACTAAGGCCCTGTTTACACCTGGTATTAAGATGCATTTTGGTTGATCGGATCACAAGTGGACGACGCTAAATACAGGTGTAAATGGGGTCTAAAACGTGTTGAGCTTGTCCACTTTTGTGGTGCTTTCGTAGTGTAAACGCTCATGTAGTCGAATGTGTTCAAACAGCCACAAAAGACGCCTATACTCTCCACCTACTGAACGAATGCGTAAACATTACAGGAAGTGTGCCAGCCAGACGGGATTTAAACTTTGGCTGGAGACCCAAGTTTGGTTTGAAGACGAAAATTCTCTCACCATTCCTGATTTCTAACACACACTCACAGTTTTCGGTGTGATCTTGCGGCTATCAGAGCAGAAACGAAAGCTGATGCTTTCATCAGTATGTTGTTCATATGTGCGTGAGCTTATTTCGTCCATTAGATCAAAAGATCTGAAAAAGCCCATACATTTACCCACCCATAGACCCTCCCCTTGCAAAAAGCAGGACAGAAATGGCTGAAAATGGACAAAAGAGATGGATTAAACACCAGGTGTAAACGGAAATGTGTCTCCCTCGTCTACTTGTGATCCGATCTACCATGATGTACACAATCGAGGTAACAAATCATTATATTGTGTGCATGATTTAGTAAAACGAGGGAAATGTTATATCTTGCTCACAATTTAGTAAAACGAGGGAACAAATTATTATATCATGCGCATGACTTACTGAAAGGATTAGTTCACCTCAAAATGAAAAATTCCTGATAATTTACTCACCCCAATGCCATCCAAGATGTTCATGTCTTTCTTTCTTCAGTGGAAAAGAAATTATGTTTTTTGAGGAAAACATTTCAGGATTTTTCTCCTGGGTGTGCGAAAACTTCCCGCACAGCACGCGAATAACGAAATGAGTTCCCTTTTGCGTCTTCTTGAGCTTGAATATTTAAATTTGCAAGACTTAAACTTTTGTGACGAAGCAACACTGCCCTGTCAACTGTCCCGAGCGCCTTTCATGTTGGTTCTCGTTCATGTTCTCACAATTTTGCATTGTTAGAATTCATAAAAATGGCCAACTGGCGATTGCCACAGTTTCATTAACTCACCAACACATATTTGGCGCTTAGCGACTGTTAATTTTAGGCCCTGGTGAGAGTGTATTCTTAATTCGTGGAAACGATATATATATATATTTTTTGTCGCATGTCATATGCTGGGCTTCATAAATATTGAATCATCCTTAAAGCAGTATAAATTTACTTTAAGCAGATTTGTGCAAGCTACTGTAAAATAAGGCTGGTAAATTTTGGTAATGCTGGTAAAAGTTTTGTTGTTTTAATGTTTCGTTTTAATCATAAACATCACTAAATTTTGCTATATGTATGCTTAAAGCAAGAAAATAAATATTAAAACAAAATATTATACTTGTTTTCTGAAAACAAGTATCATTTCTAATGTAGCGTTCCTTCTCAGGTCTTTTTTTTTCTTATTATTTTAACTGGAAAACATGACAAAAATACCAATTAAGCAAATGACTGAAGAAGGTTTGATTTGCTGGTGGCTGGTTTGGGGCTGCTTCAATATGGTGGACCAGCAACAAACCAGCCAGGTTCCAAAGCACAGCTAACAGCTAACGCTAGGTTTGCCAGAGGGGAAGAGCATAACAGTTTTCAATACCATGGCCTCCATGACCTACAAGACTGTGAGCAACACTGGCAACTAATCAAATGCTAACTACTATTAAAGGTGCTGGTGAGCCAGCAGCTCCACTGGGGGCTTTTTGAAAGCAGAAATTAGTTGGTCCTTTGTTTACATTCGTAAATCTGTCACAGTTTATTTTCCCAAGCCTGGTGGCTGTTTCTTTCATAACCATATTTCAAAACCTTTTATAAGGTCTTGATAAATAATTAATTAAGCAATAAATCATTTGCTTGTGCTCCAAAGCCATGCGATTGATTTTTATTCATTTTCTGAAATTTCATTAGCTGTGCTAAAGCAACCATCACTATTACTTTGCTTAACTGAAACTTAATGTATAACGTGCTGTGGACCCTAAGTATTATTAAACTTGATGTAATAAATGTATGATTTCTGAAATCCTTTGGCTTGTGGAGTTACTTTGTAAGCAACCACCCAGAACAACCTAACAAGGCTTAGTGATAGGAAGTTCAAATCCTTTTCTTGACTTGGATTTTTGAATCTCTCTCAGCAAAATGAACAAATATTTACACAAGGCATTTCAGTCATTTGGTTCATTTGAGTTCAAATAAAATGTTACATTTTCAATAGCAAAAAATCCCCAAAGACACACTACTTGATCATATTCTGAATAAGGAAATCATGATAACATCAGACAAATTATGAGAAACAATAAATGGTTAATTCCCCACTCAGATTTGTCTTTATGACTGAGTCATTCATTCTTTTGACATGTCACACCCACATAGGCTCATTGGGAACAAAGAAATTATTTTAGTTGACCTAGCCTGGGAGCTTGTTTTTCTCAATGCGAACTTACCTTTAAGCAGGACTTAAAATATAATAGTCACAGCAAAATGTCATAGTGAAATATAGAATTATTTCTGCTTCAAGTGCATAGTCTATGCGGCTGTCACATGACAAAAGAACAAGTGACTCGGACCAGGAGGTCAACAGATCTTTTCTGTTTCCTGCACTGAGAAGTGATCTGTACAGGAAACAGACACCTTTCAAGTCATTTCGTTCTTGAATGAGTGTATTCCATAAACATGGTCTTAACGGAGTAATGTAACGGAGTCATGTGAGAGAATCATTTAAAATGAACAAATTCTTCAGCGACCCATCAGTACTCAGAACAGCTTAGCTTCCGCATTGCAACCCCAAGGTAACTACCCTCAACACCCTGGCATCATGGCATCTAGTGGTATTTAGAATTGTAATGTATGTTGTGACAAAGGATCTGGCTTCCTTTGTATTCCCCCTGTTTTAAGAGAGCTGACCGCATGCTTCAAACGTCCACCATGAAAATGATTAGATTAATTGAATGTCTGCTTGAGATGCAGGGAGGGGGTCAAATAGCCAGGCCACTTCAAGGGATAGTTCAATGAAATGGGTGTTGTTATGCCGCATCCCTTCTTTCTTTTATGGACCACAAAAAAAAAAAAAAAAAATCCATATAATGCCAGTGAATAACGACCAGCATCAAGCTTTTTAAAAAAGATGCAAAAATGATCCCTTGCGACACGTATATCCCAAGTGTTCTGGGGGTTTACGATAGGGTTTGGTGAAAAACAAAATTCTTGACCTTGGCTGTTGGTCTTCCGTGAGACTCCACTTTTTATGCGTTTTGCGTTTTATGCATCTGAGAAAACTTTTTATGCGTTTTGGCCGTTCATTTACACGACAATGGCATTTTGGGGGCCTGAAAACGCAAACATTTGAAAATGGGTTTCAAAGTGCAAGGTTTTAAAAACGATACAGTTATCGTCTATTTGTAAAACAAAAATTCGTGAATTTGTGAAAACGGTCACGTCACGCACATGCGCATTTCGTGTTCAGTCTATAGGCGAATAGTTTTACTATACAAAGTGGCATCGCCACCTACTGGCTTGGCATGTTTTTCGTATTTGCAGATCCAAGGCTCAATAAGCGCCTCAGTTCACCCCCTGTCGCCCAGAAAAAGCAAACAAGTAAGAAATCAAGATTAACGAAAACATGACATGAAATATGCCTAGAAATCTCCAAAAAGTATGGGTATACTTTCTTCAGTCAAATATCACCAGACCAGAACTGTGAATGCATTAACTTCCTGTTACGATGAACACAGCGAATATATTCACCTCAAAGAATGTAAAGTTTTTGTTACTCTTGATTTCTCACAACTTTTTTTTTTTTCTGTGCGAGTTGGAGTGAACTGCTGCGCTAATAGAGTCTCATGCATGCATAGTCGTGCACAGAAGACCAATGTCAACGGCCAAGGTCGATAATTCTGTGAATTAATACATACAATTTTGGGTTGTTTTTCACCAAACCCTATCGTATTGCCCCAAAACACTTTGGTCCTTTTGGCATGGGATCATTCTGTGATACCTTTGCATCAGCTTGATGATGATCGCAATACACTTCGGGACATTTTTTTTTTTCTATTCTCCTTTTGTGGTCCATAACAGAAAAAGGGCATAGGGCATTAGAACAACATCAGGGCAAGTAAATGATGACTCAATGGGTGTCATTTTAGGGTGAAATATCCCTTTAACAGACCTATAGCACAACCTGTCCTTGACATCCCCAGGCAAAATGTGGACATCACGCCCCTTTCCGATTCGTCGCTTCCCAGGGACACTTTAATCCCTTTTCAATAAGTATTTTCATTTTGAATAAAACCCTTTCCGAGGCATAATGCCAAACTCCTGTCCATGCACCCCACCACGATACCTTAACCTGAACCCAATGGAGTGACTTTGAAACTATTCTGTGAAACTGTAGATAACCTACTGTACAATCCGCAGGCAGTTGAAACAGGCACAAGCTCTACATTTGGTAACAGATATTCAGTTGTCACTCAGATAGCTTCCTAAATTTGCCTCCTGCCCTAAAAAGGTCGAGGACGCTCGAGGTGCTGGCCGATAACAGAAGGGCATTGTTGGCATTCCCGTCCAATTTCACCTCAAACTCTTTGTCTATCAGTCACCGAGCTCTTAAACACACCAGACTCGTGCGCCTCAGGATAGAACAAGTCTAGTACGTGAAAGAAAGGAGGAGTGAGACAGAGAAGAAGGAAAAGCAGCTTTTAAAAGCCCAAGTTATCTCTCCCTACTCTCCCGTCCTTTATCTTTTCTCCCCTCCGCTCTGCCCAAGAGCTGTCGACGTCGTCCTCTAGTTCCTCTTTTACTTTTCTCGTCTCTCAATTGTGAGGAAAAGAGCCTTGTGACCAGAGGGGTCTTAACTATTTCTCAGAACATACATTAAATATTCATGGCATTAGCATATGCTCTCTCCAATACTGATTTAATTGAAAACATCTCTTTAAAAATGTGAAGATGTGCCCTTTCCGCCCAGAGAGATGGCCTGCGGCTAATTTAAAGCCACTTGGCCTTTTAAATGGCACATTTTAGTGGAGAACATGGAAAGTGCTAGACCACCCTGTAGTGTGAGACAAGAAAGAAACAATAAAAGGATATTTGCAACCATTTCTTTCTCTACCTGTAATTGCAAGTGCGTGTGCGTGTGGAAAGTCGAGATACCCAAAATGAGACAAATTAAAACACTGACTTGGGTTTTTATCCATTTTGCTGGCCTTTTATGTTGATTACCTGGATGCCTTGGCATCGCAAACAGGGTCTTGGTTAAAAGTTTGGCTGCAGAAGGCTAAAACTATTACTAATGCTTATAGTTAGATTCAGGGCTTTGAACTTATGGTGTAAATCATCCCGTACAGTTACTACAGACTGAGATAAACCTACAGTTAGACAGATAGAGCTTCAGAAACCCAACATAAAGTCTTAATACACTGTTAGAGTTGCTAGGGTGTGCTGGGTGGTTGCAAGGACATATTTAGGCAGTTACTGGTCAGGGTATTCTGACCGGTTGCTTCGTTTCGTTTATTTCACACGTCATCATTATATCCATTACATTACATGTTAATTAATGTAACACACCATTACATGCTTGACAGATGCTGGGTTGTTCTGGGTGGTTCCAAAGACATTGCTAGGAGGATGCTAAGGTTTTCTGGGTTGTGTCAAAGCCAACATACACTCTCAGAAAAAAAAGTGCAAAAATGTTACCTTTATTCTGGGTGTCCACCAAAAAGTTTTTAGCCAGCTGGAAATGCCTTGCTTTGTGCGCTTGAGAACGCTTCGGTGGTGCAACTTTTTTTCCCTTCAGACGTTACATGTGCTGATACGGAATATCCTGTTTTCTAGTATCTTTTTTTGTTCGAATAGTTTGCGTCTGAATATAAAAATGTAGACAATGTACTTGTTCAGGCACTCGTTTTGGATGAAGAGATGTGCTTGTTGTTGTCGTTTGTTATCGTTATTCGTTGTACAAGCAGTGGTGGTTGGACGGTGTGGTATTTGTCCTGCCCCTCCTTTACTGTGATTGGACGACTGGGTAAAACGTTACAGTGATAAGCGCTGCATTATACCCAAAGCTGAACATTCTTCAACTCTCGGCAAATGGTAAAACCCACAGAGCGCTCAACGTGAAATAGACACTCAGCTCCTCGTCACCCTGCTGGCGTTTTAAAAAAAACTTTACAGGCACTGATTGAAAACAATTGGATAAATACGCTAGCCTCGGGAAAAAAATGCTTTCGTGGATACATGGCCTTAGGGGTACAACAGATTGTTAACTTCAAAGGGACATCTTTGTACCATATTTACCCTAAATGTTTCATACTATTACCTTAAGGATTCATATTACTACTTTAAGGTACTAATATGCTACTTTTAGGGGTAGATAAGGTACAAAGTTGTTGTTTTAAAGGGACTACCCCAGAGACAAGCTGCAACCCATAAAGTTACAGTTTGTGCCTCAAATCATGTGGTTTATTGAGCAGAGGTGTGCCATTATATTAATGAATGAGCAGCATTTTTGTCTGATGAATGATAAAGTCTAATTTAAAAAATCTAATTGAAGGATGGGCCCAAGCCATATCAGGGGAGAGGATCATAGAGACTTGGACTCTTTTGACAAAGAGTAAGAAAACTGCCTGTGTCTCATGATTCCAACATATGGTTGGAGTGACACACTTTTAAGAACCTGTCTGTAGCCTGTGATACTTGTGCAGACTGTCCGTAACAGGATGTTGTTTGTGGAGCATTTTGATGAGTTGCAATTTTCCTTTGAAACATATTTGCTTGGAATTCCAATATCCCCATTTCAATTGACTTGTAAGACGCACAAGTGAGTAAACTGTGAAATAGGGAGATTCAAGTGGATAAAATGGAATGAGAATTGTAATGCATTTCTCTTTCTAAGAGAAAAAAACAAACAAATCATTTACCTCTCAAACACTTTGGAAGCTCATGTAAAGCTTGTGAGAGGCTGTCGCTTTAAAGATGAGGAAATTCAGAGACTTAATTTGATTAAATTCACCTGCCTCTCACTGGGGAAATAACACAAATATGGAGCTGTGAGATGTGTGGTCTTGTCACTGCTAAATGCTCGTCGATGACTTGACAGGAAGTGACAGCTAATACTAGCTCTAGAGTCGTGCTTCTCTTCATGTTTGCGTAAGCATAAAGCATAATAACAAGCATCCCGAGGGTCCCTTTCCCTAGTGACAAGGCTAAGAAAACATATACATATATATATACACTGAACAAAATTTTAAACGCAACACTTTTGTTTTTGCCCCCATTTTTCATGAGCTGAACTCAAAGATCTAAGACTTTTTCTATACACAAAAGGCATACTTCTCTCAAATATTGTTCACAAATCTGTCTAATGCCCCTTTTACACAAAGGGAAGACGCAGATATTTCCCTGCGGTTTGGTGGAGATTTCTGATAACTCCGGTTATGTGTTGCCGTGTCAACTGGGATAAACAGGGTTTTAGGTTCTCAAACGTCACATTATGCACCAGAAAATGCTTAACGTCATGTGAGTGCCCAGTTTGGCATGGTTATGATGGCGCACAACTATTTATGCGGATTGAGGTAAATGACAACTTTTTTTAAAACGGGGGGTGTCTGTGTTAGTGAGCACTTCTCTTTTTGCCGAGATCATCCATCCACCTCACAGGTGTGGCATATCAAGATGCTGATTAGACAGCATGATTATTGCACAGGTGTGCCTTAGGCTGGCCACAATAAAAGGCCACTCTAAAATGTGTAGTTTTACTGTATTGGGGGGTCCGGGGGTTATGGTATGGGCAGGCGTATGTTATGGACAACGAACACAGGTGCATTTTATTGATTCCATTTTGAATGCACAGAGATACCGTGACGAGATCCTGAGGCCCATTGTTGTGCCATTCATCCACGACCATCACCTCATGTTGCAGCATGATAATGCACGGCCCCATGTTGCAAGGATCTGAACACAATTCCTGGAAGCTGAAAACATCCCAGTCCTTGCATGGCCAGCATACTCACCGGACATGTCACTCATTGAGCATGTTTGGAATTCTCTGGATCGGCGTATACGACAGCGTGTTCCAGGTCCTGCCAATATCCAGCAACTTCGCACAGCCATTGAAGAGGAGTGGACCAACATTCCACAGGCCACAATCAACAACCTTTTCCTTCTTTTTTTCTTTTTTTCATCATTTCTTCTTTTTCTACTGTATGTTCATGTCCATGAATGAAAATTGTTAGGTAAAGTATATGGAAGCCTGTTTCCGTTTCCACCAGACAATTGTGATTTCTCAAGTCGTAATTAGGAGAAATAAAGTTGAAATTGGGGGGTATGTTGTAAATGGAATAAAGTAACAATTGGAGGTATACAATCACAAAATGAAAGAAATAGTGTAGCAATCAAGAGAAATAAAGTGACAATTGTGTGATCTGAAATCACACTTGGGAGATATAATGTTGAGAAAAAGAAATAGCCACAATTAAGAGAAAGTTGATGGAAGGTATAAAGTCGGAATTGAGAGATATAAAATTCAATTGTGAGAAATAAACGTTTAGTTGCAAGAAATCCTACCTCACAATTGCAACTATTTCTCACAACGACAGGAAAAAATAGTCACAATTACGAAAAAGTCAGAATTAGAAGATGTAAAGTCACAAGCAAGATAAAAACATTGCAATTGGAAGATATAATGTTGTAATTGCAAGAAATAAAGTCCAATTCCATGTTTTGTTTTGTTTATTCAATCTGAGGCACAAAAAAAATCTCTAAAAGTAGAATGAACCAACATTTACAGATACTAATTCTACAGTATGTTTCTAGTTCGTTGTTGGGGTTGTCAAAGCTTAATGTCCCACAGTCTGTCAAAGCAAGGCCTCATTCCTCTATTTCAGTCTCTCTCTCTCTCTCTCTCTCTCTCTCTCTCTCTCTCTTTCCCCATTGTGAGCTTTTCAATTACTGCTCTGTTTCAATTACACACCGTTTGTAGAATAACACAGACTTAATAGCTGCCTTGTTAATTGATTTGAACAGTGGATGGAACGGACCACAGGTCTATCGGGAAGCTCATGCGGCAGAGGAGCCCAGATGACTGGCAGGTGGAAAACAGAGCGAGAGAGGAAGACTTTGAGGTTGAAGGCTATATCTCTGAGCTCTGGCCTTTTGGTGCCGGCTGATTAGTGGTTTCATAGCCGAGGGTATTAAAAGCCTAGTAGAGGTCAGGGACGGGTCAGTGACAGGCGCTGTTTGATTTTGCCCTTCAATCTCTTTTGCTCTTATCATATCCAACCATACCTGGCAAGAGAAAGGACATGGAAATTCTGTGATCATTCACTCACTCTCATGTTGTTCCAAACCTGTTTGACTTTAATCTTCCATGGAACATGAGAGTAATTTTACATAATCTCTAAGCTGCTATTTTATATACAATGAACGCATATAGTGATATCAAGCTCCAAAAACAACAAAAAGTACTGTACAAAATATCATGACAGTAGTCCATGTGACTTGCTACTTGTGTATTCGGAAGCCATATGTTAGCATTGTGAGGAACAGACCAAAATTTAAGTTTCTGTTCACTTAAAATGTCCACCATAACTCAAATTTAATTCACACTTTTGCTTAATCAAACTTGTCAGGATTGTTCACGACACACTTGAGTTGCTTGATTGCATGCAAGTGTGAATACAGCAAAACATCTTACATTTCGCTCTGTTCCCCATGCAAAATACTTTTAAGTCGTATGGACTACTTCTGTGGTACCTTTTGTAATTTTTGGTGATTTTTAGTTTAACTGTACGTTGTTCGAAAAAGCATCTTAAAAACATAGCGCAAATGTCACAAGACACGATAAGAAATGACACAGCGGCTGCCTTTTGAACATTCCCTTTTGCGCGAAACATACTCTATGCAAGTACGCAAATTTAGATGCTTTTAGCTATACAAGTTTGGTTTGTGTGTTTCTGAATTACGAACACGTTGCATTCTCAGCATTGTCATCAGCGGGAGTCAATATTAACATAAACAATTTAATTTTATTGTCAGTTTTCTCTTTCAGGTCAAGTACGAGAATCTTACTTCGAGAATTTCACGAGAATCTTAGGGGACGCTTACACGACACCATTTTTCAACTTCAAAACGAAAATCATTTATGAAAATTAAAACATATTTTTAAATGACAACGGAGGTTTAGTGGCCTAAAAACTAGGGGTGTGCAAAAAAATCGATTCACATTTGAATCGCGATTCAATCTTTGCCGATTCAGAATCGATTCATAGAATTCCAAAAATCGATTCATATATATTTTTTTAATGGCGTGCACGGGTGGAGTGGCAATCGGGTGAGTCGGGACTTTTACCGGTGGTCCGGTAGTGTTTCGAGGCTGCGAGGGCCGGTCTGATAAATAGTTATACATTGCAAGTTCTTGCCGCCCGCTGGTCAAACTGTGCAGCCTCTCTGCTTAACCCGTAAATAAATGGATCCGCAGATCTTATGTTTGAGTTCTGTAGATCTTTTGCCAAGCTTGTCAGAGGTTACGGGTTCTAAACCGCACTCGTATAGTGTTTTCTCTCTCTCATCAAAACCGAATATGTTCATCACGTTTGTGAGCATTTTATTTTGTGATTTTACCGGAGTCTCCACAACGGCGATAGATTGAAGCGCGCGTCCGAGTGAAGACTGCGCGAGCCACAGAGAACACTGTATCCATGACACTGATAGCAGCGGACACGAGCACTCAGCTTGATTTCAAAAACAACAGATCTCTTATTTAATAGCGAACTAAATGAATGGTCTGCTAGTTAACTGGAGATACCTGCAAATTACGCCTATGAACGACTTCACTGGATCTAAACAAATCAATCTAAACCATAGATGTTACCAGTAGCGGTGGCTTTTTTAAATCTATTTAAAATAATTTCGCAAGGGTTCTATGACATTAGTATATATTTTTAGGAAGTTCAATGTGCCCAGTCGAGTTCACATTTCAACAGTCAACCTGCTAGCTGAAGTAGTCCTTAAACCACATTTAGCATAATTGTTTGTTTGATCTGACTACAGCACTTTAAAGCTAAATGTAAAAGCTTCTATTTAAGTTTTATTTTAAACTTGAATTAAATGTAAGCTGGCCAAAGCTTGGCACTTTGCACTTTTTAGTTGCAAAAGTTTTTATTTTTGTATGAAGTCATATAAAGTAATATCAAACTACATTTAATTTGTTGTGTTTTTTTTTTCTTTTAAATTGTGTCTACTGCAATCAATCACAGGAAAAGAACTACATATATATACTGCGAATCGTTTTTTGAATCGAGAATCGTTTTTGAATCGAAAATCGATTTTGAATCGAATCTTGAGACAAAAAATCGGTATCGAATCGAATCGTGACATTTTCTGAATCGTGCACCCCTACTAAAAACCTACAAAAGTGGCATTTTTCATTCACCCCAGAATTCATTGCGCGCCAGAGACGAAATTGCCAGATTACACTTTTAAATGTAAGTATTGGGTTTCAATTTAATCAAGTAATTTAATGTATCTAATGATAAAATTGAAAAAAAAAAAAAATTTTAGAGGCTAGTTTATACTCTTAAGACTTTATTATGTACATAAATTGACCATGGTGAACATTTTTAGATAGGTTTTCAACCCCATTCTGTTTTTAAAGCAGTTATAATATCTATTTATATATAACTTATCTAAATTTTTATATATAAAAGTCCAGTACAAATGTTACTGCCGCTCGTCACAACGGCTGTCACAGTTGCTAGGCGACAAAACCAGACCGTCCCATTGAACAACTTCCGGGACACAGCTTGGAACAATTTGTTAATGTGACAATAGATTTTGTTAGTTTCATATTCCAAACAACCAGTGGTGAAATGTAACGAAATAAATTTACTCTGTATTTAAGTATAAATTTGAAGTACTTTATATTGTTATTCAACTCATCTTCAACTTCATCTCAGAGACAATATTGTACTTTTTAGGAAAAACTGACTTTTTACACATGGATATTATATTTTAATATTAGTATTGTTAAAAAAATTATGAACAGTATACAATAGAAACACTAAAAATATGTCTTCTAGATCAGGGATAGGCAATGTCCTGCGGAGTTTAGCTTATAGGACAGTTTTGCATGTTAAAATATTTTATGGTTTGATTTTTGAGACTTCATGTCCTACCTAAATATATCTATCAGCTCATCCTCTCGGTCTCGTTTCTCTTGGCTGGTGCTGGTTCCTCGTTCTATCCTTCGGGGCCCGGAGAAAGAAGGACGGTAGGCAGGGTTGCTAGGTCTGTGCAACAAAAGTAGCCCAAAAAGCCCATCGGATCTTCTCCATCGGGCGGCCGAATTCTCCACTGGATTTTTGCGTCTGAGGGATGTTTTGGGGGTGTTGGAGCGCCGGAATCGTACTTACGGGGGTGGAAATTAACCCGTGGAAAAATGTTTTCCGGTTTCAACAGTCCGATTTGACTTGGCAACACTGACGGTAGGCAGCATTCGAAGGATCCTTCGAATTGGGACAGTTTTCGTTGCGCCGCTGTGACGCAATCGGCCTTCCTTAAAGGATGCAGCCCCTAAATTGGGACACAGCTACTACAGTATGTTTAAACCAATCTAAATGGATTTGATTGGCTAACACATTCAGTTTAACATCACAGACATTTGAACTCTTTCGTCCCCTTGAGTATGGAGGTTATTTTCCAACACAGAGTGTGTTAGCCAAGCAAACTTGCATATTTTTTGGTTTACTTGTCATACAGTCTTGAGTGAATAAATCAAAACTGAAATTTCATTTTTGTATAAACTAACCCTTAAACGAAAGATTTGATTTAGAGTAGGATGTTTTCTTCATTTTAAAACAAATCAGACTTCTCCTTGCATCGCAAACCACAAATGCAGACAAATGCTGATAGCACTTTGAATTTTCCATATTGGTTGTTCAAGGACGTGCTTGAGAGAAAATGAAGTCATTCATACCACAACAAAGACCTCACAGCATTCCATCTCAACGATGAGAGGTGTAACGTCCCCAGGCATGAAATAATCTCTTCCTTTCCCATCATGTCCGGAGGTGCTGGGTGTTAATTACGGGCCACGCTGATTTAAGAAGTCAGTTTTACAGTCGGAGAAAACCAGCTGGCCCCAGCCTTTCTCTACTTCCTGATTCTCTCTCTCTCTTTCTCTCAGACATACATGTACACACTCACTACTAATTCCCTGTTATTCTCAAGCCAAGCAACTGGATAATTCGGCCATGGCAGGACCAGGTTTTGGGCCGGATGTTCTGGGAAGGAGCCTGCCAATATTCCACTTCTTCTCCCAGAGGCCCCTGCACACATACTTATGGGCCCCTGATTGACAAACTGCTAAGGCAGGACTTTTCCTGTGGCGTGTAATGCATCCTTTTTTTTTTTTCTTTACTCTTCTAGTTCTGTGTGGTGTGAACCGCATATCTTCTTTTCCTCAAATTACAGCCCAAGGGGTTTATTTAAACAAACACTCTGGTAATAATAATCCTTTTTCTAAAATGATGCTGTTGTTAGTCAGTCCCTGTGCTTCCAGCCTTGCATATTTAAATTCGAGAAAACATTGGAATTTTGTGGGCTTTTATGCAGGATTTGTTTTCTACTGCAAAACTCGCTCTAATAGTCACTCAATACACTGCAGGTGCTCAATAATTAATCCTTTTTATGAACAAAAATGCTAATAAATTAGTATTTTACCTTTATTTCTTAAGGCTGTTATGTGGGGTAAAAAGGCAAAAACAACAAGAAAAAAAGTATGTGTTTTTTGAGGGTATTATTCAGGTTGGCCCAGCTATTGTGGTATTGTTCTAGAGAAGAGGACTTCAAACTGGGGCTCACAAGCAAGTCCGTCGCAATTGCTTTTCTAGAGTCCCCCTCGGCCCATTCATGATCACATTCTGGGAGAGTCCCCCTCGGTCCATTCATGATCGCATTCCAGGAGGGACCCCTTCGGTTAGATTGTATTCCTGGTTGGAGAGTCCCCCTCGGTTCATTCTCAATCACATTCCAGGGGGAAGTCCCCCTCGGTTCATTCATAATCACATTTCAGGAGAGAGTCCCCCTCGGTTCGTTCTTAATCACATTCCAGGGGGAAGTCCCCCTTGGTTGGTTGGCAATCGTTTTCTGGTAGAGTCCCCCTCGGTTCGTTCGCAATCACATTCGGGGGAGAGTCCCCCTTGGTCCGTTCGTGATCGCATTCCGGGAGAGAGTCCCCCTCGGTTCGTTCGTGATCGCATTCCGGGAGAGAGTCCCCCTCAGTCCGTTCGTGATCGCATTCCGGGAGAGAGTCCCCCTCGGTCCGTTCGTGATCGCATTCCGGGAGAGAGAGTCCCCCTCGGTCCGTTCGTGATCGCATTCCGGGAGAGAGTCCCCCTCGGTCCGTTCGTGATCGCATTCCGGGAGAGAGTCCCCCTCGGTCCGTTCGTGATCGCATTCCGGGAGAGAGTCCCCCTCGGTCCGTTCGTGATCGCATTCCAGGAGAGAGTCCCCCTCGGTCCGTTCGTGATCGCATTCCGGGGGAGAGTCCCCCTCGGTCCGTTCGTGATCGCATTCCGGGAGAGAGTCCCCCTCGGTCCGTTCGTGATCGCATTCCGGGGGAGAGTCCCCCTCGGTCCGTTCGTGATCGCATTCCGGGAGAGAGTCCCCCTCGGTCCGTTCGTGATCGCATTCCGGGAGAGAGTCCCCCTCGGTCCGTTCGTGATCGCATTCCGGGAGAGAGTCCCCCTCGGTCCGTTCGTGATCGCATTCCGGGAGAGAGTCCCCCTCAGTCCGTTCGTGATCGCATTCCGGGAGAGAGTCCCCCTCGGTCCGTTCGTGATCGCATTCCGGGAGAGAGTCCCCCTCGGTCCGTTCGTGATCGCATTCCGGGAGAGAGTCCCCCTCGGTCCGTTCGTGATCGCATTCCGGGAGAGAGTCCCCCTCGGTCCGTTCGTGATCGCATTCCGGGAGAGAGTCCCCCTCGGTCCGTTCGTGATCGCATTCCGGGAGAGAGTCCCCCTCGGTCCGTTCGTGATCGCATTCCGGGGGAGAGTCCCCCTCGGTCCGTTCGTGATCGCATTCCGGGAGAGAGTCCCCTTCGGTCCGTTCGTGATCGCATTCCGGGGGAGAGTCCCCCTCGGTCCGTTCGTGATCGCATTCCGGGAGAGAGTCCCCCTCGGTCCGTTCGTGATCGCATTCCGGGAGAGAGTCCCCCTCGGTCCGTTCGTGATCGCATTCCGGGAAAGAGTCCCCCTCGGTCCGTTCGTGATCGCATTCCGGGAGAGAGTCCCCCTCGGTCCGTTCGTGATCGCATTCCGGGAGAGAGTCCCCCTCGGTCCGTTCGTGATCGCATTCCGGGAGAGAGTCCCCCTCGGTCCATTCGTGATCGCATTCCAGGAGAGAGTCCCCCTCGGTCCGTTCGTGATCGCATTCCGGGGGAGAGTCCCCCTCGGTCCGTTCGTGATCGCATTCCGGGAGAGAGTCCCCCTCGGTCCGTTCGTGATCGCATTCCGGGGGAGAGTCCCCCTCGGTCCGTTCGTGATCGCATTCCGGGAGAGAGTCCCCCTCGGTCCGTTCGTGATCGCATTCCAGGAGAGAGTCCCCCTCGGTCCGTTCGTGATCGCATTCCGGGAGAGAGTCCACTTCGGTCCATTCATGATCGCATTCCGGGGGAGAGTCCACTTCGATCCATTCATGATCGCATTCCGGGAGAGTGTCCACTTCGGTCAGTTCGGAATCGCATTCTGGGGGGAAGTCACCCTCGGTCCGTTCGCAACCGCATTCCAGGATGGACCCCTTCAGTTAGATTGCATTCCTGGTTGGAGAGTCCTCAGAATTGTTATATTGTCCGTTTTCATCGTAGGTTTAGTAATTGTATTTAACTTTTGTCTTTTTTTTTATTAAATTTTTTTATTTATTTTTTTGTACCTCAAATTTATCTAAACAAAAAAATGCTTTGACAACTAGCTAAAAATAAATATAATTTATATGTATATATATATATATATATATATATATATATATATATATATATATATATATATTGAGAATGAGGATCAATCTCATCATATGAATCATCATATTTTGGGGTGTTTCATGGTTTAAAAAACTCTTCATATAAATGCTGGGTTGTGTCAAATATGGACAAACCCAACCGTTGGGTTAAATTTATAAATTACATTTTTAAACAACCCAGCATTTTTTAGAGTGAAGAATAAGAACAGATTATGCCTTTGCAATGTGATTGTCCCTTTAAATTGAGATGTTTCATGTTTAATGTCATCAAATCGAAAACACCATGTCATCATATCAAAAAAGTTACACATCTCATCCTTAAGGGAGGCTTTCACACTCACAGTGATTTGTCATGCCGAAGCATTCAGAAGTCATTCATTTTTAATGAGAGTTGTTGGCATGAGTGAAAGAGACCGCCGGTGTTGTGACAAGTTGAGCTAAAAAAAATTATATCTGGTGTTTTTTTTAGTTTGCTAAGGTCATTTGTGAAGTATGTTTAAACATTTGATCAAATAATGTATTTAGTTGTCAGTAAACTCCATTGTGCCATTTCATGCTAAATTAGTTACTTTTGATGTTAGGGATATAATTATGTCTTCAGATAGGTAACAGGGTTGACCAACTAGATCTCACTTGAAAACGAGAAAACTCACTATTTTACGCGGTTTTATACAACAATTATTTTTAGAAAAAAGTAACCATGAAGTTCAACCCCTAAACCTAATGGTGGTGTGTAACAGATCATACGAAAACATACAGATGAGTTAGCCACTAATTCACATATTGTGTTGGTTTTGATAGTTTTACCTTCTAATCTGACATTATAAGCTTTGTGCTTGAGGTTGTGAAATTACAAAATACTTGGAAAAAAGTAATACTGTCATGATTCTGCCTTCGTGTCCTTGATTCTCTCTAGTCTTGAGGCAGAATCATGACAGACCCATGTTTTGTGTGCAAGCACATGGCCTTTTGTTAGGGCCATGTGCTTGTGTTGTCTCATTACCTGACCCCGCCCCCTTGTTCTCCTCATTAGCCATTATTGTTTCATTTGTGTCACCTGCTGTCATCATTAGTTTCTCCTATTTTATCCCCTTGTGTTTGCTGTCCTGTGCCGGTTCATTACCTTACCTGTATCATTCCTTGTGAGTATCCTGTCGAATGTATTGTCTAGAGAAAGTTCTGATATCGTATCTACTGTTTGTTTATCGTCAAGTAATCTGCCAAGTCTTAGTCAAAGTTTAGTCTCTCCTAGTCCTGTCTATGTTTTGCCCCCTTGTGGGTTTTGTTTTCCCTAGTTTTGTCCTATAATAAAGTGTGTGTTAAGCATCCTGTCTATGTTTGGTTTCATCTCTGTAATTCATAAGAAATACTGCTCCATCTGTCTGTAATTATCAGTTGTATACTACTGTATATAAAATCAGGGTTGACATGTTTGTAAAACCTCTACTGATGAACACAAAAGATAAGATAACGAGACATTTGCTTTTGCTTGAAGACTTAAGCATGAATTAGCTTAATATTTTACCATATTAAAAATATGAGTTGAAGCATAATTTGGGGACACATACAATACTTTTTTCACATAATACTTTTCATTAATATGGTGTAATATATAATATAATATAGTTTACTATTCTAGCTTTTATTTTCATGTTTCTTTTCCAAGCTAATGTGTAGTAAAACAGTAAATGCTGGCATCAGCTATGATTACTAAAAAGACTCAAATTGCACCGTTTTCCTATAATGACCCCCGTAGTTTCCTCTTGGCCTGATTACCTGGTTTCTCACCCCCTAACAGACTTAGGTGATTTTTTACCTTTAATACGAAAGGTGTGCCAAGCAACGTTCAATGAATGAGGAAGGAAAAACCTGCAGGAGTCCAATTAACAAACGAGAGCAAAACCGGCGGGAAGGAGCCGACCGTCTGGCCTTTTTCATTGAACCCGTTCCATTTTTCCAACAGTCCGCAGGTCTCGACTCGCTTCCGTTTACCAACCTCTGTTCTTGCATGTAATTCAAAGCCTTTTGCCTTTCTACAGCCCTCCTCCTAAAGCAGAAAGCCGCTGAGTGGAAATGTCAGATAATTGATTTATAGTCATCATGTTTTTTTTACTAAACACAATATCGTCTCCCAGGATGAAGGGAGAGAGTCGAAAGGGGGGGGGGACAGACTTTTTTTCTCCTGGCTTGAGGCCCCCAGGGCGTCAGTGAGCAAGATCTCCATTTGAGCTTTGGTTGAGTTATGGAAGCGTTTTGTGCTGATCTGGATGTTTTTTGTTGTGTTTTGGGTGGCAGGGAGGAGGGAGGTATAATGTTAATCAGCCCCAAAGCTGGATTTGCAAGAATTTGTAAACTAGGGTGCAAATTCAATACGCTGGCAGGTTGTGTAAATTATACGAGAAGCAGAATTTATTAGTTATTTATTTATTCATGATGTCCTCTTAAAATGGCTGAGAGGATAAAAGTAAGTCTGGTGCATGCTTCGTGTTTAAACCTCTATTGCGAGGCCCAGGCGGCGCGCGATATTAATGTTCTCGAGATGCTTTTGGAGTATCTCTGCCGGTATCTCAGAAGTTTGGACTCCTCATCACATTTTAAATGAGTCCATGAGTACAGTGCTTACATAATCAAGAAGTTTGAAAATAACAAATTTAAGGGTTCACTGTTCACACGGGACGCGGCCTTGTGTTCAAAATCGGCTTGATGCAGTAGCATGAGACGCTGCGCATGGGTCTTGACACATGTTTTTACAAGTGAATCTATATTTAACCTGATGATGAGACATATTAAACATGCAGCAGGATGCAAAAAAAAAAAAGAAAAAAAGTTGACATAACAATTATGTAGAGGTTAGGACACACCAAAACACTCACTGACAAAGGATATTATTATATTATATTATATTATATTATATTATATTATATTATATTATATTATATTATATTATATTACACTATATTATGAGATGAATTATGCTTATTTATTTTATATAGTTTTGTTTTTGCATTAAATTAAATTAGGTATTCAATTATTTAAAAAAAACTAAAAGAAAATAATCGCATGACAATAATTAAATTATGTTATGAATTATAGTAAATGTACAACTAATAAACTAGCATATTATTAACATACAGTAGCATACACTGCATACTTACTATATAATGCAGGAATAGGAGTAGTATGGTATTCTGAGCATAGCAAGATGCACAATGGGATAACTGCAATTTGGATTGTGCGTGTAGATGTCAGTTGTTGGGCGCTTTAGGAAGCTGATCTCACTCACACCAATAGGTTGTGACAGAGCATGGCTGCGAACAGCTTCAGCCCAGGCCAGAGGAGTAAACTAGCCTGGCACCATCTGAAGTTCCTCCTGTCACTGGAGAAGAAGAGTGGCCCACTGCCCGCTCCGCCTAAGAGGGTAAAAGCCAGGGGCAGCTGTTGCTCAACATGCCATTTCAGCTGCTCCAGTGAGTTTGTGCATATGTGGCATTCAACCACAGGCGGTCGTAGTGTACACACACACATTTATATACTCTGCATATCCTTGTGGGGACTTGCCATTCACAATTATTAATGTTATTATAACAGTGTAACGCCTAAAATGTACCTTGAATTTTTTCACTTTAAATAAATGACATGCCTCAGTCATGTTGATAACCGTAACCCTTTTTTTCGACAAAAACATAGGTTTAATATTCGCTTACTGTATTGTATTATATATGACACAACCCACACAATAAACAACATGTGCCCACAGTGACAGGTTGAAAAAGGACACTATCCTCAATCCCCAGTTGTCTTAATCTTCTTTTCTCTCACTCTATTTTCCCTCCGTGCCACTTTGGTTGTCGTGGGTTGCCTGTGGGGTCTCTCTTTCTGAGTGGAAGTTCACTCAGCCTGTGAACATACTAGAGGAACAGTGACTGATCACCATGGATATTCAAAGATTTGCACTTCTGACCGCGAGTTTGCTGAGAGCTTCCCCGCAACAAGAAACGCCCTTAGGGTTTCTTCCCCCCAGGAAGCCTTCTTTTTATCTCTGGCCTTTTGTCACTGTTGGTGAAAGGACGGCAGAGAGGTGACAAAACAATAGGGATCAGGAATTGACACAAGCTGAGATTCAGACTTGCTAAGTGCAATGTAACTTGCTTAGTCGACTTTCCTTTTCAGTTAACGTCACCCATTCCTTTTACTTTTCAACCCCTACCAGTCTAACATCTGCAGATCCTGATTTCACCAAGTACAGCATGTTCCTGATTAACATATTTATTGAACCTGGAACAACATTCCAATCAACCAATCAGATTTGAGGGTTAAAAGTTTACAGTTTATGTCAAGTTTAGGCTTACAACTAGGGTTAAGTGCCTCTACATCAGTATAATTCACCTATCATTTTCCTTAGATTTTAGGGATAACTTATAGGTAGGGTTAGGTTTTACCAGCCTCAACAAAATATGTTGACCCAGGAACACATCTAACTCTGCAAAGTCAGAACGTGCGGTAACGTCAAGTGTTAAGCCCAAAGTATACTTAGGTTTTTACTCATACACTGACATAGAGTTGTCAAAAAGAACCGACTTTGGTACCAAGTCGGTACAACATTTTTTAAACGTGATTTCCCTCTAGCATTTTGAGTACTGTTGAATGGATTCTTAAACACCTGTGATTGGCCATTGTGTTGACACGCTCAAAATATATGTCATACATGTCTACACACGGGAGCGTTTAAAAGCTGGGGTCTATCAGCGGATCCCTAATATATCCACAGATACCCGTGTGTAGTGTAAGCTCTAGATTAAAGACAACATGTTTTAGCGCTCAAAATGCTAGAGGGAAATGCTGGTATCGTCACATTTTTTCAATTTCAGTGCCGACTAGGTACCGAAGTCGCTACTTTTGACAACTCTACGCTGATATTTGCATACATAACCCATGGCATAAAGTTCATCATCAGCATAGTAGCGCAGACATATTTTTCAGTCAAATAAGAGACAGAACAACAACAAACAACCGGAGACGCAACAACAATAGCTCTTTTATGAGCGACTCTACAAAGACATTTTGTATCGCTCATAACTTCTGGAGAGAAATAGCGTAGAAACTGAACAAAGATGATTCTTTCTAGGTCACGTGTTGCGCACCTGTGTTCGGAAACGCTATCAAAAGGAGTATACTTTGAAAGGCTATGCTTTCGGCTGTACGCATATGCTAGTGTTCGCGTCAAAATTGAAGTACACTTTGGACTTTAGCAAAGTAAATATTAACTGAAAAAAAAGAAGCTGCATAGCATAGCTCATTTGTCTATAGAGTAGTTTTTAGCTTAGCAAGCTATACATTTTTTGTTAAAGTCCCCATGAAATCAAAATGGATGTTTTTTAGCTTTTAACATAAATATGTTAGCCTGACTGTTATCTATAAGCTAGTGTGCTCTGAAACATTGAAAAAAATTAATTTAGAAGATATAAGCATTCAAAACTTACAGTCTCTTTTCTGCCAATATAGAGGAATGGTTTTGATGACATCACTCTGCACTTCAGCTTCTCATCAGATTTTCTGTCCAATCAAATACTCTCTAGAATCTGAAGCCCCGCCCCCTACTTTATAAACAGGCGCTGAACTGGCGGCTGAAATCGGTCACTTGTTCACACATTTACTATTTTCTACATGGTGAATGGCACATAGTGCACCATAGGGGATAGGGAACGATTCAGTGTCACTGCATGAAAAGTGGGATTTTCGTCCCCGTAAACGGTCGGAAATCTCCCTAATTTTCGTCAGTTAATGACAATTTACAGCCTGCGAACGTCGCGTTCGCCTGTGCCACATACTGACGGAAACGTACCATATGACGTATGTGGAGAGCTAGCGGAGGTGCTAATGGCTCTAATTACCATATGAATAGCAGCGCCTTGCCAGAGAATGGCTTGAATTACCTCACTCAGTATTGGTTGAAACCACTACATTTAAACAAGAAAAATCACTCGTGATTGGTTGGCAGATCTGTTGCTATTGGTCACCCTGCCTCATTATAAATGTAAACCCCAAAATTGTAATAATAATACATTTACATACTAAATTATGTATATATTCATATATATATATATATATATATATATATATATATATATTCATATGATATGCTATTAAATTATGTATTCATATATATTCATATCTATTATGTTGTATTATATTCATATACAATTACCATCTATTATTACCATCAAGAAAAAATTATTTTGCCAGAGACATGCTGTTCATTCAAAGAAAGAGCTTTATTAACACAAACAAACAACTATATGTACAAAGCGTAGGAGATCCACCCACACAACAAATTGGAAGCTTCGCGGCTGCAAAATTTGGTGCGTATCCCTGTACTTTGGAATCGCCTCTAATCTCGACTTCAGCGTGGCACAGAGCTCTGTGAGCTCCTGGCTGCGAAAGGACGGAGGTCACACAATCCACAGCCCGCCAACGATGCCATCTTCCTCATCAGACATCATGTGGTTGCGCGCTTCCAAAGGCTCACCTCATCCTCAGCTAGCACACTGTCTCGCTTCTAACAGCTGTAAACACAACCAAAGACAATCAGTACAGCACTGCGTATGACCACAACACATCTATTAATTCACCTGAAAAATAGGCACATTGTCCAAAAACAGATCGTATCAAATAAATCTTACCCTCTTCCCTCTTAATTCTCGCTCGACTCCGAGCTGAACTCTTCACAGCTTCCGCCTGCGATGCAAGATCTGGCTGCTTGTACCTGAAGCTCCTGCGCACTGTCTCGTAATATGTTTTACAGGCAGCTGGAAAACAATTAAATGAGAGTGATATGAATAAACATAAGTCACTGTAAAATTACACAATAAAGGAGAAAATAGTAAAAGTTACTTACACACAATGTCGTCATTATCATCAGCATGTATCTGGACTTGCAGACATAGCTCCCCAGATAGCAATGAGTCGGCGGACCACCGTCGGTTCTCCGGCGGCAGTAGAAGCGTCAGAATGGCGACATCGCAAACACGTTGGACGGCGCACCGCCGGCGGCAGCCGCTTTTTAAAAGCGGCAGCCGCCTTCCTACCGCCTTCGTTAAGCGGCCGGCCCGCGGGCCAACCGCCGTTCCGCCGCGCTTTATATTGAAGGCCGTCCTTCCGCGGCCCGCCGGAGGCAAACGCTATTTTCGAGCGCTCTGCCGCCGCTTATTCTGGCTAGATATATATATATATATATTTTATTTATAGCATGCAGTTTATCAAGAATAATGATTGCTCAAACCAGACAAATTTACAATTGGCATTTTTATTCCACGTTTCAAAGTACAGTAACTGTCATTTAAACAAGATGTTTCAGATCACTGAAACATAACAGAAAAATAAATAAATCAATATACTAACATGCAGGTTTCCAATTCAATTTTGGATTCAAAAGGCTGCAATTACAACACTTACAATGAGTTTTCATATAAAAAGGACAGCTCTAGGGTAAAAAATTACCAGTAAACATTATGACAAGTAAAGAGGATATTTGATACCAAATAATGTGCAAGATACCAAATAAATAAAAGTATAACTACATTTACAAGCCATTTCTAACAATATGATAAGTGGTAGTAATTTATAGTAAAGCTCTGGAGTAGAATAGGCCATTATAACGGCAATGCTGACCTGTGGCACAAGGATTTACAAGCTTTATTTGAAAAAGAAAAAAAGAAAGTAATTTCCACAGTGAGTGAGTGTAGTCTGACACTTCTGACTTCTTTAGGGGTCTTGATTCTACTGACTGCAAGATAAAGAAAGGATTCCAGTTGTCAGTGATTCTGGGGTGTCAGTAGTCAGTCTAGTTTTAAGTGGTCGGCTGTGGGTCCCTCTCAGCTGTGCGGCGCCTTTTTCTGCCTTCACGGTCAGATGCTCCTTTCAGGTAACGCGTAACGCTAACCTGGACCGCCTCATCAGTGCATCCTGGGTTGCCGGGTCCTTCCGGATGGCTAATATAGAAAATACAGATCTGTCATTTAATTTGAATTGCATGAGGACAATAGGACATACACATCTACTTAAATCAAAAAAAAAAATCCAACTTACTTTGAACAATGGTCTTCAGGAACATGTCTCTAAAACATGCTTTATCCCCTACACCAAGCTGAAAATCCAAAAAAGTGTTACAAATTACATTTCTCTGAAGCTTCTCATAAATAAATAAAAAATGTGAAAGGCTAAGGATTCAGACTGTAATATATGCAGTATACAATCTTAAATTTTACTTTATATCTAGGTCTACTACATGTACAGGTAGCCCCAGTGGGAATTAAACCGACAACCACAGGTGCTGTTTGCAAGTTGTACCTAATTGCTCAGTGCAAGCAAACGTCTTCAACATTGTTTGTTGAACTTGCTTCACCTGCTCTTGAAGTAAGAATTTACAATTCGTATTTTTATATGTAATATTGTAGTGTTTATTATAAATGATTTATCTGTGCACTTCATTATTCTTTTAAAATTCATGTAGCCTTATAATCTTTAATCAAATACGTTACCCTTCCCTCCCCCCTCGAAACGACTTCTCTTCTCTTCCGGTCATGTGCTATGGCGCGAGGGCGTGGCAACTCCCCTCAAACCGTGCTATGAGCAGAGATGGAGAAGAGGAGCGCTAGAGTAAAACCCTGCCCTCCGTTCAATATACCGTTTCATTTTTAAATACGTCACAACACTGGAGAAAAGTCGTTTGTAACTTCCGGTTCATGCCGACTTCAAATAGAAGCAATAGTTTCCAAGACAAAAAAAAACTTCACAAATAACATCACTTACTTGTACTCAAACTCTTGGCTCTGTGAAGTGGAGTCTGGATTACTGGGGAGAAACCTGGTTGCGAGAAAGAGGAAACAGAAATTTGACAATCTAACAAATGGTATAGTTTAGTGGCAGGATCACAAATCCAGCATAACAGCAATAGATTTTACATACCAGTTCAGCATTTTCCTGGTTTTCTGGAATCGATGCATCTTTCTAGAGTTTTTTTTTTGAGACTTCCAAGATTCTAGAGTAGGGAATAATGAATGAAAGAGTCAGTTATCCACAATAAACAGAAAATAAATTACACAGATGAAATACAGGAAAATCAAATACACAAGTCAGACCCAAGTCAGATTAACATATTCCTGTCTTAAGTGAACTCATTTAAAGTTATAAACGCAAATAATAGGCCTAATAATAATAATTAGGCTATTATTATTACATTTAGGCTACATATTTAGATATAAGACGCTTTTATCAAAAAAAGAAACAAAGCAATTCGTCAAATGTCAGTCATAATACAGGTTAGACAGTAATACAGGGCTGAGATTATCATAAATAAACACAAGATTTTGACGCATATCCAAGTGTTTGTGCACAAAAAATAAATACCATTGACTTTTTGCCTTTATTAAACATTTAAAATTTTCGCAAATTAATATGGAAAAAATTTCGATTTTACTTTCTAAAAACTATATTTTGCCCGCAGTGCTAAATGAGAAGAACATCTCTGGAACCATAAAGAGAGATGATTTATAGGTGATTTATAGGCTAATCATAATAAATGTTTCTGAAAAATAACGATGGATTCTTATTGTTTAAATGAACAGTTTTCTAGTGACGGGCTAAACATAGGCCTATCTCCATCTCCGCTGTAAAGGATGCACCTTTAGAGAAATGCAGCTTTCGGATTGTAGGCTATAATCAGACGGTATTTGCTTTCGATTCGAATTTGTTCGTTTAAAAGTGGACATTTCAAGCTTTATATAGGCTTTTGTTTCAGTTCATATGAGACGCGCTCCGGAGATCATGAAAGCGCGCCTGATTGTTTTATTTTATTTTACAAATACACAACGTTTTCATGTTATTGTGAATTTACACAAATAAAAGTAGTTGCAAATAATGTATTATGTATAATGTATTTTTTCTGTATGACCAGAAATGCTAGATTATTTTAAGTTGTTCCACTGTTGATAGGAACATGCAAGCGTTTGCGGCCGCGGCTCAGTGACATGCAGTGCGCGCTCCACACAAACACTTGGATATGCGTTAAAAACCTGTGTTTGTTTGTTATAATCTTAGCCCATTATTATTGTCTAAGACTGACATTTGACGAATTGCTTTGTTCTTTTTTTTTTTTTTTTGTGGATAAAAGCGTCTTCTAAATAGGCCTATGTAGCCTAAATGGATTTGATAGCTAATTATTATTTGCGTTTATTACTATGAATGAGTTCACCGAAGACAGTAATATGTTTAGCCTAACATAAAATAATTTATAACTTATAACCAAATCTTTTACAGTTTTTGAACAGTGTTATTATTATTTTATTTATTTTTTTCGCTTATTATACTGAGCTTTTTCCTCTAAAAAATGGACTTTAAAGATAAAAGTAGCCTATAGGCTAAACTCATTTATAAATGCAGTTTTCTTTAGAAAATGCAAGAAATTATCCATTTAAAAAAAAGGGTTTTAAAAACAATGCAATGCATCCCGCATCTAAACAGGAGGCCTGGTTGAATCACGCGGCACACTCTGGGGGACGAGCCACAAACCCGTGAGTACGGATTACAAACCCGTGAGTACGGATTGTGAAAGCGTGGGCACGGTTTATGAATTTGTGGGTACAGATTGCAAAGACTGGGGGCACGGTTTACAAATCTGAGAGCACGGATTAGGAACTCGTGGGTACGGTTTATTAATCCGTGGGCACGAATTGTTAAACCGAGGGAACAGTTTAAGAATTCGTGAGTACAGTTTATAAACTGAGGGGACGAATTGCAAAACCGTCGCCTCGGATTGTTTTTTTTTCCCCCACAGGTGACTTCCCGGGCTCCGTAGATCAGTCTTTCTTGTTGTAAAGATTTTGCTAACGTTACCATTCCCACGTGGGCGGGAGAATTGTCCTTCAGGATTTGGTTACGTAAGTTAGTTAATTATTCGACTGACCAATACTATCTTAAACCACATACTGTAGTACTCACACTTGCATAAACATACGTAAATATAGTTAAAAGAAGAAAAGAAAAAACTAACGCCAGGAAGAAACTAAGTAACGTTAGCCTAACTAACGTTAGCTATGTCAGAAACATGACGAAAACTTTGTAAACAAGGCTAACTTACTAGCTTGACTAGTAAGGCAAGAACATATTTGAAAAAGCTGAACTAAAAATGTAAAAAAATGAACATAATATTGCGTTACACAAAAAGGAAAAATGTACTTACTTTAAAGATCGTAGTCAATGACTAGATAGGATATCCTCTCCAAATACTGAAATCGTGTGACGAGTGGCCACTGTTGTGTTGGTAAATCTGCTTCCGTTTTTTAGGTACTGCCCCTCTCGGCCGGTGGAGGTACTTCTCTGTTTGTGCTTTAATACTTTCTTAAACATTTGTACAGATTGCAAAACTCGCAATTGCAAATTAATCCCTTACCTGTAAAAGGTAAAAAAAAAAAAAAAAAAATCGAGCTTGTAAAAAAATGAAAGACATAAACGAAATTTCCTGGGGTGACAGAGAGACAAAATATTTCTAAATATTTCACTTTATCTTTCAGGTCAAAACAGGGATTTTCATGTTTATTATAAATATTACCATGGTTGCAAATTAATAAAACAAATCTAAAGCATACCCAAGCTTTTGGCCAAGTTGCAGATGTCTTTCACTGTTCACTGATTTCAGGCATTGGTGAAAAGTCTAACTTCATCCATTTATTCTGCTAAATTGTTCATACCATGAATGAAATATTTATTTTAAAACCTAATCAGAATCAGAAAGATATTTATTGCCAAGTAAGTTTTACAAAAGGAATTCTTTTTGGACTATTTGTGCATCTCAATTGTGCATAAATCAAAGAAATGTAAAGAATTGTCACCTTAAGTGAATAAAATAATTCTATATATTTTACATAGGCCTATCACTGAATCGCTTCAGAGTTTCAACGTAATTTAAATGTATTTTCCTAAACCTTATCATGGAATCAGACTGAGTCAAATCTGTTATAAACCCTAATGACTTTGGAGCAACAACAATAACAAAATTTGATATAATTCACATAATAATTATAATCGCTTTAAATGTGAAAGTTAAAATGCTGTCAGTTCCACTCATGCCAATGACATGGCTGGTCGATTTCAATGCGGCTTGCCGCCAGCCGGCCGCGGTTCATTTAGACGGCGGCAACCGCCAGAGAGAATGAAGTCGGCGGCCCGGCGGCTGTTGGCCGGCGGCATCTCGCAAGAAATGGGAGTGACGTATTCGGCGGCAAACGTTTCATCTCCGCCAGCGGGGCGCACCTATAGCCGACAGTTTGGGGCCGGCGGCAAAAAGAAGCCGTGCCGATATTTTTTGCTATCTGGGTCAGAGCAAATGAGGTCATGGCCTCGTTATGAGGTGAGGTTAGTCTGAGAAAACAAAATGTACGGTTAAGATTGGTAACATATCTATTAAAGGATCTATTTCCTTATACAGGAGAATTAAAGTATTTTTAATCTTACCATTGCTTCCGGTTCGTAGCGCCTACAATTTTTCTCAGAATTGTGAAGACGGCGTAACGTTACTGTTTCCTGTAAATTACAAGACCAAAAAATACACTTTTATAAAGCAACTTACACTTGTTCTTTTGCAAGCCTACTTTTAGCTTGTGCTACTTAACAAATCTTAGTTTAGATAGCAGTCTTACCGCAATCTTAGGATTGTGCACCCGTCTTCTCTTCCTAGAGTCTTTCTTCCACTGAGTTTTTCGATTCCAAAGCAACCTACAATTTACTAAAGTAAACTGCTCATTTACATCGTCAGCAAACTGAGTATGTTAAGCTGACGAGACAGTCCACTGATAGCATTAAACAGTTTCAGCTGCGTTCATGTCATCAGGTGGAAAGCACTAATTGAAATGGGGGTGTTTTCAGAGCACCCCTGTTTCACAGGTAACAGTCTGTCTTCAGAACACCCCCTTGTTTTCCCTTCTTTTGGATTAGCCTGAGACAAACTGAAGAAAGTAGGCTACTAGAAGGTTTGCTGATTATTATTTATTTAATTGTAGAGCGTTTAATTCATAGCCAGTCCTCTTCTACCATGTCAACAAAGAAATCGGCAGTGTGGCAGCATTTAAAAAAAGTTAATAGTCTATTCGTGTCTCAGCCGCGAAGCTGAGCTCCTGAAAAAATTGTCTATTATGTTCCATATTCCTCAACAGTTCTTGTGATGATATCACTAGTTGACAACAGTACTATTTTCGGAAATCATAGGCTAAGATATTGCGCAGGTGCACGTGATACAACGCTGTCCGAGCCGTCAGACTCGTGTGTTTATTTATAATTAATTTAGGCGGACAACAAGGTGCACAGCTAATTCACTTAACGTTTTGTTTTTTCCTAAATTCATTTTTAGTCTACCAGTCGACCAAGATATGTGGTCGATTACAGCCCTAATACTTTCATTAAATATATAAATTTCAAGCTAAAATTTAAGTGTCTATAATTAGGCTATACTGAGCCTGATCTATTTACACCAGAGATTTTCTTAGAATGAAGTTAATACATTTTAGAAAAATGTCACCTGGTGTAAAACTCCCCTTGCTACCCTCATTTGTATTTGTATAGCTCACAGCTTTTTCATTTACATGTTAAAGCCTCCCCTAGAATTAGGAGGAGGGGGGTCATGGGGGGACAACTGCCAAGCAGCCAAGCAAGGCCCACGTCAATTTCCGACAATTCACGGCAGTTTTCAGTGTTGCCTGTAAATTGCCGTGTACTGTCGTAAACCTGAACTTCCACGACAATCTACAGTGACGCTTACTGATGAAAATCCCACTTTTCATGCAGTGTGTAAATATGCTTTTCCATTGGGGCGAATAATGTCTGGTTTTAACGTACTGGACCCATTTGAATTCTGCACTAAATTATATATTATTGCGATATGGAGGAGAAACTGTTAGGGATTAGGATTAAACTGCGGCTTTACTGAGCTCAACAGCTCTGATCGAGCTGTGATATAAACTAAACGCTATTGGCTATTTTAAAAGGGGGGAGGAGCTGTTTGATATGTCCCACCCTGTCTACCTGTTTCAGTGGAAATTACATTCATAGTGACACATTGAATAATGCTGTGCAATTCAAGGCACTTCAGTGGGCCTTTAAGCACTGGTTACACTGACAATTCACAATCCAATAAATTTATAATGGATAGAATCGAGTCAAATACTCTTTTTTTGTGCTAAATATCATTGGAACTAGAAATATGTCACATTATGGAGATAAAATGGCTTGCAAAATCCATTTCATGTTCACTTTTACAAGATGGCTTTACATAAATATCTAGCTAGCACAAGTTGGTCATTATGCTTCAGATAGGTGGGCTAAAACCTGGTGGACCTGTTTCAATCTCGGTCAAGCTGGTTAGGGCTGGTCAGACCCTGAGCGAGCAAAAACTTGAACACTGACCTTGTTTTTCCAGCAGGGATTGTATTTGAAACAACCTTATAATCAGCAATCACAACTCGAATGTTCCTGTAAGGAGTGTTTATGTGTGCGTATTGTTCTCCTCAAAGCAATCATGTCAAGCACAAACGTTTTATTGGGGGCCTTGCAGGCGTTTCTCAAATGAGCTGTCAATGTTGCCTTTCCACCAGACTGAACCAGCTCGCACAAAAGAGGATGGCTGCAAATCGCCAAACAGACCGAGTCTGTGGGCTGGCACTTGTTTGCAGATGCTTGCTTGACTTACTCAAGAACCACAGGTTTTTTAAGGTTACTGGAGCGATATTGTATTTGCTTTTCTCCTTGCGTGCGGCGCTCCTCTGGGATTGCTAATAAGCACAGAAAGCATTTCTACCTCAGCTAGAAAAGAGCATTTTGATGTTAACTTTTCATCATAGCCTCCAGCCCCGAACGCTTGTCACATTTAGCTTGTTTGTGGGTTTTTTTAGCTTCTACATCTCTCTTCTGCAGCCGTAAACCGTCTTTCGGCGGTGATCCGGGTGTCAGGTCATTATGAAGTAGCGGTTTCCCCATCCTGAAGATGATGTTGACACAAACACAAGGAAGATGAAGGGGCGAGCGGCTGCGCTCTATTTCTCTTCATCGGAGGACATCTCAATGACGTACGACTGGGGAAAGAGGGATCTGGAGGGAGGGGAGAGAGATTGAGGTGAGCTTAGAGACGAGGAATGACAAGGCAGATGACAGGTGAGCAGTGGAGAACAAAACATTCAATTTTTCAATGCCAGTACGTCCTTCTATCTCCGCAGGGCTGGTTGTATTTCTTTGCTACATCTTTGTAAACAATACCTTCCCCCGAAGATTATTCATAATACAGAGCTGAAACTCTGAAAGGCCATGATTCAATGAATTATTAAGCAATTATTGTCTGCTAATTAGGGAATTTTAGCGACTAATTGGATATGTTTCTCCCTGTTCTTTGTACCACATAACTGCAAGGTTAGCAATTATTTCTGCATTGTGTCAGCCATCTCGGAAACCATAGAAAACACAACAGACCGGTCAGGACTCATTACCACCTGGTCTGAGAAATGTCAACAAAAACAGCAGTAGTTAACCATTTATCACATCATTTTGTGAGGAAGCTCTACCATCCATCATTGCAAAGTCAACCACAGTAATTAAACTTTCCGGATAGCTATGCGCGCACACAAACTCTAGGCGTCATGAAAAGTCTCTCGGCTTTTTGTCTAGAAGGTGAATACCATGGAAATACCTTTCTCAGGCCCTTGGATGCCAATGCCTTGTTGATACAACATTTTAAAGACCTTTCTAGACCTTATGCGCCAGAAAAACAACACTTTGATCACTTTGGTAGCTCTGTAAATTTCTTTGGCATCGCTGTCAAAGTGTAATTAGCTGGCGAAGTGGATTCACTCATTGTAGAGTTAACTAAAATTATCTTGATCATTGTAATGTTTGAAGCAGTCAGTAGACCGGTAAGATTTTAAAATGAGCGGTTCATTCATAAATCCATACGATCTTACTTTGTGGAAATACAAACCGGAAGACAGAACATATCAACATATTACACCAAACTCACTGATTTCAAAAGATGAAAGTACATTTCTCTGTAAAATAGATACTAAACCAAATGTGGTTTAAAGCAAGAACAGGTGAGAGGTCACAGTCTTGTGTTCTTTTCAGGGACAGGTGGGTCCTTTCCAACCCAGCAGGAGTCCTGCAAACTGCCGTACGCAGTGTGAGAGATGTAGCCTTTTATTAAATCTGACAGAATTTATTGCCAAGTCGAGGAGAGTGTGTGTTAACTGCATGGAAAAAAAGAAGAGGGTGGTGAGAAACAAATAGAAAGAGAGAGCGAGAGAAAGAAAGAGAGAATCATCTCCTTCTGACAACACAGCTGGATTGTCTTTGTTCATCCGAAAATGGAGCAACGAAAAACTGGAGCTGTCTGCCTGCCGCTGACACGAAAGCGAAAACTGAGGCTGTGATTCCACTCATACAGGAAGGACAAAAAAGATGCCGTAAAATGAATGGGGAAAGCGGAAAATAAGACAGCAAATGAGAAAAAGCCCTTGATGAATCATTTATGTTTTGTTGGATGGTCTCTTTACTCTCCCCGTGACATGGAGGGGGACGGTTATGGATGATTAGCGCTTTATTTTCTGACTCTGTACCGCCCCGGGAAGCAGCACGGAGCTGATTGTGAGGTGACGTGCGGTTCATGTGAGGGCAGGTAGGAACGCAGCTGTGCTATTCAAAGGCCTAAACTGACAGCTGAGAAAAGCAAAGGAAACCAAGGGGGGATTTCCACACACAATGCCGAATTTGCCCTTTTAGACATATCCAGGACTTGATTGTCCTTTCATATCATGTTTGCTCTTATCACAGCAAACTCAAAACAGATCTCAGGTTCACTAGGGCTCCAAACCCAAGTGAGCTACCCATCTAAGGCTGCGTTTACACTTGGCATTAACATGCGACCTGTATCCGGATGTTGTCCACATACACATGTCTTTTGGACATGTTGTCCAAAAGACAAGAGTAAACGCGCTTCTGGTCGGAATATTATCCAGCGTGTCCAGGTTCGGAGGTAGTCGAGGACGCATTGTGATTCCAGCCATCGTGTCTGCATTCACAGGTGGACGTCACACAAAACCCCGCCCACTGTCATTATTCCCCCTCCTCTCTCCAGGAACTGCTGCACGTAACTGTGTGGTTTTGCGATACAGACGAGTATGAAGTACATCGCAAATATACTGAAATGTTTGCCTCTGCACCCGAAAGTGGCAGAAGCATTCATTTTCTGTAAAGAACGCGCATTTTTTCCCACCACCACCGTGTCCTGATTGGCTTATGATCCGATCTGCTTGATCGGATCACGGTGATCGCATGTTAATGCCAAGTGTAAACGCAGCCTAAGAATCATAAGACATCATAGATGCTGTCTCAAACAGTGGCCGGTAAAATTATGCTGCCTTAAAGTGTGTTGCCACCGACAGCGTTTAAAATCAACATAGGCTCATTGGAAAAACGTGCCTCCAAACACCAGAAATCGTACTTTAAATACAATTCACTACAGTTTTCAGCCAAAATTAACACTAGTGGCAGTAAAACACCAACAACTTTTTTTCCATTTCAGTGAAATTATGTTTACAAAGGCAGAATATTGATTAATAAAGACTTATTTCCCTATGTTATGACCTCAAAACACTTTTACCATATAGCGCATGGTTTGAAAGCTTATGCGTTACGTTGCATTATGTATGACTTTTCTAATTGTTACGACCCTGTCTTTTAATTCTCTACCTGATGGTGGTAGTATATCATTCGACTGTGACGTCACTGTTAATTGGATCATTTATGGGTGGATAGTATAAATGTTTGGACCGATTTACCCAAGGGGGTAATCCATCGACCGGAAGTTGAAGCCGGCCGGGTGCCGCCATCTTGTAGCAGAACTTCACTTGCGTTAGCATTTCCATTGACTCCCATTCATTTTGGCGTCACTTTGACAGCGAATAACTTTACATCTGAGGCGTTTAAAGACTCCATTTGTCCATTATTTATTTCTAAAGAAACACGACAATGTATAAAGGGCTCCATTACCTTCTGTTACATTATGGCCCCGTAGAAACAGTTTTTGTGAAAATAGGCTAACGATTGCGTCATAACCACTCGACTCTCTGTCGCGCTGTACAGAAATTACCGTACAGACAGGAGGAAAAGCTCGCAGGGAATCGGGGGGACGTCCCGTCAAGGGAGAAGCCCATAGATAATGAGTCTATAAAAGCAATGGAATACTTACTCCTGCTCACTCACGCCAAAGAACTCTTTGCTCAAGTTCCCCGTCTCTGCAAGATTAACGTTGGCAATTTTCACGCACAGCTACTAGAAGATTCACGTCTGTCAGACAGGTTGCGCACGTCATCAAGCTTAGTTTGAGTCGGTTTGAGTCTGCGCGTCAGGAACGGAAGTGCTCAAAAATCGCTAAAAATGGACTTCAACTGTCTCAACTGAGTTCCAATGCGATGGCTCTGTCCACTTCTTATACTGTCTATGGATTTACCCAACGTTACTTCCTCTGGTGGAACGTAGTTCTCCAGAGAAGTCGTTTGCTCCAATTTGTTCTATTTTAGTTTGTCTATTATTTACCAACATTCATTACCCCATTGGACTATTATTGTCTCTTGTTTATTTAAATCCCTAGTCATTGTGTTATATTTCTGTAACAGATGATTTTGTTCTTAATAAATAATCTTGCAATGCAAAACCGTTCGTTTGTATGTGTAATCCTCTTCATGTTACGGTCGGGAACGAGCTGGCCGTGACACTAATGTAGTAAACTTTACTTGGTTGCTCACCTGGTACAGTGTTGCATTTGCGATGCGGAGCGCTCAAGTACGAGTCCCTTGAAACACGAGTGACGATTTATCTGGTAGGTTTAGAGTAGGGTTTAGTGTAGGTGCTACATTATTTTCAAACATGATAAAGCATGATTAAGCAAACATGATAAAGCATCTTGGCCAGAGGGGAAATGACTTCAGCTGAACAATGACACTATTTTCTTTTAGAGCCCCTGTACAGCTGAAATGAACACTGTTTGCACCATTGAATCATTTTCCTGTTATTTCTGTAAGGCTGCATTAACCCTCTGGTGTTATTCATCATGGGCATGATTCATAAAATGGTCCTGAAAAAACAAAATAGTCAAACTTGTGTTGTATATGTGAGCATTGTATATGCTCAAAAAGTGAATAAATGGGTTATAAATACAGGATAATTATAATGTAGTGCCATAAAATCCCTTAAAAAAGATGTATGGCTTTCTTGCAGTTTTAGAGTAAAATGTGTTTTTGAAAATATGTATTTCATAAAAAAATTGAAAATAGTATTATTGTGCATTTTTCATTTGCAAATTAAATTTTTTAAGTCTATGCTCAAAAAGTGAATAAATGGGTTATAAATACAGGATAATTATAATGTAGTGCCATAAAATCCCTTAAAAATGACAAAATATTAAATAAAAAACATTATTGAACTAAATTTTAGTAAAACAATAAATAAAAAAATGGTCATTTTTGACTGCCACGGCCAGGCCACCAGAGGGTTAAAACAATCTATATTGTATAAAGCACTGTACAAATTAAGATGACTTGACTTGACATGAACCTTTTAGAGCCACTCTCCGGACATTTTATTTCTGAACTACCGTGATACCAACATATTGAAATGTTGCCAGTTTCAGGTTCATCTGCGCCACTCGCTGGATTTTATTTTGAAAGTGTCGTGAAACGTACAAAAATCAATGGACTATCATTTTGCAGAAATGTCGCCACAGGCGTGTTTTTCCAATGAGCCTGGGTTGATTAAATTGCTTGAGGCCAGCAAGTCACTGTACTCTTTGACAACAAATGCAGGAGACATGGAAACAGTCCATTTCACACTTTCAAGAGCCTTCCAAAATAAATCTGGCACTGGCAATATGTCTACTGTAATATAATGTAATATTTGCTATATATATGTTGCTATATGTGCCAAATTTTAAATACAGATACAGGTACAGGCTTTTCCCCATGCTATCAAGCCAAACCATGACCTTTTGGTGTCCATGTGGAGTTTAATGATTAATTTATATTTACATTTAATATTTTGTCTTATTTTGTTATGCTTTCAGCTACTAGTAAGTGTGAAGTACTCTCAAATCCTCTCAAATAAAAGGCAGCATCCATAATGCTTAGCTGCAAACTCATCCAAGATAGCAGATGGATTCGAAGTATTCATAGGGAGTAGTTAAAATGCATGGTTTCAGCCAATATTTGTATGCTACGTTCAATGTTTTGTGTACTTGTTAAAGAACTGAGTTGTTAGCTTAGCGACATGCTAATGCCAGACAATACTGGCTGTCAGTATTTCTGTTCTACATTGAATATTTTGTGTTCTTGTTAAATAATCGAGTTGTTAGCATAGCAACATGCTAATGTCAATACGTTACTGGTTGTCCATGTAGAGTATTTCAAATCAGCCAATATTTGTGTTCTGTGTTCAATGTTTTGTGTTCTTGTTAAAGAATCGAGTTGTTAGCTTAGCAACATGCTAATGTCAATACATTACTGGTTGTCCATGTAGAGTATTTCAAATCAGCCAATATTTGTGTTCTGTGTTCAATGTTTTGTGTTCTTGTTAAAGAAATCGAGTTGTTAGCTTAGCAACATGCTAATGTCAATACATTACTGGTTGTCCATGTAGAGTATTTCAAATCAGCCAATATTTGTGTTCTGTGTTCAATGTTTTGTGTTCTTGTTAAAAAATCGTGTTGTTATCTTAGCGACATGCTAATACCAGACATTACTGACTGTCAGTATTTCTGTTCTACGTTTAATATTTTGTGTTCTTGTTAAATAATCGAGTTGTTAGCGTAGCAACATGCTAATGTCAATACGTTACTGGTTGTCCATGTAAAGTATTTCAAATCAGCCAATATTTGTGTTCTGTGCTTCAATGTTTTGTGTTCTTGTTAAAGAATCGGGTTGTTAGCTTAGCAACATGCTAATGGCAATACATTACTGGTTGTCCATGTAGAGTATTTCAAATCAGCCAATATTTGTGTTCTGTGTTCAATATTTTGTGTTCTTGTTAAAGAATCGAGTTGTTAGCTTAGCAACATGCTAATGTCAATACATTAATGGTTGTCCATGTAGAGTATTTCAAATCAGCCAATATTTGTGTTCTGTGTTCAATGTTTTGTGTTCTTGTTAAAAAATCGTGTTGTTATCTTAGCGACATGCTAATACCAGACATTACTGACTGTCAGTATTTCTGTTCTACGTTTAATATTTTGTGTTCTTGTTAAATAATCGAGTTGTTAGCGTAGCAACATGCTAATGTCAATACGTTACTGGTTGTCCATGTAGAGTATTTCAAATCAGCCAATATTTGTGTTCTGTGCTTCAATGTTTTGTGTTCTTGTTAAAGAATCGGGTTGTTAGCTTAGCAACATGCTAATGGCAATACATTACTGGTTGTCCATGTAGAGTATTTCAAATCAGCCAATATTTGTGTTCTGTGTTCAATATTTTGTGTTCTTGTTAAAGAATCGAGTTGTTAGCTTAGCAACATGCTAATGTCAATACATTAATGGTTGTCCATGTAGAGTATTTCAAATCAGCCAATATTTGTGTTCTGTGTTCAATGTTTTGTGTTCTTGTTAAAGAATTGTATTGTTAGCTTAGCGACATGCTAATGCCAGACATTACTGGCTGTTAGTATTTCTGTTCTACGTTCAATATTTTGTGTTCTTGTTAAATAATCGAGTTGTTAGCGTAGCAACATGCTAATGTTAATACGTTACTGGTTGTCCATGTAGAGTATTTCAAATCAGCCAATATTTGTGTTCTGTGTTCAATGTTTTGTGTTCTTGTTAAAGAATCGGGTTGTTAGCTTAGCAACATGCTAATGTCAATACATTACTGGTTGTCCATGTAGAGTATTTCAAATCAGCCAATATTTGTGTTCTGTGTTCAATGTTTTGTGTTCTTGTTAAAGAAATCGAGTTGTTAGCTTAGCAACATGCTAATGTCAATACATTACTGGTTGTCCATGTAGAGTATTTCAAATCAGCCAATATTTGTGTTCTGTGTTCAATGTTTTGTGTTCTTGTTAAAGAATCGAGTTGTTAGCTTAGCAACATGCTAATGTCAATACATTAATGGTTGTCCATGTAGAGTAATTCAAATCAGCCAATATTTGTGTTCTGTGTTCAATGTTTTGTGTTCTTGTTAAAGAATTGTATTGTTAGCTTAGCGACATGCTAATGCCAGACATTACTGGCTGTTAGTATTTCTGTTCTACGTTCAATATTTTGTGTTCTTGTTAAATAATCGAGTTGTTAGCGTAGCAACATGCTAATGTCAATACATTACTGGTTGTCCATGTAGAGTATTTCAAATCAGCCAATATTTGTGTTCTGTGTTTCAATGTTTTGTGTAACTGTTAAAGAATTGGGTTGTTAGCTTAGCGACGTGCTAATGCCATACATTACTGGCTGTCAATGTAGAGTATTTCAAATTAGTTAATATGTCTGTTCTGTGTTCAATGTTTTGTGTACTTGTTAAAGAATTGTGTTGTTAGCTTTGACTTTTCATCCAATACACACAGGTCACAGGTCATCTCACACCTCAAAATCTGGGATCAGAATCACTCTGTGTGAACGGACAGAAAGCACTCATGCATTCTGATTGGCCAATGGCACCATTTAAGAGGAAAGGATGGAGCACAAAATGAGCGTAATAACCCAGACAAAGGATGTGGAAGCAAACCTAGCTGACCATCTGAGGATCTGGGTCATGCCTGTGAAAGTCCACAGCTGCTCCCCTGGAGAATCCTGTGGATGGGGATGTTCTTTGTTGTGTAAAATTCCAGCTTGCTGTGGAAAGAGATGGATCCTATTTACCCACACCTTGAGTTTTCAGTGATTCCCCTAAAGGTGGAATAAAACTGAAGTTGCGATAGTCTTTTCTTGACTTATATCTGAGTGAAACGGCTTCTCAAACAAGAACAAATGTAGGGTGGAACTTGATTTTGTCCATGGGGAATTGATTGGATTGGGTTTGCTATTGGTGGATCTCATGTGAGTGACAGGTTGGCCCGGCCCCTGCGCCAGTAAACGCATCATCAGAGGAGAGAATAGATGTCGCTTCAAGAGGGAGGGGACGGGAGGGGGAGGGGGGGGGGGGGGGGGGGGGGCGGTTATTGAAGAATATGAGGCACATAGATTTTTATTTTAAAAAAATTATGTGTGAATTCGCAAAAGTGAATGGTGACATAATTTAAATTTTGGGGTGAACTATTCCTTTTATAGAGCTAGAAAACAAATGATTTTGTACAATTTCATTCCTCTTGATGTTTGTAATCCTTTAAGTTGCTCTGAATATCAATCAGCTAGTCTCATTCTAGCACATCATCACATATCAGGCACAAGAATCTCCATTATGATGGCTTTTGAATTGAACTTCTTTATAATTTGCCATACATTCTTGTCTGTGTGTTCAGAAGCCAACAACAGCATGAGTGATGTCACCTTCAAGCAAATATCTATTACCTAGAAAGAGAGTAGGAGAGAGAAAGGGTAGCGCTCAGTTCGGCTCTCAGACGCGCATTCTTTGTGTGGTTACTATGGAAACGGTCCTATCGAACTAGAAGAGCTGAAAGTTTAATAAGAATACATCAGTAATTTTCTGTCATGCTGGTGGGCTAAAAATGCTAAATTACTGGTTGAATTGTACTACAGTCCGTATTGTTTCCTGATGATAAATATATTATTTATGGCCTCTTTGGCACCTGTAGTGCGTGCAGTTTGAGATTTGCAATTAATGCATTCATTTTTTAATAGTTCTAACTGTTAAAAACCATTATATTTGTGTTTATATTAGAAGTATTGTTTTATATCATATATATGTGTTTAGACACATGCTGTTGTTTATATAACTATTCTCCACATGTAGTTGCACACATACTTGATAAGGTTAAATGTGGTGAATGAACGAACAAACAAACAAATAAATAAATAAATCGACAATGTAACTATGCTGGCTTTATTTATTTATTTATTTACAGCTTTATTATTTATTTATTTTGTACACAGCAAAAATGATTTTCTTACTCAGTATTTTTGACATTTTTTACAATACAAATATCTAAGCATTCTTAAATCAAGATACATTTACTTCAAAATGACAATGTAAATAAAAAAGTATTCAAATTAAGTGAGTTTATACATAAAACAAGGGGGGGGGGGGACTGACACCAATGGCCTTAGAAAAATAAACTTTATTCAAAGGAAAAACAAGATTTACTTTTTCTAACCCAGTTGGCAGATATTTCTTATTATTTTAAACATAAAGTCACTTAATGTTGATACTTTTCTTTTTCATAAAAACAAGACTTTATATCTTAGGTGTCCTAAAAGAAGACAAAAATACTTATTTAGAAAATATTCTTTTAGCGTGTACAATATAAATAAATAAGTAAAGCTATGTATGTATGCATGTATGTACATAATACAAACAAACAAATGAGATTTTCTCTGGTTAAACATATTTATAAAATCAAATTTGACCCCATTTACTTCCTCAATGAATATTCCTGCATTTATTGTTTGTGATTAATTGGTGCATTTTATTCCCAAAAAATAAACATATAAATTGAGCCCCCCTTTTTATTTAAAAGGTAAATTGGGTTCCAGATATCTTTTCATGTTGACATCAGAAAGATAATGATCTAAAATTATAGAGTTACTTCCCTTTTACACGATCAGCTCTTCTCTACGCATCTCTTTTATTTTTAATTTCTGCCAAGTGGGATGTCAATTTGTTCCAAGTGTGTGTTTTTCACTTTTAGAATAATTCGCATTAATTCCACTCCAATTCACCTCTCCCACAACTTCTAATGCAAAATAATTAGACCATATCCGGGGATTAAATCAATTTAATTGCGCGTTAGGCTTCATCCAGGTCCTCCAGTGGAATTTAATGAATAGGCTGTGATTGCAATGTAGACCTCTGGGTTCAAACTTGTTTGAATGCAGGAGTCTTGTTTTCCTGCACTGCTGGTCAGGATCACTGCTGAGTCTGCAGGATGGATGGATGGATGGATTGATGGATCAATGAATAAATAAATAAATAAATAAATAAATGGATAACGGAATGAATGGATGAATAATTGGATAACTGAATGGATGGATGGATAACTGAATGAATGAATGGATAAATGAATGAATGAATGGATGGATGGATGGATAGATAACTGAATGAATGGATGAATGAATGGATAAATGGATAACTGAATGGATGAATAAATGAATGAATGAATGGATGGATGGATGGATGGATGGATGGATGAATGAACAAATATAAATGAATGGATGGTTGGATAGATATTCGGATGGATGAATGGATGAACGGATGGATGGATAGATGAATGAATAAATGGATGGGTGCATGGATAGATGGATGAATGAATGAATGAATGAATGAATGGGTATTTTGATGGATGGATGAATGGATAAATGGATGGATGGATAAATGGATGGATGGATAAGTGAATAGATAAATGGATGAATGGATGGATGGATGGCTTAACTAAACAGACTATTCTGTTACACTCTAGCTTGTGTGGTGGATTGTATTGTGGTAGAATCTCTTTCTGACTGTATCACACAAGCACATCTGTCATATTTTCTTATCCTCAAAGGCAGTTCACACATGCCTAAAAGTCAATGAAGAAATCCAAGAGCATGTCAGCAGCTCTCACTGACAAGATCAAGACCTCCACATGAACTCGAATACAGTCAACTTCAGAACAAATTGTTCGCTTCTGTCCTGCGAATACAGAAGCGCGCTAGAACAAACAAGCCACGCTGAGCTCCAACAAGCGAAGAAAAAGGGGAAAACTTTCAAGGTTTTGTCTTTCATCTTTCCCGTGCAGCATGGAGTGAGAGAAAAAGGAATGAAACAGATTGCCGGAACACTCCTTTTCCCAATTAACCTGTCTCTCTGGCAACATCCAGTCAGTCATTTGCATATATAGCTTATATTTGCTCGGTGGGTCTTTGATGTCGGTTCACTTTATTCAGAGTCGCATTGGGTGAAGTCACTGTCTTCAGGTCCAAATTGACATAGCAAGAAAAGAATTGACAGAGTCCTCTGGCTGTGTTCCGTGGCATCCGCTACCTGTCTGAACGCGTTGCAGGATTGCACAGAATGCATTCGGTGTGACGAGGCTTTGTTCTAGCAGAAGAACGCTTGGCCCTGCAATCCCGCTTTGACTTTTATCTGTGCACTGAGGCCTAGCTGAGGTATCTAGACGTGGCTTGGAAAAAGTCTTTACCTGCCCATTAATCATCCAGTTGGGCTTTGAGGAGAAATGGCAGGCCTGCTCGTGTTCAGGAGGTGCTGTAATTTCAGAAGGACCCGGCCTGTCGGTTCTGAAATCGGATCTTTCTAGACCCTTGTGAAATGTAAAGTAAGAGTGAAGGTGGGATAAATAATGTGGGAATGCCAAACACAACCACACGATAGTTGGGTGAACAATGAATACGAGAGTTTTTCTAGTTTAAATCAGATATTCCACCCACAATTGTAGACATGTTATCTTTGCATTCATGTTGGTTTCGTGTGGATTTAAAAAAAAAAACTTTTTTTTTTAATCAATAGGAAAAGATATCAGAAGAAAAAATATATCATGTGCGTTTTCAGAACAGGAGAGTCAGTCACAAAGTTATGCTGATCTACTTTGTGTCTAAAAATAGTCCACTAACTGAATTTTTCATGAGTGAGTTTGATTTAAGAATTCATTTGTTAGGGTTAAAGTCACCCCACATGCCTTAATTTTGGGGCAAAAATTGCCCCATATCAATGAGCAATGAAGCAGCTTTGTTATAATATATAGTTTGTATCTATATATTAAAAATTATTTGAGAAAAAAACAAGTTTATTTAATATTAACTAGGTTTATTATTTACATTGTTTTAAATACACAATAAAAGCCTTATTATTTATTTATTAATGTTCAATATTGTTATGTACAGTACAATAAATTAAAAATGAATAAATAAATAGACAATCAAACTACACCAGTCATGTTTATTTATTCAAAATATTCCTTTTTAAATAAATAAACAATCTGTCAAGTTGTAGCAAAGCGTGGCGTATGCAGGATCACAACGAAGAAGATTAAAGTAAACAAACTTTATTAACAGAATGAAAACCATAACCAAACTCAGCAGAAGCGTTAATGAGAACCGACAGAGGAGAACTGAAACAAAGGAATATAAATACTGAAAGCAAACAAAGATTAGATAACACATGTGAAGCAAAAGAGGAAACTAATGAGTAACTATAGTAACAAAAAGATGGTGATGAGTAATATAGAAGACAAATGAGAACACAGGCAAACAAAAAAAGCAGACAAAGTGAAAACAAAATCAAAATGACCGAAAAACAGAATGCCCCCTTCTGGGAAGCCGCAGCTTCACGCCGTAACATGACTTCCGTAACGTGGTTCAGGAGGTGGACGAGAGGCTAGTAAAGGACAGGAGACAGGCATAGATGTCAGTAGGCTAAACCAAGGAGGTGATGACAGTGGGAGGAACCAAGGAGGTAAGGAGAGCAGGAGTAGCCAGGCGTGGAGACTTGGCTGAAGACAACCATGGGACAACTGCCGGAGATGAAGCCGTTGGAAGGGGAGGCCTGGGCGCAGATGGAGACCAGATGGGACAGAGCGACACCGATGTTTCTGGAGACCAAGGCAGAGCCGGTGCGACTTAGGACCAAGGCGGAGCCGGAAGGAAGGCAGAGCCTGGTGAAGCCAAAGTGGTAGAGAGATGGAGCGCAGTGGAAGTCTCGTAAGTCCGTGGCGCATGCAGGGTGACCTCTGACCAAGGTGGAGCCGGAGGGACGAGGGAGCCCTGTGGAGCCGTAAGGAGGGAGAAGCCAAGGTGGAGAGATGGACGGACCGGGTCGAGAGACGGGATCGGCGGCTGGAGGCAGAGCCAGCGGATCCGTAATGGTATCTGGTGAAGCCGAGGGAGGGAGAAGCCAAGGTGGAGTCGACAGGTCGACGGACCGGGGTGGAGTGACGGGATCGGCGGCTGGAGCCAGAGCCGGAGGATCCGTAATGGTATCCGGTGAAGCCGAGGGAGGGAGAAGCCAAGGTGGAGCCGACAGGTCGACGGACCGGGGTGGATTGACGGGATCAGCGGCTGGAGCCAGAGCCAGAGCCGGAGGATCCGTAATGGTATCCGGTGAAGCCGAGGGAGGGAGAAGCCAAGGTGGAGCCGACAGGTCGATGGACCGGGTAGGAGTGACGGGATCGGCGGCTGGAGCCAGAGCCGGAGGATCCGTAATGGTATCCGGTGAAGCCGAGGGAGGGAGAAGCCAAGGTGGAGCCGACAGGTCGACGGAACGGGGTGGAGTGACGGGATCAGCGGCTGGAGGCAGAGCCAGGGGATCCGTAATGGTATCTGGTGAAGCCGAGGGAGGGAGAAGCCAAGGTGGAGCCGACAGGTCGATGGACTGGGGTCGAGCAGGCGGACTGGTTGAATGATGCAGAGGAGGTGGTAGAGGGAGGCTGGGCGGCGTCTACCTTGTGGGAAGCACTACCTCGTTTACCAGTCAATCAACCACTCCTCAGTTTCCAGCTCCACTAAGACTCTCACTGGTACGGATGTTTCCAGCTCACACACCTGGTTGGTATCACTTCGGGGCTCAGGCTTCAGGGCTCAGGCTTGCTCATTTGTCTCTGGCTCATTCATCGTGGCAGGCGAAAGCTCCTCGCCTGCGGTGGGCTCTGGCTTATACTCTGTGCATGCGGGTGATAGCTGGCTGGGATCTGGGCTTGATCAAAAGTTCAACTTTAGAGACCAAATATGATATCCTGCTCCCTAGATAAGTCTTGGGCCCTCCTTCAATGGGATTTTAATGCATTTTATCATCCACCATGCAAAAATCATTTTAAATTGCCAAGAAACATAACACTCTTCTCCACAAGTCACATGGTTTGAGTGCCCGTAGCACAAAAGATGCGGGAGGGTTGTGCAGTGAAGATTAATACTAAGGGTTGGGGTTTGAAAAATTATAACGATTATTTCAACATTCAATTAACATTTAATCAACGTCTGATGGAGGAATACCCTGTTGATGGCTGGCCATTAAAGTCATTCTGTGAAGTAAAAATTTCAACGAGGTCTCACCGAAGAAGGGATTGCACTGTTTGCTGATGATTCCTGACCTGGTGCAGAGAAGTAAAAAGATGAATGGCCTCTTGCAGACACTGTGGTTAAAAATACCCCTTGGACAGCACATAAAATAAAAAACAGGAAGGATTTTCTATCCTCTTGCTAGCTAAATAGCATTTGGCGCAGCTGCCGAGACGTTAGTGCTGAAGGGATTGATAAGTGTCTTTCCTAGCGCAATCGGTGGTGTGGCTAATGGTGTTAACATGCTAGGAGCTATATCCTAGTGCAGAGTCAAGAAAAAAAGGCAAAAATCTTTTTAGCTTTGTAGTGTGGGACAGATCCGTGTTTAGCTATGTGGTTTAGCATGTAAGTGTCGCTGTTATTTGTATTTATGACGGCTTGAGAAAGCCTGGCTGCAGGCTAGTAACAGAAATGGAGAGATATGTTATCGCTTGTGTGGCCTGTTAGTGAGATTTTTTTCTTCTTCTATGGATCCTTTCTGGGCATTTTAAGTGGTTTGCTGGTCTTAAGTGGTTTAAGCTGTTCTAGTTGATTTTTCAGCCTGGGCGTTCAGCAGGATTAGTGTTTTCTCCCAGCCTGACCAGCTGACAAGTGTCCAAAACCGCAAACCAGACCAGTCCGAGATTGGGAAACCTGCTATTTATCTGTCCGTCCATCCGTCTGTAAACAATATGGCAGACATAGTATCAATGCTGATACAATCTGATTGAAGTGTTTCATTATCTTTGCCATTAACACTCAGAACGGAATATCGGCTCATCATAGACCGGCTGCTAGTTACGGGTCAGCCTGATCATCTAATCAAGCTGTACTCCATTGATTCAGACCTGACTAATCATGGCTTCGCTTGATAAATTATTCAATTAATTTGTACAACGATTCCCTCCTCTTCCTGATATAGCCATCGCCATCCATGCCTCTCACAACCACAGGACATTTGAAAATGGTTTATGTCCGATGCTTGTGGTTATTGAATAGAATCCCCAGTCTACCCACTAGGGAATTCCTTGATCTTTATAATGTTTGAGTGATATCAATAATGTGATTGGGGGCATTAGGTGTCGTCTCAAACCCTTTCTCCAGTGCATCTATTGGACACTAGAACTAGGAGATAAATATTGATTTATTGATCATTTTACAATATATTTGCAAGGATTTTGCAGGCAATTAAAATTAAGCAACACTGTGAGCATCACAATGATGTTAATGCTTTTCATTTGGTCATTTCAGTTTCCATGCGATCTTATGACTTTTGAATATGAGAATGCTAATAATTTTGATAGCGACTATGATTTAAACTTCATAAGCTACAATAGTCTATATTTGATTCTGTTCCGTGAATATTGCCCATTTCAATGAACTGATTGAAACTTCATGCTGAATGTTACATTTTTGAGAAAATGTTGACTCACATTCACAGATGATCCTGGAGAGGAAGCATGCAGAGCATAATTTGTGTAGGAACAAGCTGCATCCGTATCCGGCACTTCCGGAATTTGTTCATGCATCTATTTTAGTGGGCTCTCGACCTCATACGCCGCCTCATAAAATTATGCTATGACCTACACTTGTTCCATTCTAAACCAAGTATAATAATACACCATAATTAACTAAGCTGTATAGACCTTGCACGTGACCTTTGGCGTCAAACACACGCTTTTCTTTCCAAAAAACAGATCAAAATCTATCTTTATACAATACTAGCCTTTTTTCCAACAAGTATGTTGATTTTATATGGCTTCTTGCACAATATTTGCAAGCAGTTTAGAGGGTGGGCTATGGCAAACCTAATCACGTCACATTCATACACACCTCACACACACACAAAGACCCCTCTGTTTGCCTGTCTTTCTGCACAATGGCACGCCACCCTTGATTTAAATCAGCAAGAGCAGCATGTGTTATCAAAGCACAGGCACATACTTCTCCATTCCATGAATAACACCACCGGCGGGCACAAACTGACACGTAACACATTAACCCAGCAGACTCTGTGTTAACAATATTTAAGCCCTCTTCCTTAAATACTCCTACTTTGTGTATGACGACACTGTGGCATCAACGTATGCAATTGTCTGCAATTAAATCAGCTTTAACCACAAAATACTGACGTTTAGTTGATCATTTCAGTGATATGTCTGCAATTTTGGCTGAGAAATGTAGCGTAATGGCCTTCCTGCGTCTTCTGATGTCCATTAGTTCTGCTGTGTTTCCCAGCTCTTTGACTTTCTTCTTTTTTTTTGGGATCGTTTTTACAAAAAAAAGTTTTTTATTGCTTTGCAAGCACCAAGTATTTACTTGCACAAATGCAAATGTAGTTATGATAATGTGTTATGTCTTCCGTCCAGGCTCTGGTTTGTTCTGACGGTACATATCAACCAAGGGAATGATTGAAGTACCTAGAAGCGAAGTCAAATGGTCCCATACAGATGCGAAAACCCTACACTTCGATCCATTATCAAGGGAGAAGCTGCACTCACTGCAGGAAAAAAAATCAATACCTACTTCAGAACTAACAGCGCTTGCAGGTGAGACAGTAGAAATCAGTCGTTGAAGGACCTATTTAACAAGATTGTCTATTAATGGTGTAGGGTGCGAACCCTTCATCTGGGGTTGACTTATACAGAAATAGGCTCTGGGAAATGATGACAACAGGATGCGGTAAAAACTTAAAAAACTATTTATTGGAAGATCATAACATCCTGACGGAGCGAGAGGCGTGTTCTGCATCCATTACATTGAAGACATGCGAATACAGTGAGTTTAATGGTTGTTGGCATTTGCTGTGATTGTTTTTTGAGTCTCGTGAGTGCCAATCCCTGCTGGAATTTTTTTGTTGTTGTTGTTGTAGAAACCAGTGCTGGGTTCGAAATCGCCCCCTATTCCCTAATTCACTATTCCCTATTACTCCACTAATATAGTCCACTTAAAAGAGTGAATGAAAACGAGTGGGTGAATCGGACACTGAGTGTGCCAGTCAGGGCTGCCGCTTTTGTATAGTTTGTGCTTGCCGTTTAATAATTAATTGAAATGTAATAATAATAATAATTCATTACATTTATATAGCGCTTTTCTCTGCACTCAAAGCGCTTTACATGGAAGGGGGAATCTCCTCAACCACCACCAATGTGCAGCATCCACCTGGATGATGCGACGGCGGCCATATTGCGCCAGAACGCCCACCACACACCAGCTTATTGATGGAGAGGAGACGTGATGAAGCCAATTAGTATATACATATATGGGGATGATTAGGAGGCCATGATGGACAGAGGCGACTGGGCAAATTTGGCCAGGATGCCGGGGTTACAACCCTACTTGTTTCGAAAGACATCCTGGGATTTTTTGTGACCACAGAGAGTCAGGACCTTGGTTTAATGTCTCATCCGAAGGAAAAGATGTATCCTGAACTCTGCTTTGGAAACTAGCATGTATAAACTGTAATTAAACAATTTAATAAACAAAGGAATTTATACCTGTATGATATTACGCTGGACCATTGCGGTTTGGAAAAAGGATGTTTGATTCAGCTGCGGCAGGATGCAGGAATTCTCTCACAGTGCATTATGGGTATTCTCTAGCCGATGAGCGTACATCGGTTGTACACTAGTTATTGCGGTGCATTGTCGGATTGAATGAGTGCACTAGGTAATGTCCACTATGGTTTCGGACACCACTACAAATGGCTGTCCCCTCAAATAGTGTCCTATTTAAGGGAATATGGGGTGATTTCGGACACAGCCCAGTTTTTGACAGGGTAGCTGATCTCTAACTGTTCCAAGCAGGTTACTACCATGCCCAAGGTTAGGTTTCTGTCACTAACAAGCTCAAGTATTAGCTGGTGACCTGCAACAATTCTAAAACCAAACTTGAGCTGGTATAAACTACTTCTTCTCTATAACCACTTTAAACTGGTATCTACTATTAATCCTCCAGTAGAGCCATGGAATGAGATGGCAATCCAGCTAATCAACCACCTAAACCAGCAATTGACCAGGATGGACTAGATAGACACCAGCAACCATATTTCAAACCACAAAGACTACCATAAGGTTTATAGCTGGTACAAGCTGCTTTGGGTTGTTGACCAGTTCAACTTCTATCGGGTTGGGCTACATTTGCTGACCTGGTAGAGCATCTTGACCACTTTTCTTTCTAGCAGGGCCCTTGACAGAGATCGGAATCCAGTCAAACACTTAAACCATCCATGGACCAGCCAATCACAAACATTGAGCAGCTAGATACCAGTTACCATGGTTCAAAGTACAGATACCACCTTAAAATGGTTTCAAGCTGGTCAAATTGGTTGAATATAAACTGGTGGGTCTGCAACAAACAACAACCAGCTATCATATTCTAAGCATGATCATCTCAAATACCCTAATAAATAAAAATGAGATTTTTCTGGTTTTTAGTCAATGCCACAGGTCTTCAACCCAGCTCCAGGAGTCCTGCTTCAACAAAACACAACCTTAGTTAGTTCAGGTTTGGACCTAACTTCATGAGGAAAGTGGGTCTCCAGGAGCAGGGTTAAAGATGTCTGGTCTTAATATGTTATCTTTGAGGCTGATCGATATGCTAGTGTACTTCTAAATGTAGACAAAATTCACTTTAACTGAAACGTGCTTGACCAAGATGGAACCTAAGATGGCCTAAACCAGGTTAGATAATCTTCAAAACAACTAGCATGTTTCAGCCGGGGAAGTAAACACATCAAATTAAATCTCTGAATGTGTTGCAGTAAAGAACGGAAGCAATGCGTGTTCCGGTCTCACATAATGTGCATTTTCCATGCCAGAATTGATCCCCTGCTCTGACGTGAGAATCTCCACATGCTTGAGAATCACACTTTTCCAGTGTGAAGATGTCTACCTTTCAATCAACAAGCAGTTCACACTTCTCAGTTATGTATAACACTCTCAATACAAATATCAAGCCTCTAACAGCCCTGTAAAATCTTGAAGATAAGACTCTGCTTGGGCGCCATAATAAGCATAATCGTAAAAATCTCCTGCCAATTACGTACTTGGCGGAGAAGATTGAAAACAGTGGCCAGAGAGACACGTGGTGCACTCATTCACATCGACCCATTTCCTTTTGACACCACCATGATTGCGGCACTCCTTTCGGATTCTGTCTGCTGGATCCGCATTGTTCTTGAGGGTTATTTTGTCGGGGTGCAAATAGAAAAAGGAGCCTAATACTGCTGAGTTACAAACAGCAAAGCAGATTCAGCCCTGGATTAAATCCAGCGATGGTGTTTGGAATCCACAGGCTTAGCCGTGCATCTGCCACTGGTCTGACAGGTATGGGAGAGGCATTTCAAACAAGGGCCTGGGTGGTAATCTTGTTGCAAGACTGCACTTAAGAGAGAAGTTTCAAGAAAAGTCATTCTGACAATAGATCTTCAAACTGAGGCTTGCGCTAAGGTGAATACTGATTTGTTTATGGCGTGCTGGTTTTCTTTGGCAGCCTTTCACCGTGCTGATTCAAGTCAAATTCATCTGCCATGCTCACAATAACGGAGGTTGGGATTCGGCCTAAGCGGTTGGGTTAAAATGTTTGACCAACTCGTTGAGTGGCAAGTTCAAAACAGGAGGTGTGACTGGTCTTTTTAACGGATATCTGAGATGTAACATAAGCTAGTCAGAAATATTATTTCTTGGTGTGAAATATGTCTCCTCTGTAGTGTCAGATCTTAACAATATCTCAAACCGCGCTCAGACCTGCCAAGATAAAAAAGTCTGCAACCCACAGTCAGAGATTTCGATATCTATTTAGAACATTTATGCTAAAGATTAGGGCTGGGCGAAAAAATTTACGTCGATAACAATGATAAGCTCTGGACATTTTTCCTCGATATGGATTAATCTAACAGCAGAAATGAACGTGACAACAGCCAGTCAGTGGATATTCACACACACAGAGTGTCTCTGCGTTGAATGAATGGCGTAGTTTTGTCTGATACACAAACTCACACACATGTGACGCTCACAGTGTCTTCGTCTCGATTTATGAGGACATGAACTTCATCTCCAGAGCTGCTTTGAGTGTCACTTCACAAGCGTATCATTTGAGAAAAACTAGCATACATATACAGTACATAAATGATGCTTTCATATAAGATTTTGGTAACACCACTCACCCCTAGTGAGTTCTTTCCCTGTTCCCACACATGTCCTCTTGCACCCACCACCAGCCATCCTGCATGATTTCATCACTTGTTTTCTGTAGATTCACTGTAACATCTGTGTTGGGTCTTTCTCACATTCCTTGTATTTAATGGAGCTTTGTGTAATTACTGTGCTTTGCTACAGAAGCGCAAACTCCATTCCCTCCAAGTAGTCCGAGACAGCTGAATAAAACACAGATGGTGTGTTTTAAACAACCAGGTGCTGGTTCAAGGGGAAAAAAAAGGCTAACCGGTACAATCTTAGCGAGCAGAAAAATAAGAAGAGATGGACTGGAAACCAAGGGAATGTTAAAACTCACTGTAAAAAAACTTACCTTCACTGAGACGTTTCAAATGGAGGCAATTTAACTCAGCAATCATTGTGATTGATTTTACAGTATGGCGGAAACCCGTTACCTGGTGGCATCAGTTAACTTGTGAAATTTTTCTTGGGCGTAATGTGGCGGATTCAGGTTGTAGTTCAAACTCCATTTGCGAGTTTATGGAGAGAAGATAACATCAGTCAAGTTAGACAAATCCAAATTGAAATCCAAAAATCCAAAAGTAAGGATGGTGAAAAATGCATTTGGCAGGCAAAAACAAGAGTTCACACCGTACAAGAAACATACGTAACGCACAATTGTCATGGCAGCAAATGTCGGTCAAGTTTAAGTTTGTTTGCAAGAACAATGGAAAGTCTGAAGAACAACATGCTGAGTTTGATGCAGCTTGTAAAACACGGTGCAAATCATTGTATACATAAAAGTGTCAAGAACGAGTAGTGTTTTGGTTCATTTTTTTTAGGTAGAAACATCTACAAGTAGCTTAAAACAATACCTGAATTGCCTATTGGTTAACATTATTGTGGGTTTAAGTGACTTCGGCGGTGAAGAGGTGAAGTATTTTACTCATAAACTACAAAGACAAACATAGGGGCCGTTTACACAACATTGTTTTCAACTAAAAACTGAAAACTTTTTATGTGTTTTGGCCGTTCATTTACACGACAATGGCATTTTGGGGTACAGGAAAATTCAAGTTTTTGAAAACGATACCGTTATCGTCTCCGTGTAAACAAAACAAATGTGAATCTGTGAAAACGGTGACGTATTACGTGTTCAGTCTATAGGCGTGCAGTGTTTCATTACAACGTGACATCGCCATCTACTGGCCTGGCATGAATAATACAGCATTTTTAGTTGTTTTCACAGATCCATGTGAACGGGAATCGTTTTGATAACGTCGTCGTCTGTACAAAGAAAATAACGTTTTCTTTTTTAGTACATCATTGTCGTGTAAACGTACCCTCAATCTTCTCATATACTTATGCTTGTGTTTATAAATAATTTACCATTATCCTTAAAAAATCCAGGCTGCCACACACCTGCCGACATCATCATGCACAGCTCATCTATAATATGGACTCACCTGTCAGGGACCTTTGTGCCTGGAGCTCTGGTGCATCATACATTTTTGTCACCTACTGTCTGTCTGTCTGTCTCACAACCTCTGCCTTCTCCCAAAGGACACCGTCTCCCTATCTTTCTTTCTCTTCACATACATACTGCCAAACTGTGCAGGTTTGGACTCTCTCTGGAGAGCTCAAGATAATGCGCCAAGTCAGGTCGAGTCATTAAATACACAGTTGTAGTAAAAATAAATCTTACTTGAGAGGCAAAATACTATTTATTTTAAGGTGTCTGTGTTACAGTGTAATTATACAGTAATTACCTACCTATCCTAACCCTAACCCTTAACTCAGTAATAATAATTAACCACATGTACTAACTATAGGGTTAGGATAGGATTAGGGGTTGGTTTAGGCATGTAATTATGTATAATTTATAGTTATAAGTACAGTAACTACATGTAACGTGGAACAAGGACGATAAAAATAAAGTTTTTCCAAATACTTAAATAAAAAAAAGTTATGAGCATTACAAGGAGAAGGTAATTTAAGCATTATTCCCTTTAAATACTTTAGACAATCTATGAATTAGTAGTGTAAATAGTGTATTTCTACAATGGTTTTTGTAACGTCTGATTCTATGATGATGCTACATTCACACCAGTAGGTGCTATGGCGTGTTATATCCACCAATGAAAGAAAAATCACAAAATTTACTCTGGCTGCGTCTGAAATCTCATACTCTCTTGAGTAGGAACATATTTTGAACAAGTAATTCACGACAGCTAAAAGAGTATGTTCTATATAGTATGAATGTGTGTAGTGTGAATGTAATCTGGACGTATACATCCGCCATGTTGGCATTATCATGTGATCTTCCAGCGTCAGTTGTGTCGATTCACTGCTATTCACAAATCCTCTCCTGTGGCCTCATGGGATATTAAAGTGTCCATCGTATGCACACTTCATAATCTCACTGGAAGCAGAAGGTCATCCGGGTACATTTTTGCTACTTCTGGGAATTCAGACATACTTCACACTTCTTTTTCTCCTTCTACATAGTAAGATAGTATGCGATTTTGGATGTAGCCTAGGCTATATGTGTTTGTGTAATATATTAGTCATGGTCGACAAATATGTAACATGTTTGCTTTGTTTCATTGTGTTTTTGCTATCCCTGCTGACCTAGGGTGTGTTTAGACGACAACTAAATGCTTAAAACTGAGAAGTTTTTCCTTTGAGTTTTCCACGTACAGACGACACCATCAAAACGATCCCCATTCACACAGATCCGCGAAAACGACTAAAAATGCTGTATTCTGCTCCAGGCCATTAGATGGCGCTGAAACACTATAGACTGAACACGTAATACGCAAGTGCATGATGTCATCATTTTCAGAGATTCGCGTTTTTGTTGTTTACACGGAGACCGTTTTCAAAAATTTGCTCTTTGAAACCCATTTTCAAACGTTTGCGTTTTCAGGAACCCAAAACGCATACATTTGTTGTATGCGTTTTTACATTTACAATACAAAAACAGTGTTGTGTAAACAGCCCCCAAGTTTCCAAGTCTGTGCCTTCTTCATTCTGTTCACCTGTTTCAATTAATTAATTCACTAGTTCCCTTGTTTAGTTCTGTCCCTGTTTTGTTCAATTCTTTGTCCTGTCTCATCTATGTTATGTGATTGTGTTTTCCTGTTCTCAAGCATGGATTTAATAAAGTCTGTTCATTTTGATTTTCCCTTCGTCATGCGCTCTGTTAGCAGCCACCAGTGACAAAATATGCCCACAAAAGAGTATTTCTATAATGACGCTGGTAGCCAAATATGGGTACACATTATTTTAATGTGTCCCTTGTTACAGTGTAATTATACATTTAAGTACTGAGTAATATTAATTAACTACATGTACTTATTATAGGATTAGGGTTTGATTTAGGGTTAGTTGCATGTAATTATGCCTAATTTATACAGTAGTTATTACTAAATACATGTAATGTGTAACAAGGACATCTATCTATGTGGTGGACCTAACTTTAAGCTTTGTTAAGAATACATTTTCTTGGAAACTTTCTTGGAACATGTGTTTGACCTTAACTAAATTACCTGACTGAAACAGCCTGTAATTTGGTTTGACACAAGACTGTCAAGCTAGATTGACATGATTGGTTACTTGAATGACATGCAAGAAGCAAGTGGCCTCATGCTGTGTTTTATTCAAATATGTGGGATATTCTTCCTTTATATCTCCAACAGCTTTGTTGGTTGAGTACAAAGCCAGAACCACTCCAGCACAAGCTTAGTGTGGTATCAATGATTAGTTTACTCATTAGCATGTAATGCTAATACTTGTAAAGTCAAACTTTTGTAGAGACAGTTGGGTATATAACAACGTCAATAGTTTTACCTGTTGTAACTGTACACAGAACAAATGCTAGCATAGCAGAGCAACATTTAAGCTCCATAATTTGGTAGCTAATAGACATCTCTGTTGACAGTCGAACAACTGCAAACATAATGCTAGCATTGGCATTTTTATTTCCTAATACATCACTGCTTCGGACAGTGGAATACCTTAATAGCTGGATTTCGGAGATGTCAATACTAAAGGAAATGTAGCGCAAATGCTAATTCTTGAAACTGCTATCATTTAATGTATATGAATAAGTGCTTGATATTTTTGTTAATCCAAACCATTTAATGTTTCCATTGATAGACTAAATGTGGGCTTTGTTGATATTTTTACAAAGATTTTAAACCAGCCTGAGGTGGTCTAGCGAACTGGTGTTAAGCTGGTCAACTAGTTTCACTGTCTAAGGGTACGTTTACATGACAAAATGCTTAAAGCGGAGCAGTTTTTCCTTTGAGTTTTCCGTGTACAGACGACACCATTGTCAAAACGATCCCCATTCACACGGATCCGCGAAGACGACTAAAAACGCTGCATTCTGCTCCAGGCCATTAGATGGCGATGAACTATAGACTGAATACGCATGTGCATGACGTCATCGTTCTCAGAGATATGTTTTTTCCGTTTTTGTTGTTTACATGGAGACTGTTTTCAATAACTTGCACTTTGAAACACGTTTTCAAAAGTTCGCGTTTTCAGGCCGTTGTCGCATTAAAAAACGCATACAAAGTTTTACGTTTTTTAGTTGAAAACTGTGTCGTTAAAAACCATTAAACAGAGCAGTTTATCCATCTAGTTAAGTATAGGCCAGTTTAAGCTACTTTTGTATTGGAAATATCTGAAAAAAGAGAAAATCTAGCGTTCTCATAAACAGTTATAAAACATTTGAAGAAGAAAAGCACTTTGTGTACCTGTTTCCGAATGCAGGAAAAACCAAATGAGTCTATTCTGGAAACTAAAAAAAAAGAAAAAAAAAGCGTAATGCATCTGTTTGCTTGCACCACAAATGCACTGACACAAATATTACGCAACGACGCCTGCATTAAACACACCAACATACACACACGCTCGGTGTATTGCATGGTTTGCAGTTACGATAGAGGGGGTCCGTCTGTGATTGATTTCACCGTGGCTGGAGATTTCTCCAGTCTAACCAGTACGTAATCATCCTTGTAAAATGTTTATGAGAGCCACCGCTGTTTTCTAAGATTTCATTCTTCACCCACTCGCCGGCGCGCTTCCTGAAAATGAGAGTTATAGCCGAGCGCACACCTGCGGTCCACTGAGCTGGCTGCGGACGCTGATTTTGTTTTGGGTGGGGGGTGTCTGGGATTGGTAGGTGGGTGCGGGCGGGCCTGAGATGGGGCTATTACATTAGCCGGGTTTGATTGGAGAGCTGAAATTGGAACATATTCCAAGGCCTCTTACACAAACCCTGACAACTATAAATCTCCGAGCCAGCCTTGCACAAGATGCGGGAGGCAGCAGACAGCCGCTGTTTACTTGGATTTCCAGCATGCCCCTCAGGCCCACCCGCTCCCACAGGAGATGGCCCATCCTTTTTTTTCCCTGAACGCCCATCACTGTACCAAATTGCTTGGGTGGGCGAAGCGTCGGCGTGATCCGATTCCTTCCCTCTTTCAGTCTTTCTTCGTGGCAGATGTCTCCACATACCATACATTTGAGCAATAGCTGTTTCCATGCTACTTTCCAAGGAATGTTACATTCCCCATGTATGACGTACAGTCGCGCCAAATGTATTTGGATGCTTGAAAATGTTTGAAAGTCAATAAAAAAGGAAATATCAAACTTTTTTTTTCTACCACCAGGAAGGAAGTCTTGAGTTCTGGAGGTTACAGTATGTTTTGGAATAGAAGTCTCATTCCTTATTATTTGCCCTGCTTAAGTGTCCAAATACATGTTGGGACCACTGTGTACATGTGAAAATATTGAAGCTTATTACACGGCTCTGTGGAATGCTTGATTCTGATTGGTCAGTCGCGCCATCCAGCGGTTTGTTATTCCCCGATAACAACAGCTGAAAACTGATAACACAGGCTCATCCGGCTCATACGGGATCTGCCGTCTGACATCCAGCTTTCTGTGCGCTTGCTTCGGATGTGTGCGCTCAGAAAACCATATATCAGAAGTTTAGACTGATATGACTTTAAAACACATGCAGATAATACACTTTCATGATGATGAAGAACTGCAATGTCAGGTGAGCGTGACCACGATAGAGATGATTGCCAAAACCAAACAGATGTTTTAGTTTTGGCAGAGTATTGGAGGCACGAGCTGTACAGGCTCCGCCCTCTTCTGGAAAGCAGCAGCTCATTTGCATTTAAAGGTACATGCACAAAAACAGCATGTTTTTCCTTCCACTCAAAAATGAGCATTTACAACATGGTATAATAAATGATCTGTGGGGTATTTTGAGCTGAAACTTCACATACACATTCTGGGGACACCTAAGACTTATATTACATCTTGTAAGAAGAGGGCATAATAGGTCCCCAGTTTAACACATTTCAATTACTTCATCATCATTGTTGTCCTATGCAAATGAGGCTTATTAAAGAACGCACCGAATTCAAATAAGTCAGTGCTGTTCGCTTGTGTAATTATCATTACGGTATTACTACCCGCAGAAAGCTGATATAAAAACCGCCTTATGTGCAATTTAAATGTTGATTATTTTATTGTATAAATATGATACTACTTAAACATGTATAGTATCCTTATATTGCTTTTTTTCAGTCAGTGACTGGAACTCATACAACTTGTTCAGGCATTTTATGCACCAGTTTAACACTTCACCAGACATGTTTCAATTATTTCATCATCATTGTTGTCCTATGCAAATGAGGCTTATTAAAGAATGCACCGAATTCAAATAAGTCAGCGCTGTTTGCTTGCGTAATTATCATTACGGTATTACCACCCGCGGAAAGCTGGCAGTTATTTTAGAGGCAATTAAAGGCAGACTTTTAATAAAATGAGATGTTTGTGTTTATGTGCTAGTGATCATAGCCGCGGTAATTCGTCAAATGATAAAGGCGTGTATCTAGACGTGGTGTAGCTGAGCGCACTCTCGTCATTTTGACTCTTTCCCTGCCAGCGTTTTTTCCAAAAATGGTTGCCAGCCACCATCATTTTCACAAAAATGTCATTGCCCCCAGAATTTTTTGTTGTATGAATATCTGCAATACATCAAAAGAAAGAACCGACCCTCTGATTTTAAACAAAAAAAACTGTTCTAGCTTCATTTTTTTATCAACACTTGAATATGGGTAAGTTTCATAAAAAAGCAAATAGCTGACATTTCATTCAGTAACATCTGGCAGTTTTGATTTATATGCTGTTTAATGTTGATGACCGCGTGATTTTACATATGCTTATGATTACATATGAGATCGCTTGTTTCTGTGTGTTATTCGCATGTGTTTCAGAAGATGTGTCATAGCGCCCCCTACCGTATAACAGTGAAAACACAGAAATGTTTCTGTTTTCTCTTTGGCGGGGAAAGAGTTAAAGGGATACTCCACTTTTTTTGGAAATAGGCTCATTTTACAACTCCCCCAGAGTTAAACTGTTGAGTTTTTACCGTTTTTGAATCCATTCAGCCGATCTCCGGTTCTGACGGTACCACTTTTAGCATAGCTTAGCATACATCATTGGAGTGGACAAGACCATTAGCATTTCTAAAAAAAAATGACCAAAGAGTTTTGATATTTTTCCTATTTAAAACTTGACTCTTCTGTAGTTACATCGTGCACTAAGACCGACGGAAAATGTAAAGTTGCGATTTTCTAGGCTGATATGGCTAGGAACTATACTCTCATTCCTGCGTAATAATCAAGAAACTTCACTGCCGTACCATGAGAGCAGCAGGCGTAATGATATGACGCAGCGCCTGAAAATAGGCCACCTTCCGTCAACACAACGGAACTATTTTCAGGCGCTGCGTCATATCATTACGCCTGCTGCTCTCATGATACGGCAGTAACGTTTCTTGATTATTACGCAGGAATGAGAGTATAGTTCCTAGCCATATCAGCCTAGAAAATCGCAACTTTACATTTTCCGTCGGTCTTAGTGCACGATGTAACTACAGAAGAGTCAAGTTTTAAATAGGAAAATATCAAAACTCTTTGGTCATTTTTCTTTAGAAATGCTAATGGTCTTGTCCACTTCAATGATGTATGCTAAGCTATGCTAAAAGTGGTACCGCCAGAACCGGAGATCGGCTGAATGGATTCAAAAACGGTAAAACTTAACAGTTTACCTCTGGGGGAGTTGTAAAATGAGCCTATTTCCAAAAAAAGTGGAGTATCCCTTTAAAGAGCCAGTTCTTCCTCAATAGTTTAGTGATTTGGGTGGTAAAATGAAGCAGAAAACACATAGTCCTACAAAACTTGCAAGTTTTGTTGCCCTCTGTAGCTATATGTTTCCAACCAAAGTTTCACATTCCTGCGCATAATTGAAATATCAAATAAAATATTTGCGGAAAAAAGCACTCAGGTGTTCAAGAGAACATAATTGTCACTTCCTGCCAAAAAAAATAAAAATAAATTACTTGCACCTTAGAGAGTGTCGATGAAATGCAATAAGCAATAAGAAATGCAATAAGCGCTGTCATGTTATCTTGCGTTCGGATGCCTGGTGTTCAGAAACTCAATCGGATGAAACAGTTCTGGGAGGGAATCTGGAGGACCAAACCAGCATTTGAGATGTCCAGTTATACAATGACATCCTCTGTTAAAGCAAAGTCACATGAGTTAGTTTTGCTGCGCATCAAGGGATTTGTTCTGTAAATATGTCATAGATCGACTCCTTCCTGTAGACCTGTTCTCACACATTCCTTCAGGACCTGCCAGCTTCCTCTTGGCTCTCGAGGAGCACAACTGCATTAAGACCCGATGTCTGATTCGGTTCCTAGACCAATGGAATTTTAAGCTCCACTTGTGCTAAGCCGCATCCTCCAATAAAAAGCAAGAAAACAAAAGGCTCGCAGTCATAGCCACCATGTTGAATTTTAGACAAAGACTGTCGAAGAGCTTTAATTGCACTTAGTCTGTGTTGTTGTGAGAAGGTCTCAGCAGTCCGTCCACCATGGAGCTTTTAATGGATGTTAATCTCTATTAGAATCCACAGTGGGATGTAGTCAAAGCAGTGTAATGAGGAAAAATGTCACATGACTTTCCAGGTCCAAAAACAAAAAGGCGTTAGTCAGTGAAGGGAATCTGGATCATTACGTCATTGTAAAAAAAAAAAAACAATTGTTTTGGAGTGTTCCACAAGACAAGACTATTTCAGTCTTTCTATTTTAAAAAAAATCCCAGCCTATTATTTGACGTTTTTTTTGTAATTGTTTTTGAAATGTATAATTTACACCATTTTTTTCCAGTGCATGTTGCAGAGTTTATACATGTGATACAGTATGACCACCGTATAATTTCAAAACATTGTTTTTGTGATGTTTCCTAGAATAATAGTGTGCTTGGATGCACAGATGTATCGGCCAATAATCTGTAAATAACTAATTAAAGCAATTATTATGTTCACTAGCAGCCATAAGCCGGTTGTTTAAAAATTGATGATAAGGGCAGAGTATATCCTGTCAATCAAAAGGTGGTGGAAAAACGTGTCAGACAACTCATAAATAAAATATATCTAGTGTTTAATTTAGGGCTGTTGAAGTTAATGTGTCAGAACTCATTAACAGTTAAAAAACAATAACGATGTAAAACAAGCTCTATGTGACCCTACGACTCTACTAAGAACAAAACATGTTCACTAATTAAATTGCATTTAGTTACGACTATAATAACTAGAAATATCATTACACCTTGAAGATTTAATACTGATTTATTATTTAATCATGTTAATTAAACTAACATTACAGTATATTATTTTACTTCTTCCCAAATCAAATCCCAACGCTTGTTAATAAAGTCCATTGTTACAAAACCCGTCACGCCTAAAAGTGCACATCATCTTGTTAAGGTGACAAAACAAAACTAAATAAAGCAAACCGAGATTAAATAAAACAACATGGAATAAGACAATATAAATCCAAACAAAATACAAAACAAAAAGCAAATCAAATAAAAAGCAGTTTCTTTTTTAGGTTTGCAAGCATAAAAAAAAAACAACAAAAAAAAACAGAACAAAACGAAATAAATTAAACAAAAAACAAAATGAAAGAAAACAAAAGAAAACAAAGAAATAAACAAAATACAACAAAGAAATTAAACAAAATGAAATAAAATAAACAAAAAAACAAAATGAAAGAAAACAAAAGAAAACAAAAAATAAACAAAATACAACAAAGAAATTAAACAAAATGAAATAAAATAAACAAAAAAACAAAATGAAAGAAAACAAAAGAAAACAAAAAAATAAACAAAATACAACAAAGAAATTAAACAAAATGAAATAAAATAAACAAAAAACAAAATGAAAGAAAACAAAAGAAAACAAAAACATACAACAAAACAATTAAACAAAATACAACGAAACAAAATGAAATAAAACAAAATACAACAAAACAAAATAAATTCAAATAAAATAAAAAACAAACAATCTTTTTTTTTACTGCTTAAAGTACAGTACACGTCAAGTCCTATATCCTCTTGGAAAGTTATAGCAAAGAAAAAGAAAAGAAACTGTGGCAAGGAAACAGCGGAGCGGCACCCGAGCGGCCCATGCTGGAGATGAAGCCGCATGATTGTGGTCCTGGCAGGAGGATTAGCGGTTATTGGCAGAAATGGAATTGAGTGTATCAGAGCCAGAGTACGAGAGAGATGAGGAACAAAAAAGAACAAAAACAGTGCCATTTTGACGGAGGCAAAGCAATTAAATGTTGCCAAGGCAACTGTGATGGCTGTGCCCTCATCAGGCCACGGCTTGGCCCCTCTCTCACAGATGGAGAAAGGAGAAGGCAGGACCTGTGAAATTAAATGTGGCCTTCCTAGCGCAGTCACATATTAATTTTGTCTGTCCTTAACCCAAACATCGTGACCTTGTTAGATGAGCCGCCACAAATACAGCCCTCCTACGTCCTCACCTCTCCGCCCGACGCTAGATGATGCCGTCAAATTACCATCCGTTTTACCCAGCTTGACTTATAGTGTGACTGCAAAACAGCTCTTTGTTCCTGTAGGATAGAAAAAGAGACAAATGAGATGTCTTTAATATCTCAATTATTTTCCAAGAAAAAGACCCTAGTAATCTCACATGTCACCTCTAGAGTTTGAGAAGAGACTTTTTCTAAACTTTTTAATGTCAAGAACCCCCGAAATCCTTAAGTATAAAGTTATCTATATATTTTGTATGTATAAATATGCATTTATTCCAAAATATAAAATGTTATATCTTATAGACAGCATGTTGTTTCCTAAAATAAACTATTGTTGCTTATATTGTCATTGTTCAAAAGCAAAATATTTAAATATTAAATTTAAAATGTTAAAATAAGGTCACATTATTAATTGCAAATGATCATTCAAATGACTTCTTGTTTAATTGTTATTTTTTTAAGTATAATAAATAATTGCCATTAAACTTTTACAGATTAATATTTAAATTGAATTCCATTATGGTATTTTAAAGGGTCCTAATTCTGTTTTGGAGTCGCCTACTATAGATTTACATGCATCCAAGGTAAAAAAAAAAACAAAAAAACACTTTACATTTCTCATAATATACATTTGCAACGGTGACGTAAGTTTAGTCATGTGATCCATGTTGTACCAACAGATATTCATGTTTACTGGTATTGTGTCTGTTATGTGCAATTCACTTTTACACTGCTGCTAAAATATACTTTGCACACTCTTCATATCACAGTCCTGCAAAGATGACAGAAATCACTCACATTCGCTGTCCTGGGGCAATACATGAGAGCAGTCGCGTTTTAGACCAAACATATGGTGACTGAGTGTGACTGGACGCATCAGTGATGGGGAGATATTTTGCTAAATAAAATTATCCTGTTAGAAGAATTGCACGATAACTTTATTATTTATTTTTCCATCTATCATCTCAGAGAGCTTTTGAGAGGTTTCACGCATGCGCTGTAAGGTGAATTTAGAAGTTTCTCATCCACACTGAAACGTCGGAAAACGCCTGAAAACGCTAGTGTGGACAGAGAGCGTTTTTAAACGAAAACGCCGTTTTCAAATGTATCCGGATTAATGTGGACGTAGCCTCAAACCCCTCCTTTCCGAAGAGCCAACTCTGCTCTGATTGGTCAGATGGCCCAGTCTGTTGTGATTGGTCTACTCTGCTCTGATTGGTCCGATGACCCAGTCTGTTGTGATTGGTCTACTCTGCTCTGATTGGTCAGATGACCCAGTCTGTTGTGATTGGTCTACTCTGCTCTGATTGGTCAGATGGCTCAGTCTGTTGTGATTGGTCTACTCTGCTCTGATTGGTCAGATGGCCCAGTCTGTTGTGATTGGTCTACTCTGCTCTGATTGGTCCTATGACCCAGTCTGTTGTGATTGGTCTACTCTGCTCTGATTGGTCAGATGACCCAGTCTGTTGTGATTGGTCTACTCTGCTCTTATTGGTCAGATGGCCCAGTCTGTTGTGATTGGTCTACTCTGCTCTGATTGGTCAGATGGCTCAGTCTGTTGTGAATGGTCTACTCTGCTCTGATTGGTCCTATGACCCAGTCTGTTGTGATTGGTCTACTCTGCTCTGATTGGTCAGATGGCCCAGTCTGTTGTGATTGGTCTACTCTGCTCTGATTGGTCAGATGGCTCAGTCTGTTGTGATTGGTCTACTCTGCTCTGATTGGTCAGATGGCCCAGTCTGTTGTGATTGGTCTACTCTGCTCTGATTGGTCCTATGACCCAGTCTGTTGTGATTGGTCTACTCTGCTCTGATTGGTCAGATGACCCAGTCTGTTGTGATTGGTCTACTCTGCTCTTATTGGTCAGATGGCCCAGTCTGTTGTGATTGGTCTACTCTGCTCTGATTGGTCAGATGGCTCAGTCTGTTGTGAATGGTCTACTCTGCTCTGATTGGTCCTATGACCCAGTCTGTTGTGATTGGTCTACTCTGCTCTGATTGGTCAGATGGCCCAGTCTGTTGTGATTGGTCTACTCTGCTCTGATTGGTCAGATGACCCAGTTAGTTATGATTGATCTACTCTGCTTTGATTGGTCAGATGGCCCAGTCTGTTGTGATTTGTCTACTCTGCTCTGATTGGTCCGATGACTCAGTCTGTTGTGATTGGTCTACTCTGCTCTGATTGGTCAGATGGCCCAGTCTGTTGTGATTGGTCTACTCTGCTCTGATTGGTCAGATGGCCCAGTCTGTTGTGATTTGTCTACTCTGCTCTGATTGGTCCGATGACCCAGTCTGTTGTGATTGGTCTACTCTGCTCTGATTGGTCCGATGACCCAGTCTGCTGTGATTGGTCTACTCTGCTCTGATTGGTCAAATGGCTCAGTCTGTTGTGATTGGTCTACTCTGCTCCGATTGGTCAGATGCCCCAGTCTGTTGTGATTGGTCTACTCTGCTCTGATTGGTCCGATGACCCAGTCTGTTGTGATTGGTCTACTCTGCTCTGATTGGTCAGATGGTCCAGTCTGTTGTGATTGGTCTACTCTGCTCTGATTGGTCAGATGGCCCAGTCTGCTGTTATTTGTTGTGAAGCAAAAAAAGCATAATAGGGGCATGTTAATTGTATTTATTTGTATATTATTAAATATTTTTATATTATAAAAAAAATCTATTACTAATTAAATATTAATTAATGTTAAATACTTCAATATTTGCAAAATATTGTCATTAGAAAGCAGGTTGAAGTAATATTAATATTAAAATTATATTGCTATTAATATTACCAAAGCCTATAAAGTGTTAAATTATTGTTTACCCAAGTCTTAACTGAACTGAACAACCCTAAAAACATTACTTTTTTCTCTAAGCAGTTTAAAGTTTTTTTCTCTTTAAAAAAAACGTTTTTTTTTTAATGGAAATGTCTGAAATAAAGTTAAAGCATAAACAAAACATAACTGAGAACTCCTTTAAGTCTCCCGAGTTAAGAAAATCAACAAGAAAGTTCTGAACAAAAACACGGTCTTTGCAAATATCAATGGAGCATGTTTTTAATGACCTTCTATTCTGGTGTGTGTGTGTGTGTGTGTGTGTGTGTGTGTATAAATGTATATATACAATTTCACTTTGAGTTCTTTTTAAAAAGATCTGCTTCAAAGATCATAGTTACAATTATCTAAAGCTAAACGAAGTCGAAAAAGAAAACCGAATTAGCCCTCGTGATTGTCTAGATCCTGCATGTACTGTAAGTGCGTCAGAATTACAGTCCAGCTGATCGGTGTTTGTTTGTGAACATGTGCGTGTCTGACAGATTTCCAGATCACAAGGCAGAATCTTATATGCGAACATTCGGCACACTCATGCGTGAAGATGAGGGGCGCCGAACGCTGCGCATTATCCCGCGTGATGATTCTCCAGCTCAAGCTTGTTTGAGGTCATTTGGCACTTGCTTTAGTCCATTTTAGAAAGAACACTTCAAACAGATTGTTTTCAGAGATCCGCCTGTACATTTAACCTTCTCAAAGTGGGATTGAAAGCAGCGCCGTGTTAGGCGTCATTAGGAATAAGAACTCGCCCGATGATTTTGAAAGAATCGCCTTCACATGACGCCCTCTAATCTTCACATGATATTCACGGTTCGCCTTTAAAAGAAAACCGAGGCTCGGAGCAAGCACACCTTTTTTTTCTTCTCCCCATCCACAACAGATGTGTGAAAGGTTGGTCTTTATCTGCGCTCAGAGTTGATCCTGACGAGGGAAAAGGTGCAGGGCTGTAAAATTGAAAGAAGAAATACATCAAAGAGGGGTAATGAACCTTGTCCAATCCCAGCTCGGCCGAGAGGCGCTCTGGGCCAAGAGATGTGGGGAATTCTGATGAAGCCGTTTTCTTTGCCGGAGCGATGGCCTGGGAATGTGTGTGTGTGTGTGTGTGTGTGTGTGGCTGCCCGTGGTAAGTGTTGGGCGTCAAGCCAGGTGAACGGTCTTACAAGCCTCACCACTTTTGATTCTTTCACTCAGCTGTGAGCTCCGTTCTTGAAAGCCTTCCGATCCGAGACCGAGGGTCCTAAATGGGAACCGTGGTGTTGGTGATGAGGTAGAATCCTGCAGGAGGGGTTCCGTACACCTCATTAAGCTCAAAGCGGGCATCCAGCAGTAACTTAACAAGCCTCGCTACACCCGTGTGAAACAGAGCTTCCCAGCAGCGCTAAAACGCAGAATTGTCACCACTTGAGGAAAAGATAACGGGCTTTTACAGAAAATGCAGTTGTTGGTATCTCTTCATGCATATGGATATTCCCAAACAATTTTGAAATCTTCGTAATATGTGCTTGTGATTACTCTTAAAGCGCGTTTACACCAACAATGGTACCTATAAGGATTCAATAATCATTCTAATTCTATGGGACTGGGGAAGTCCACACCACAACTACAATGATAACAACACAGAGGAATGGTGTCGTTGGTGTGAACAAGGCTTTAAAGTTGCAGATGGCAAACCTGTAGCGTACACTTATAATAAACAGAACACTATCATTTGGTGTGTGAATCTCATAGTTAGCCTTCTTGGTGTCAATGTGGCTTTACAGTTTTTAAAGGAGTAGTTCACTTCAGAATTAAAACTTCCTGATAATTTACTCACCCCCACGCCGTCCAAGATATTCATGTCTTTCTTTCTTCAGTCGAAAAGAAATTAAGGTTTCTGAGGAAAACATTCAGTTCCATTTTTCTCCATATAGTGGACTTCAATGGGAACCAATGGGTTAAAGGTCAAAATTGTAGTTCCAAGGCGCTCTACACGATCCCAGTCAAGGAATAAGTGTATCTAGCCAAACCATCCGTCATTTTCAAAAAAAAAAACAAAAAAAAAACATTTATATACTTTTTAACCTCAAATTCTGCATTCTAATCGACAGCATTCTAATCAGCCAATCAGATGTAAAAAATTTTGCTCATGGATGTCAACGATCTTTCTGGTCGATCAATCAAATATTTTCCTCTCATTTTATGACGAGAGTTATGGATAGGTTGGCATGTGATTGTTTTATATAGGTATGTTCACACTTGTAGATTGGTTCTTTTGGTTCTTTTAATCTGGACCAATTTACATTACATGGTTGAAGTGAACCAATTCTGATTTTTCCTCCTATGTGGCACAGTTTGGATATGACCCACGAACATGTAAGCAGAAAAAAACAACAACACATGGATTCCGATATTCTCAGATCAGTTTCAGGCCTCATTCATGTGTGGAAATAAATCTGAGATGATTTAGATATGTGCATTTTCGTCTGCCATTAAAGTGCAGATAGGACATTCCTGTCAATGCGAGTCGTACGACATTGAAAAAGCGACAATGGCGAATGACATCAACTCAGGTGGGACACCAACCGCAATCACATGACTCTGTTTGGGCTCTCTTTTTTTCTCCACCTTAAGAGACCAAAGTTTTGCTGGCCTTTAAAGATGGTGCGAAAACAAAAGCTTGTATTATGATTTTGTCTGCGTCCATTGCAAATCGCATCGTTTTAACTTTTTTTTCGGCCTAATCTTTTCCAGTCTACCTTTGGTTGTTTCGCCAAGTGTATAGTGCAACTGCAGATATCGGATATGGGTCACTTTCAGTAGAAGATGTAAGCTGGTCGTCAAAAAAAAATCAGATATAACAAATCAAGATAGGGCATCAAGAACTTCAGTGTGAATGTGACCGTAGTCCTAATTTTTAACACCAAACCTAAAGATATAAAACAAACAAACAAAAATACGGGTTTTACGACGTATATTTTGCGACTGAACTTACTGAGGATCCAAAACCATTGCTGTGTGCTGGGCCAAATGTGCTCGTTGTATGTGCGTACATGGTATTTTTATCAGTTGAGAACTCACAAAGAGATTATAAAATGTGTAATGGAGTCAAAACAGTGGCAGGAATCCCGCTGTCACACCAAAGTTATCTCACGACCAATTCGTACGAATTTGTACGACCTCACTCGTACGGATTAGTACGATTTGTCTAAACCCCAGTGATGGGTAGGTTTAGGGGCGGGGTCAGTCATTCGTACAAAATCATACGCATTGGGCAACTTGTAAAATATGTACGATTTGGCAAAAATCGTCCGAATTCGTACAAGTGAGGTTGTATGAATTCGTACGAATTGCAGTGAGATCGGGTTGGTCACACAAACGAAGATCTGCTGCGAGGAAGCGCGGTTCTGATCTGTGACGGGCAACATCGTGACTATGTCAAGAAAAAACGGGAATACTTCAGTATTCTGTCCTTTTTGGGGGGGTACGCAAATGTCTTTGGTCCATGTTGGGTTCATAATTCAGACGAACAGCACCAGTTTCCCACCTTTTCAGGGGTTTCAGTCCGCTTGTTTGGAGCGCACCAGGGCTCGGATGGCAGCGTTCACACTTATTCAAATGAAGCGCACTAACAGAGCAATTGCACCAAGGTTCGTTTTAATCCAACCAAACCTGACAAGTGTGAACACACCCTAAGGCTGCTGTTCCAAGGTCCTACTTAGTTAAACTATGCGATGCCATGTTGTCATATCAGAATAATGCTTTTTTCACATCACATCGTCTGTTTTCATTAGAACATACATTTTTCCAGCATTCGTCCAAATGGAGATGCTCAATTGGGTGGGTGTGATTTTGCAGCAGTCGCTCTAACTTGATTTAATGGAGTAAATGGTCTGTGCCGATGACTGGCTGTTCTAGCCCATCCTCATTATCCGAACCGCGACTGCAGAGTCGCTCCAGACAACATCAAACACGAGTGGGATTCCAGCTCGGAGAGATTTGCGAATCATCTGACACGGCCACAGAAAGAGGATTAGAGATCGTGTCTTCTCACCTCGCTGAGATCTTTTTGGCTGTACTGTGCTAGTTGAGTTGTGAGTCTCCTAAGTACTGCTTAGCCGCCAACTGCTGTATGAGTCATTATAGATCTATTTTGAAAATCTGGCACTGGAGGACTCTCATTTTCACACTATTGTTCCTCGTCTAACATGGAATTGTCTTGAAAATTATTGGCACTATAGTGCAAAATACCAAGTTCCTTTAACCCAATGACTTTGCGTTTTAAGCTATAACATGACCAGGCAGGCCTATAATATATGGAAGACGCTCTCCCTTTGGAAGAATATGATTCAATTTGCCATTTTTGCTCATTGGTAATGGGGAAGTTTCTGACCAAATCAGCTTTATATATGCCATATTAGAAAATTTCACGCTTATTATTCCACAAATAATTTGTCACTTTATTTTACTTTCTTTCTAAATATTTATTTATTTATTTTAAAATATATCATTGTCCTGATATTAAAAGCCTTATAAACACTAATTTATTTATTTATTTATTCATTCATTTATTTATTCATCCATTCATTTATTCATTCATTTATTCATTTATTCTATTATGTTTTATTTTTTAAACTAGTAATTTTTCTCATATTTATTTATTTATAAAACATGACAATGTCCTGATATCATGAGGGGGGAAAGCCTTATAATCACTATTTATTAATTGTTTCTTTCTCTCTTTGTCCTGGTGGTACGACTGTCCTGATATCATGAGGGGAAAAAGCCATATTAACACTATTTATTTACTCATTTTTTTGTTTGTTATATAATAATAATTTTATAATTTTTATAATTTCTTAGAAAAATAATGGTGGTGCGACCGAATGTCATTTGGTCCCACCAACATGGAGGGTGAAAAAACGCAGGAAATGATATCATAGAAAGGACCCTTGCAGACCCTCATGACCATCGGTCAAAGTCAATAAGTCAAAGTCTCTTCAAATATCATACAATTAGACATTTGTATGACAAGGAAAGGTTAGTACAGGTTGTAAAATGTCATGTGGCACAACTCCCCAAGAAAACGAAATAATATTTACGAATTTATGATATTTGAACAAAAATGCTTTAACCTTTAAAATATATATATATGTATATTAAAAATATTGAATAAGATGTTTAGTATACATGTTTTCAGGCAAAATAAGTTACTTTTCTACTTTAAAAAAATTCCCTTACAAACATGTTTAGTGCTTAAACAGTCCTGCCGTGTTGTGTGGCAGACTATCACAGAAATATTTGTCTCCTGACCTTGTTATGGGACAACCAAAAGTCTCAGTGTTTATAGTGAGATAGAAGAGAGTCTTCATAAAAGATATCTCAGGCTCCGGGTTTCATGAGAAATCTGAAGAATGCAAACATATCTTCAATCGAGATGTCTGGAACCGTCCTTGAGAGCTTGTTTTGCTTTCTCTCAAATCTTACAAGGAAAGACACATTCTTTCCACTCATCAAATCTTTGAGGAGTCGCCCTTCTTTCCTTTATGGAAACCCATGCCTCGAATAATTTAATAATTTCACACCTTGCACCGAGCGCATCCCGAATGGGCTTCAACCAGAATGCAGTGTCTTGCACTACTGGCTCTGATTGTTGGTTGGTGTCATTTTTCATCTAGATTTATGGCTTAGGGAAGCTTATCTGCATTTTTAGTGTGATTGAAAAGTGTGCGCTTGGTTTTTCCCCATCGTGCAGTAAATGCAATCACAACCTTTTCTGATTTAGCCTTGCCATATAGTGCATTAAGAGTAGGGAGTAGGATTAGGAGTAGCATTATCATCAAAGAAGATGGCCAGAAAGACCTTTCTCCTTTTTAAATATGACCCTTGGACATTAATATCACTCCTTTTCTTGGGTAGATGCTTACCGTATGTGTGCATAATGCACAGAATGTTCTGCAAAACCTGTATGCAAAGATTTGCATAAAGAAATCACAATGTTTTGTTCTGTTTTTTTACAAATGTTGGGCAACATTTACAGCAAACTTTATTCATTTAATTATTCAAACTAAATAAAACCCGTAACAGTAAGTATATATCATTATTTGATAAAAAAAAATACAGTAAGATATAAATTACAATTTAAAATGACTGTTTTCTATTTGAATATATTGTAAAATGTAATTTATTCCTGTGATCAAAGCTGAATTTCCAGCTCCAGTCTTCAGTGTCACATGATCCTTCAGAAATCATTCTAATATGCTGATTTGCTGCTCAAATATTAATAAAGATTCTTTTTATTATCAATGTTGGAAACTGTTTGTCAACAGATGACGAGCTGCGTACTGAAAGACCTTCCCACACAGATGAGTCTGTTTTTTCTCTGATATTTATTTTAAAGTTATCTTCCGCCCTTCAGTTTGTGTGTGTTTTGTCTCTATTTAATCTTGTGTCCTCCAAATGTTGCTTTATCGTTCACATTCAGTAGCAATCTCCCCAAAAAATTTTTTTTCTTTGTTAACAAAGTAAACTATATGCCTGTGCTTAAATGCACCTTGGCAACCTTATGCTACTATGAACATGTTAGAGCTTATATTGTTTCCTGTATGTCTTTCAAAACCTTTCCATTTTTTTTTTTTTTGGAAGGTGAGGTTTTGATTTATGAGTTTAATATCAAGAGAAAGCAGTAATCCAGAACTAATTCTAAATTAGCTAAATAATAGTGCTCGGCCTGTTTAACAATGGCCTGCACCCAGTGATGTGTGTGTGTGTTTTTTTTTATTTAACTTTAAAAATCATGTTTTGTTCATTTTTTATAACATTAAAGGGATAGTTCACTTTGAAATTAATTTTTGGTATGTTTTAGCTTACCTCAAGGGCATCCAAGATGTCTTTGTTTCCGCAGTAGTTTCAATTTTGATATTTTTAGGTCAAACCGTTCTTGTCTGTCAGTCATATAATGCAGGTCTATGGTCACCACCTCAAAGAGCATGCACAGAGAAGTCCAAATGAAACAAGATTTAATGACTCGTAAATGTAAGTACACATTGATGGCCTAAGACACGAAACGAGCGGTTTGTGTGAGAAAACGAACAGTATTTATATAGTTTTTACCTCTTGTAACGCACAGCCACGTCCAAGTGATCTGAGGGCGCCGGCGCTTCGGTCTTTTCCGGAAAGTGCCGGAAGTGATCTCTCGCGCGTGTACGTTACGATCGTTTCATTTCCTGTCATAGTGGACAACAACCAACTGCATCCGAAATCACAAACTTCCCTACTATATAGCCAAGCCGATCTCACGGCGATTCGTAAGTGTTTTACTAGCTGGCTAATTCGTACAAATTCATTCGACCTCACTCGTACGAATTTGTTGCTAAATCGTGCATATTTTACGAGTTGCCAAATTCGTATGAATTCATATGACCTCCCCCTGACCCCGCCCCTAAACCTACCCATCACTGGGGTTTAGACAAATCGTACGAATTCGCCACCTCGTACTCACTCGTACGAATTCATATACTGATATAGCAGTAGCGTTGCCACGAAGGGATTCCTGATTGCTTAAATAAAAAAAAAATGAATTGTTGATTTTGTTGCTCTAATTGATAGATTGACCAATGCCGCGCGGTAAAATACAACGGCTGTTTTCAATCTTATTGATTTACGTGTTGTGCGTAGCCTACGCTGTTATTTCTTTGCGCGTGAGAGTTCATTAAGCAGTAAGCTATCACAAGTAAGAGCAAAACACATATTGCAAAGACAGCAACATGTCGGCCCAGATCCGGCTCACATCTGGGCCGTATGGAATCCACACTATGTTGCTGTCGGGATATTGATATGATAGAAGAGTAAAATAAACAAGAAGTTAATATTAAGAAAGTAACTTTTACATTTTAGACACGTAAAATAAACGAAAATAGTTCCAAACAAAGCTACATCAGAGCCGTTGAGTGAGCAACTTGTTTTGTTTCTGAAAGAATCAATTCGATTGATTTGAATGAATGATTCAATGACTCACTCATTAAGACAGTGACTTGCCGCCACCTACTGGCGGTGTTCCACTACACTTGCAAGTCTGTAAGGTATAGGCACAAGTGTTTTTATTTATTTATTCATTAATGTTTATTAATTTTTTTATTCGTTTATTGCCTGCAAAAAATACCTCAATATCACTATGTATTGTCAAAAATGTAGGCCTACTGTATGCTTCATCTAGTTCAACGAGCAGTCTCTGGAATTTCGTGCCGTTGACGTGTTTTATATATTAAATATTAATATGACATATTACCCCCCCCCCCCCAACCCCCCCCCCCCCCCCCCTCATTACCGCCAACCCAAAACATCTTCGCCTGCATTAATGAATTATAAAGTCAGAATTATTAAATATAAACTTGCAATCGTGAGTTATAAAGAGTAACTTGTAAGATATAAACGCAGTTCTGAGAAAAAAATAAATGGCATTCATGATCATGTTACAGCATGTTAGCCATGTTGACATCATTCTCTGGAATCCTGGGTAAATGTTGGGAAAACATGCTAGCCTGAGGTAACAAATAGCATGAAAATTAGTCTAGACAGTTAACAAAAATCTTCCTGCACATAATGAAACAATAATGAGCATAATGAATCCATGCATAGACAGGCATGAGAACAGAAAGCACTTATAATACATTTCACTTGCATTGTTGAGGACCCAATTAGAATCTTTGATTCAAGAGATTTCATTGATTTGCTCATTGATATTGGATCACATCATTTAATTGCAAACTTTACCAAGCTTGAAATGCCTGTCTAATTAAATAAAATGGGAAAATAAGTCATGAAATGCTTCAGTGACATCTACTGAATGCGGTACAGGTGAATTTATTCCACACATGAGATATTGCATAATATACACGGTAAGCTTGGGTAAACACAATGCGGCTTTTACTCGCTAACAATGCTGCTCAAAATGTCATACTAGGCATCTTGAACATGTGCTAAGAAATTACAGAAGCTCTCCCAAAGATGTAAATGAAGAGCGCATTTGCCATTGCTTGAGCAGATAAGTCCTGCTCCACTGTGAGTGCAAGATAACACGACGACGTTTCCTTTTTTTACAATTTGCTGTTCGCCGCAACACGCGTGGCTTTACAGCTATCTTCATGCGTGCAGGGGCCCGCTATACAGTCTGGCTATCTTCAGCTGAGCAGCGTCTAATGAGAACATTTAGCAGCTTGGGAAAGAAACCCTAGTCTGCAGTTGCATTACCCTGAGCGCTATAAGATTAAAAAATCTAATTGGAACTATACGTCTCGAAAGTCGCAGGATTTTCTGAGCTATGGTTCCTCTGCAGAGTAGATTCACAGCAATTGCATTACAAAGAGTGTTGGTTGCTTCTATAAACCGGTGGTATTTTAATATCATTGATGCACTTGTACAGGTTTTTTTTATATATTTTGAATTAGGTTGTATTTTCTTTTTTCATTTGAATTTTACTCTATTGTTTATTGTTTATTGAAATTTGGTTGTGCGTCTGTCTTCTTTAAAATCCCTATATTGTTTTTTTTTATTAAGTTTTGGTTGATTTAGTTTTAGCACTAAGCACATACACTCACCTAAAGGATTATTAGGAACACCTGTTCAATTTCTCATTAATGCAATTATCTAATCAACCAATCACATGGCAGTTGCTTCACTGCATTTAGGGGTGTGGTCCTGGTCAAGACAATCTCCTGAACTCCGAACTGAAAGTCAGAATGGGAAAGAAAGGTGATTTAAGCAATTTTGAGCGTGGCATTGTTGTTGGTGCCAGACGGGCCGATCTGAGTATTTCACAATCTGCTCAGTTACTGGGATTTTCACGTACAACCATTTCTAGGGTTTACAAAGAATGGTGTGAAAAGGGAAAAACATCCAGTATGCGGCAGTCCTGTGGGCGAAAATGCCTTGTTGATGCTAGAGGTCAGAGGAGAATGGTCCGACTGATTCAAGCTGATAGAAGAGCAACTTTGACTGAAATAACCACTCGTTACAACCGAGGTATGCAGCAAAGCATTTGTGAAGCCACAACACGCACAACCTTGAGGCGGATGGGCTACAACAGCAGAAGACTCCACCGGGTACCACTCATCTCCACTACAAATAGGAAAAAGAGGCTACAATTTGCAAGAGCTCACCAAAATTGGACAGTTGAAGACTGGAAAAATGTTGCCTGGTCTGATGAGTCTCGATTTCTGTTGAGACATTCAAATGGTAGAGTCAGAATTTGTCGTAAACAGAATGAGAACATGGAACCATCATGCCTTGTTACCACTGTGCAGGCTGGTGGTGGTGGTGTAATGGTGTGGGGGATGTTTTCTTGGCACACTTTAGGCCCCTTAGTGCCAATTGGGCATCGTTTAAATGCCACGGCCTACCTGAGCATTGTTTCTGACTATGTCCATCCCTTTATGGCCACCATGTACCCATCCTCTGATGTCTACTTCCAGCAGGATAATACACCATGTCACAAAGCTCGAATCATTTCAAATTGGTTTCTTGAACATGACAATGAGTTCACTGTACTAAAATGGCCCCCACAGTCACCAGATCTCAACCCAATAGAGCATCTTTGGGATGTGGTGGAACGGGAGCTTCGTGCCCTGGATGTGCATCCCACAAATCTCCATCAACTGCAAGATGCTATCCTATCAATATGGGCCAACATTTCTAAAGAATGCTTTCAGCACCTTGTTGAATCAATGCCACGTAGAATTAAGGCAGTTCTGAAGGCGAAAGGGGGTCAAACACAGTATTAGTATGGTGTTCCTAATAATCCTTTAGGTGAGTGTATATACACACATATATATATATATATATATATTTATATATATTAGGTGAACTGTCCATTTAAGCGATGATATATAAGTCAGTGTGATCTCTATGATTGTTGCTAATTTGCATTTTATTATTTTAATGATAGCCCAAAACCTGCATTTTATTCACTGTCTATTAATTCAATATTCTGTGAACATTTGTGCTTAAAGCGAGACACCCCAGGTGAATAAGGTAAAAAAAACAAAAACGAAAAAAAAAACACCATACTTCACCAGTTGATTGATTACATTAATAATAGCAAAAACAAAATTGTATTACAAGTTTTCTGAAATGTTCTGTTTAAATATGTAAATGAGGCGTTATGTCATTACATATGCACTCATTTGCATACATTTCTAGAACAAAAATCTGAACATTGGATGAAGTCAGGTTCAAAATTCATGTTTCATTTTTATTTTATATATATATATATATATATATATATATATATATATTAGAGTCAAAGGTTTTTACAGAGGGGATTTTGGATATCTCTATTTATCACTCCACAAATCAGAAAATGCTGATAATTTTACACATTTTCGCCATTTCTTTTTTTTTTTTTTTTTTTTTTTTTATAAAATGTTGTATCAAATCAGGAAAATGATATATGAACAAACCCCTCTGTAAAAACCTTCTTAATACAGATAAGTACCGGTATGTAAGTGTTACTGAAGTGGACTCCACACGGCCCAGAACACTGTGTTGCTGTCTGGGTACGTTAATAATACATTTCGGTGTGTATGCAAACGTACAAAAATGTGATAGAACAAATGATTCATGGCTTTCCAAATCAACTAAACACAGTGATTGTACCTTGCATTAAATATAATTATACAGAACATGCAGGCAGAAATCCAGTGTGTATTTGCTGTGGCTGTTTGTTGATCTGTGAAAATTGGTACACGCCGCAATGTAAACATTTTTATATGACTTTTATGTTGTTTTGGCAATGAGGCGGAGTTGCACATTAAGATGAGATGAATGGTATAGTTATTACAGAAACATTATGAAAAGCTTATTTTCTAATGGCTTATTTGCTTATTGAAATGAGACCCCTTTACCTGAGGCCAAAAACATCTATGCCATCTGATAATGCACCGCAAGTCAAAAGGAAGCAATAAATTACTGCAGCTTTTATCATTTGTGGATATAGTGGGTGTGAGTAATCAGTGGTGTGGAGTCTAATGCAGTAATATGTCATTATTCATGGAAAAAGAATTATTTGATATGGATGTGGTGAGACTGGGCCACAGTTAATTGATATAATTTCATAATAATTACTGCTTTAGAGCTCCGAGCGCGATAGCTATTGCATAACGCTAAATGTTTTTGGTATGTTCAAAATGTTTTTTGTTTTTTTTTACAATATGACTAAATGGAGAGTTTTTAAAAAAAATCGCTATTAGTGATATCAACCTCTGTAATCTAAAGCGTTGTAATTGTGAAATATGATATTCAATAAAATTTAAAGGGTTAGTTTTTTTATTTTTTTTATTTTTTTTATTTTAGCTGACGCTTTTATCCAAAGCGACTTACAATTGCTATATTTCAGAGGTCGCACGCCTCTGGAGCAACTAGGGGTTAAGTGTCTTGCTCAGGGACACATTGGTGTCTCACAGTGGATTCGAACCCAGGTCTCTCACACCAAAGGCATGTGTCTTATCCACTGGGCCATCACCACCCCATAGTTCACCCAAAAATCATCCCATAATTGACTCACCCTCAAGCCGTCCTAGGTATGAGTTTCTTGTTTGAGCCAAACACAATCAGAGCTATATTAAAAAAAATATATCTTGCCAAGCTTTATACTGTGAGTGAATGGTACCATATATGTTGAAGCCCCAAAAAAAGTGGCTCCAGGGGGTTAAGAAAGGCCCTTTGAAGCGAAGTGATGCATTTTAGTAAGAAAAATATCCATATTTATACACTCTAAAAAATGCTGGGTTGTTTCAACCCAAATTTGGGTCAAATATGGACAAACCCAAATGTTGGGTTAAAAATGTAATTTAAAATGTAACCCAACTTTCACTTTCAACTGGAATTTTTTTAATTACATTTTTAACCCAACATTTGGGTTTGTCCATATTTGACCCAAATTTGGGTTGAAACAACCCAGCATTTTTTAGAGTGTAACTTTATAAACTATAATCTCTAGCTTCCGGTAAGGGCAATCCCGTGAGTGACCTCTGACCCGATGTATGACGTAGGATGTAGGAGTATCGTAAGCTCTGACGCCTCTCGCGGTTCAAACTCAAGCTCCTCCCACATTTCTCTTTAAAACTCCTCATTTCAGACTTTTAATTCATGACCGCAAGCAATAGAGCTAGTTACGAAATGCAAAGTCTGGTGGGTCTGTGTGACACATTTTGGCGAGCTTATAGTGGTTAAAGACTGAAGGAGCGGTTCAGGTAACAGTGCCGCAGACGCACTAAATCAGATGCCGTGTGAGCAGGGTATAATTACTGAATGCCAAGTGTCATTGTTTTGCTCCCAGAAATAATTGATTTTTATGCAATTGAACGTTTTTACGCATCAGAAGACTCGCAAGGTCCCCCTACCGCGGTCACTGGGCCTCGGACTTCCACCGGGCTGCGGCAAATGTAATTAATTGGATCTGATTAAAATTAATGAAGTAATTAAAGAACTGCTGGGGCCGGTTTCAGACTTCTGTGGGTGATAGGAGCGTCACCAGTGCAAGGCCACATGGACCTGTCGGTGAAGCGGCCGCCATAAGCCGATTCAGATGCTAGGCTATTGTTTTTTTTTTTTGTGTCTGCGACTGCTTATCTTTTCTTCAAGGCTTCACCCTCTAGTGTGACCCAAATAAGTCACGACTCATACTCCATGGTAATCAGGTTAGGGCTATATGAGGGTGAGACAACAGCGGCATAACTTTGTAACTAAGACTAGCCTGTCATGCACTTGTCCGGGGATACCCGTCTGTAGGAGCCATACTTACCACCTTATTTAATTTTGATAAATTTGTTAATTTAAATATCAGAATGTTGTTGTATTGTTAATTGTGTTTATTTCTCTGAGTGTGTGCCCTCTATAGGTGAGAGGGGAAAAGTTGTATAAAGGATAGGCCACCCCTGACAGGAAGGGGGCGCTGGTGCAAGAGCACACAGTCTTTTGACCGTGTACATGGAGCTAGGGTGGCATGGTGCAACAAACCTGCAAGCGGCCTAAAAGTTGTTTGTTTTGTTTTATGTTACAATGCATCTTTATTTTTGATTTAATAAACTTCAGTTATTTGTTTGGAACATCAACACGCCTCTCTGGATCTATTCATGGTACTTTGCACGCGTTAGAACCATAGCATCAGCATCTCCCACAGTGGACAAGAAACTTGTTTTCACCACTACAAATTGTCAAAAGACTTGCTTTGAAAATGGAATATGTTTGAGAAAAGGAGGATTATCCATAAACCTGAACGGAGTGGATGGACTGTTTGAAGACCGCATGGCATTGGAAGCAGAGAACAAAAGAAACTTCTCAAAGAGGTATGTGCTTGCGGAACCAAAGTGCTGAGTTAAATTTGAATGTTACTGGAAAAACTCAAGTTTGATGCTGCAAACTGTGGATGAAAGGATTAATTTGATGAAGAGTTCAAAGGTCTTGATGCATGCCATTTTAAAGAGGAATCAAAGGAAATTTGAAAAGTTTGTGTCTTTGGAAAGATGATATTTGCTTGATTGAGACAAAATGGAGGACAAGTCTTATCTAGAACAATCCCCAAACTCAGCTCAAAGAGATTTGAATGAGGTTGCTGCTCGTTTGAAAGCCTCTAGAGCAGGCAAGATGGCACACCTTACAAGACGAATTAATATTGTTAACTCTTTGATGACTGATGCTGAATATCTTGAAGAAGTAAAGGGAAACATGATGAAGTTCAATGAAATGTTTGTTGAATTCAAGTCTCTTCAAGAATCATATGTACAAATGTTAAGTGAAGAGGATAAAGTTGAAGACCTGAAAACCTGGTATGAACCAAGAATGAAACAAGTTGATATGTTTGTTTCTACTGTTGAGAAGTGGATGTCTAATATTCAAGAAGAATCAGACTTTCAAACTAGTACTCCAGTTTCTTCTGCTCTAAAAGTGACTGACCAGCTAAATGATGATGATGATGATAACACTTCAGTTGTCTTGTCTGTGCGTAGCAGTAGATCTGGCAGATCTAGCAGATCAAATTTAAGCAGATCAAGTGTGTTAACATCAGCCTCAGCTCGTATCTGTGCAGAGGCAGAGAGGGCAGCTTTACTTGCCAAAGCCAATACACTGCAACAAAAACATGCTATAGAGAAGAAAGAAGAAGAACTTAGAAAGATGAAGGAGGTGTGGGAAGTTCAAGCTGAAATTGCAGCCAACACCGCAAAAATCGAGTATCTCAAGTATGCTGAGACCTCAATAACCAATGGAAATGCTGTTGAAGATGATGCCATGAATGTGTATTGTAAGGAGATGTTGGATAAAACTCCAGTGCAACAAGATGTGCGCCCAAAAGAGACACTTCATGAACTCTCTACAGCACCAACTCAGACTACAAGACATTCTTTTCCTCAGAACAGCAATGCAATTCAACAACCCACCACCATGAAGACTGACTCCAAACTCCCTGCACAAATCTCTCATACAGCTCAAGCAAGACCTCTAGAAAGTAGAGAATCATCTTCATCTAATGTCATTCAAGGGCCTGATCTTGCTAAAATTCTTCAAAAACAAAACAACTTGACAGACATGCTTGTGAAACAACAACTTCTTTCCACCTTACCAAGAGGGGAAATTCCAATGTTTAGTGGAGATATTCTGCAGTACAGGTCATTCCTTCATTCTTTTGAGCACATCATTGAAACTAAAACAGATGATAATGCAGACAGGCTGCATTTTCTCATTCAGTACACAAGGGGACTACCACAGGAGCTGGTAAGAAGTTGCCAACACATGTCACCGAACCAAGGTTACCAAAAGGCAAAGCAGCTATTAAAAGAACACTTTGGTAATGCATATAGGATTTCATGTGCTTATATTGAGAAAGCTCTTTCTTGGCCTTCAATCAAGCCAGAAGATCCAAAGGCTTTACAGGCCTTCGCATTGTGTCTTAGAAGCTGCTGCAATAGTATGGAAGACTTGAAGTTCATGGAAGAACTGGACACAGTCTCCAATATGAGGTGTATTGCTTTCAAGCTCCCATATAAGCTCAGAGAGAGGTGGCGCACAAAGGCATTTGAGTTGCAAGAACAGAGGAACAAGGTAAAGATGGTAGATCTCGTCAGCTTCATTGAAAAACAAGCTAACATTGTCTCAGACCCAATATTTGGTGATATCCAAGACTCAAGCCCAAGTAAAGGAAAGCCCAAAGTGCTAGTGAAGCCCAAATCCAAAGGCAGTTTTGCTACCAATGTGCATGTGAACTCACCACAGACCACATCTAAGGATTCACAGCCAATTTCATGTCTCTACTGTAACAATGGACATGATTTGATGTCATGCTTGCAGTTTGAAAAGCAGCCGCACAGAGAAAAGATAAACTTTATAAGACAGAATGGAATCTGTTTTGGGTGTTTAACCAAAGGAGGACATATAAGTAAAGACTGCACACAGCATCTGAACTGCTCCATATGCAACAAACAGCATCCAAGTGTGTTACACATTAAAGCATTGGAATCATCAAAACAACTGAAGAAAACACCTGTGAGTAGCACACAGGTCTCCCTTCAAGATGGTAAGCATGCTGGAGTCAGAAACATGCAGTTTTACACAGAGTGTTTGTTGTCGATTGTACCAGTACAGGTTAAAAGCTCAAAAGGAAGTAAGATTCTGCACACATATGCCTTTCTTGATCCTGGTAGCTCGGCAAGCTTCTGCACAGAGGATCTTATGAGGAAACTCAACATTACTGGAAGAAAGACCAATATTCTTCTTCGAACAATGAGCCAGGATAAGTCTGTGCCCTCGTACATTGTCAGTGGGTTGGAAGTGTCTTCACTGGAAGAAAGTAACTTCATCCACCTGCCAGAAGTATACACCCAAAAGATCATGCCTGTTGACACCTGTAACATTCCCACAAAGGAAGAACTAGCTAAATGGCCATACCTGAGTCAGGTACAGTTTCCTAGGATTCCAGCCAAGGTGGAGTTGTTGATTGGAAGCAATGCTCCCAAAGCCATTGAACCTTGGGAAATCCTTAATAGCCAAGGGGATGGGCCATATGCAGTTAAGACCCTACTAGGATGGGTTATTAATGGTCCTTTACAAGGCAAAAACACAGCAAACAGGAACAGTTGTGATGGTGGTGTTGTTAACAGAATTTCTATCTTGAACTTGGAAGAAATGTTGATGCAACAATACAACCATGATTTTAATGAGCGTTCATGTGAAGAGAAGGCTGAAATGTCTATAGAAGACAAAAGATTCATCAAGATTGCAGAACAGTCAATAAAATTAAAAAATGGACATTACACTCTTAATCTACCTTTTAGGAAGGACGACACAGTGTTGCCTAACAATTACCAAGTGGCAGAACAGCGACTTCAAAGTTTGAAAAGAAAGTTCAAGAGGAATGAAAAATTCAAAACCGAATATACTGAATTTCTAACAGAAGTCATAAAAAAGGGCTATGCTGAAGTGGTGCCGCAACAAGAGCTGAAAAGATCAGATGGTAAATTGTGGTACATCCCACATCATGGTGTATACCATCCTCAAAAACAGACCATAAGGGTGGTCTTTGACTGTGCTGTTACTTTTCAAGGTAAATCCCTCAACTCAGAACTTCTTCAGGGTCCTGATTTGACCAGTACACTTTTTGATGTTTTGACCAGATTTCGCCAAGAATCTGTAGCAGTTATGACTGATATCAAAGCAATGTTCCATCAGGTCAGAGTGTCAAGATCAGATGTTGACTTCTTGCGATTCCTCTGGTGGCCAAGTGGTGATGTCAGCATGCCTGCTGTGGAACATCGAATGATGGTACATCTATTTGGGGCAGTCTCATCCCCCAGCTGTGCAAACTTTGCTCTGAGGCAAACAGCCAAAGACAACAAAGAATGTTTTCGAACTGAGGTGATAAACACGGTTGAGAACAACTTCTATGTAGATGATTGCTTGAAGTCCCTTCCAACAGAGCATGAAGCAGTAGAATTGGTGAAAGATCTAACATCTCTCTGTCAAACAGGAGGATTCCACCTCACAAAATGGGTGAGTAACAGTCGTACTGTTCTTGCACATATTCCAAAGGAAGACAGAGCTCAGAATGTAAGGGAATTGGATCTCGACAGGGAAAAGCTTCCCACTGAAAGAGCTCTTGGATTGTTGTGGTGCGTGGAGAATGATGTGTTTAAGTTCAATATCACTGTCAAGTGCAAATCCCACACCCGAAGAAACTTGCTATCAGTTGTGAGCTCCATCTATGATCCACTTGGATTTTTGAGTCCCTTTACTCTACCTGCCAAATTGCTTATCCAAGACCTCTGTAGGAGTAAATGTGGTTGGGATGAGGAAATACCACAGGCTGCAGTGGATAAGTGGACAAAGTGGATAAAGGATCTTGACGAGATAGAAGATTTCAGAGTGGCACGCTGTGTAAAGCCAACTGGTTTTGGAATGCTGAAGCAAGCAGAGCTGCATCATTTCTCTGATGCTAGTGAACAAGGATACGGCATAGTGAGTTACTTGAGACTGACTGATGATATGCACACTGTACATGTGTCTTTCATGTTGGGGAAAGCCAGAGTGGCCCCACTTAAGCACGTCACAATTCCACGTCTAGAACTTACAGCTGCAGTGCTAGCAGTCAGAGTCGACATTATGGTAAGGAAAGCTTTGGAGCTAGATCTCAAAGGCTCAACATTTTGGACTGATAGTCAGTCAGTGCTGAAATACGTTGCAAATGAGAATGCAAGATTCCGCACATTTGTAGCTAATAGGATCTCTGTTATTAGAGGAAACACAGATGTAAAACAGTGGAAATTCATCAGAACAAAGCAGAACCCAGCTGACCTAGCATCAAGAGGGGTTAGTGCCAGCACATTGGTGAAGTGCAAAGAGTGGATCCATGGACCAGACTTTCTATGGAAGAAAGAAGAGGAATGGCCTAAAGAGTCCCTGGGACCCATGTCTCTCTCTCTCGATGACCTTGAAGTTAAAAGGAACACCACTGTTTATAGTACTGTCATTAAAGAGAATGAAAATCCTACCAGCCAACTGCTTAACTATTTCTCAACTTGGACAAAGCTAAAGTTGGCAGTAGCATGGTTCTTGAAGTTCAAGAATATCCTTCGCTTGCTTATTGCAAAAAGAAAAGAGATACAGGCCACCTGCGTGAATAAGGACACTCAGAGCCAAAACAATGTATGTAATGAAATGAAAATATTCAAGACATCACTTTGTGGACAATCCATAGGCTTGGATGATCTCTTGAAAGCAGAAAAGGCCATTGTTGAGTTTTGGCAGAAACAAAGGTATGCAGAGGAAATGTCAAGAATTGGAAAGACATCACCTGCTGGAAAGCGCTTGAATAGATTCAGCAGCCTGTACAAGCTAGATCCTGTGATGGACGATGGAGTTTTGAGGGTTGGAGGAAGGTTGGACAAGTCTGCAATGCCTGAGGAGACCAAGCGACCTATAATACTTCCAAAAGATGTTCACATCTCCACACTTATCCTTCAACACATACACGAACAGCTCGGACATGCTGGCAGAAATCATGTTCTCTCACACCTGAGAAAGAAATATTGGATTATAAATGCCAATTCTGCAGCCCGTAAAGTTTTGTCTAAATGTGTTGTATGCAAGCGTGTAAGAGGAAAGATTGGAGAGCAAAAGATGGCAGATTTACCAAAGGAAAGACTACAAGCTGATCTTCCACCTTTCAGCAATGTTGGCGTTGACTACTTTGGACCTTTCATGACAAAAAGAGGAAGAAGTCAGGTAAAGAGATATGGGGTTATTTTCACTTGCATGACAAGCAGGGCAGTTCACCTAGAAATGGCTCACTCACTGAACACAGATTCCTGCATTGACGCTTTAAGAAGATTCATAGCCAGAAGGGGCCAAGTACTGCATATTCGCTCTGATAACGGAACTAACCTGGTTGGTGCAAAAAGAGAGTTACATAATTCACTTTCAGAATGGAACAAAAGCCGAATCCAGAAGGCAATGCTCCAGAAAGGAATTCAGTGGACGTTTAATCCTCCAGCAGCCTCACATCATGGGGGAGTATGGGAGAGACTCATTCGAATGGTGAGGCAGATCTTATGCTCTATTTTACAACAACACACCCTCGATGATGAAGGACTACAAACACACTTTTGTGAGATTGAAGCAATTCTGAATAGTCGTCCCATTACCACATTGTCTGATGACCATCATGATCTGGAACCTTTGACACCAAATCACATTCTTCTGTTAAAGTCTAGCCCTGCATTGCCTCCTGGATTGTTTCAAAGTTCAGACGTATACAGCAGACGTCGGTGGAGGCAAGTACAATATTTGTCAGACCTGTTTTGGAAGAGATGGTCCCAAGAATACTTACCATTACTACAGGAACGACAGAAATGGTTTACTGCAAAAAGAGGATTGCAGAAAGGAGATATTGTGCTAGTCGTGGACAGTTCAGCACCTCGTGGATCGTGGCCTATTGGAAGAGTAACAGAAGTTTTTCCTGATTCCAAAGGACTCATAAGAACTGTTAAACTTAAGACAAAGACTGGATTCTTGGAAAGACCCATTACCAAACTTTGCCTGCTATTGGAAGATGCAGAAAATTAGATCTGAAGCATAGTAGTGATGACTGAATGATTAAAGAATGAGTATTCATTTTCTTGTATAGACTCATTTGGCTCCATTTACATTTAATGTATTGTAATTGTTGCTTAAACGCTCAATTAGGGGCCGGGTGTAGGAGCCATACTTACCACCTTATTTAATTTTGATAAATTTGTTAATTTAAATATCAGAATGTTGTTGTATTGTTAATTGTGTTTATTTCTCTGAGTGTGTGCCCTCTATAGGTGAGAGGGGAAAAGTTGTATAAAGGATAGGCCACCCCTGACAGGAAGGGGGCGCTGGTGCAAGAGCACACAGTCTTTTGACCGTGTACATGGAGCTAGGGTGGCATGGTGCAACAAACCTGCAAGCGGCCTAAAAGTTGTTTGTTTTGTTTTATGTTACAATGCATCTTTATTTTTGATTTAATAAACTTCAGTTATTTGTTTGGAACATCAACACGCCTCTCTGGATCTATTCATGGTACTTTGCACGCGTTAGAACCATAGCATCAGCATCTCCCACAGTGGACAAGAAACTTGTTTTCACCACTACACCGTCATTGCAAAATCAAACCTGAATGCTTATACTGTCACTAGCAGCAGCCTATTTGCATACATGCTTAATAGGATGCAGTATCATTCTTCATTTAATAGAATATTAAAAGGATAGTTCACCCCAAAATGACAATTATTTGCGTTGTTGTGACGCATTACTCTTGCATTGTTGCAAACCTATATTCCTTCTATGACACACAAAAGGAGAAAATGTGAATAATGTTTTTGTCTCTCTTTTTTTCCATGCAGTTCTAAAATAAAAACTATAAAAAAAATAGTTGTTAACTGAAAAAAGTTACAAATATAATAAAATATAATATTAATTATATTAAACATACTTATTTCTTAATCCTTATTATTTATTTATATACTTAATCAAGGCAATATTTCTGATTTTCTTTCAAGTTGAAGTACTACAATTATTTAAATTAAAACTAATAAAATTACAAAGAAATATAAAAAGTACATTTCAAAATTACTAAAGCTTAAACTAACATAAAAACTAAAAATATATTGAAAAATAATACATATAGAAATTATACAAAAAATAACAAAACGGGAATCTAACCTCAAGCTTCAAATAGGACAGAAAAGCACCATAAAAGTGTCTTGTTACAACTGTTATGTAAAATAAATAAAAATAAAAAAAAGCTCAAAGGGTGCCGCTTAAATTGGAAATATACCTGACTTTATAACAGTCCGGGCTTGTTTACTTATTCATAAAGTTCACACTTGACTAATAATTAGTCTAATGAATATTTTCCATTATTTAATAAAATGAGTTATTCTTTTGAAGTCATCATTTGTGCCTTTGCAAATAAAGTATTTGGTTAAAAGGGACACAATGATAAAATGATTTGGAAGCACAAAATTGTGAATAATTGATGAACTATCCCTTTAATGGTGGCCTGCTTAATTATTTTCTATTATTATTGAATATATAATATTAATAATATAGCAAATATAAATTTAGGGATGTACTGACATGAAAATTTTGGGCCGATATCGATAACCGATAATTCTTTATATTTGAAAGCAGATAACCGATATATTGGCTGATACATCTAAATCCAAATTTTTATACATTTTTTGAGAGCCTGCATACAAAAACAAAAGTCTCACCATTAAAAGCCACGTCGCAAGCACACAATAATAATGTTCTCATTACAACTGTATGTAGCCTTGCACTGCACATATTCCACTTAACTGTATTTTCTTTTTCGAAGTGATTCCAAACATATTTCAAGAAATTCAAAACCGAACAGTGAAAATTCAAAATGGCGAACAGTGCGCAAAAAAATAAATAAAAAAGAAAAGTTTATTTTTGGGCCGATAATGATAACATAAAAATGAACATAATCGGCCGATACCGATATGGTGGCCGATAAATCGTGCATCCCTATCTGAATTTCCTTTCATTTAAATGTTGTAGTAGTTCGTAAATCATGTGGGGAAGTGATACAAACTGTAATGTGGTCAACCAACACAATCTCATGGCAATTTGTAACGTTTTGACGAATTGGTGGCTTATTTATATTAATGTGTACGATCTCATTCGTATGTTTTTGTACATTCTGCTTACGCTCCAGTGGCGTAAGGGGAGTATCTTCATGCTCCTATCTTCATGGTTGGGTCAACAAACCTAAAACTTCTTTGTAGTTGTGCGATTATAGAAAATTAATCAACGCCTGTCAACCAATAAGAATCAAGCATTCAACCATGCCATGGAATAAAACTATAATATAATGCAGACCATATGAAAGAGTCAAACCAAAAAAGAAAAAAAAACAGAAGCAGGTCATCTGGGAACTGACAGCAGCTCCAGTTATCCTCTAGATGAAAGAGAAACGGCGGGCTGACGAGGCAGGCGTGCGGAAGCGTCTCCACACTCCTCTGAAATCACCAGGCCCAGGCCGCATTGAAAAAGGGCCCGTAAGGGTTCATTGGTATTCCGTTCGGTTAAAGCCGCGCTTCGGAAAAAAAATCAGGGGGCTTGGGTGATGCAGGCAAGACTGACACAAGATAATGATGACGGGATCTCAATTAATCTACGCAGTGCTGGACTGGAGATGAGCGAGCACGGTCTTATGAGAGGGAGGAGCGGATCTTGTCAGGAAAGGAAGGAGTTGATGATGGAGGAAAATGGAAAGAGCTAAAAAGTTTGGTCACTGTATTACTGACACTAAATGAGTACCAGGGGAGTGTGTGACTCCACGGTTGTGTAGAGAGTGATGGGAAGTCAAGAACATGGTGATTAGAGTCTCTAATTAAATCTTTACATTTTCTCGCACAGTGACCTCAATATTAATATCACCTTTTGTTCTTCATTTATTAAGACAAAGTAACTGAGCTCGCTCGACATGTTGTAGAGTCAGGACACTCAACAGCAGTGCTTTAAAAAAAAAAAAACTTGCAGCATAATACCTGAGTTACTTTAGTACTTGTACTACTTATTTATATTTATAAAACTAATAAATTGGTTCTTTACAGGTACACAACTTCTCAAAACCTGAACTCTTGAACTCAAAACTTGAACTCAGTTCAAGATGAAATTGGAGGTTGAAGGTCTTTATCCAGGTCTTTAGAAGCTGTTTTGAGGTGGTCCAACATTCAGGGGATTTGCATTGTCAAAATGCACACTAGCAACTTTTCATTCGCGCGCAAAACTTTTACGTTTCCCAGAGAAACTTTGTGTTTGCACCAGGGGCGTAGCCAGAATTTTTTTTGGGGGGGTCCCGTCTTTAAATGAGGGGGCAACATATATATAGGATATATATATATATATATATATATATATATACATAGCCAGAATTTTATATACCTATTCTGGTGGGTGCGGTAATGCAGTGGCGACTCATGTAACATGTAAGGGTGGCGCTGCCAATAAAGCACCTAAAAGCTGTCACAAAGAACCGGCAAAAGTAATGATTATGAATATGTAAAATATAGCAAGGAGATATTTTAATTGTTTATTAATAAACAAGTGTTTTCTTTGTCGGCTAAGATGAAGTTGACGATGCTCGAGTGATCGCGATCTTTAGTAGTGAACGTGCCAGAGAGAAATGCACATTTCATAAGGATTACATAAGCAGAGAGCAGTCTGTTTTCTTTCTTTTTGAATTGTTCTGTTTAAAAGTAGACATATGAGGCAAGTAGGCTACCTTCGGTTCATTTATGAGACGAGCTCCAGTTCACGCGCCGGCGCCATAATCATTTCTGATTATCTATCGTCTGCTATATTTACTTCTTATTTATTAAATCCAGGCAATTGGTTGATGAAACATTCATTAAAATTAAGATACAATTAATACAAAACGAAATTCAGGTTAAAGAAAGGGTTTGTGCTTTCTGTTTGATGTCTCTGTGAAAGTTTTAAAGCATCTTTTAGTGCCGCTTTCAGAGCGCTCATGTCCGTAACGGAGAACACGTCCGTAACATTGTTTTTTCCTCATAAATGCGAACACGAAAAATCAAATCAAATAAAATAAAATGAATATTTTATGTAGGCTACTGTGGAGACTGAGAGGAAACTCTTCTTCATCCGGTGGGTTGTAGGCCTATTACTTTGGTTTGCGCAGTGTAATTCACATAATCACTAAAAAAATATTTTGCCTCCTAAAGTTTTTTTTTTTTTTTTTTTTTTTTTTAAGCAATCAGATATCTGAGGGCCGGACATGTAAATTACTTTACTTTACTTTATTTCAAGGATAGATCCTTGAGATGTACCATCTCATTTTCGAGGGGGTCCTTACAATAATGACAAACAAAACAAGATGATACAGAGTAAAATATTAAAGACAATTCCAAACACAT